>NC_069500.1:419234732-419579732 GCF_027579735.1 Bombina bombina | reverse complement strand
CCAATGGTAATTTAGTTGTTCTA
Organism: Bombina bombina; assembly: GCF_027579735.1. NCBI lineage: Eukaryota > Metazoa > Chordata > Amphibia > Anura > Bombinatoridae > Bombina > Bombina bombina. The sequence continues at coordinate 419,579,709 of NC_069500.1, read as the reverse complement.
TGAACAAACACGGTCTCTCTCAGAGCGGTTCTGATTCCTTTCAAAGCAAAGCAACTTTTCCAAAAAAAATCACAGTTTTTTCAACATTTAATAAAAGGATAATACCTGTATCACTATGGAAGTTCCGGACTGGTAAGCAGGTACTTTACCCTTTCATGTAGCGGGTATATTACCTTATCTTGTGGTGAGTTGCTTCTGCTCCTACTCAGAGTCACTGTCCAAACGAGTAGTTCCATGTGACTCGCTCCCAGCTGACATATGAAATTGATAACAAGAAATTTGAAACCTTCACTTAGTGCTATGCACGCAGGGAAAGGGTAGTGTCGAGTATGTTTTCACCCTTCAGAATCCAACTCAGATTTTCAGAGGTGGTTGAAAAAATATGTTAATAACCCGAGTTTTGTTAAAAAGTCCATAGACCATAAAAAGACAATAATTGTATAAAAAGGACAATAGTTGTATATTGCCCAGCTACAATCACAGTGCCACACAAACAACGCGTTTCGCCCTTCTCTGGGCTTTATCGTTTCGCCCAGAGAAGGGCAGGTTTCAAGTTTCTTGTTATCAATTTCATATGTCACCTGGGAGCGGCTAACTGTCTCAAGAAATCATCATTTGTCTGCCCTACCGAGACGAAGGACAACCCGTGACGTCAGACGCTATCAGTCACGTGGAACTACTCGTTTGGACAGTGACTCCGAGTCGCTTTGCTTTGAAAGGAATCGCAACCGCTCTGAGAGAGACCGTGTTTGTTCATAGAACAACTGAATTACCATTGGAGTGGTATTTTGTAACAATCTTCTGAAGTACTCATTGTTGGTGGTATACATTTAAAGACTGTGTAACAATTTCTTGGTTTTGAAACATATTAATTCATCTGATACAACGGACATTGCTAAACATTTTTTTTCCTCATTTTTGGATACTAGCTTGTAACACGTATTGTGGCTGCCACACATGTTTTATATTAAGTCTGATTATTTAGTCGACTGTGCTTTATAGGGAGACGTCCCATAAAATATTTTATTGTTAAACTTTTAATAAATATTTGAAATATTAGAAAGTGTTGATATCTTTAGCCTATTAGGCGCCCTCTCTATACATACGTTTTTAGCTTATTACTGTTTTTTTTCTTAGACAACATTTAGGGAAGCTGTCTTTTAGAGAGGTGTCTGATACCATTCTCCTAGCGCATACTATTTTCTAACTATCACTTATTTCCTCAACATCCAATGTACATGATATCCCTGTTGATATGAAAAATTATATTGCTAATATTTATTGCGTCATTCTTGGCGCAATAATTTTTTTGGCGCAAAGGTACGTTCTGTGACACAAATTCGTCATTTCCGGCGTCTTAGTTGACGCCAGGTTTCCTTGCACAAGGTTGCTTCTGCCATGATGTGAGTTGCGTCATTTCCGGATGTTGTTTGTGCCAAGAAATTTCACTTTGCGTTGCACGTCATTCTTGGCACCAAATAATTTGATTATTTAATCCCCACTTCCTATATGCCTCTTGCCTTTTTCTATGCCCAGAGGGCTATGCTGTTTGCATTTTTTTCCCCATTCCTGAAACTGCCATATAAGGAAATTGATCATTTTGATTTATGTTGTTTTTTTCTCTTACATTTGCAAGATGTCTCAATCTGATCCTGTCTCAGAAACCACTGCTGGAACCCTGCTGCCTGATAACAGTTCTACCAAAGATAAGTGTATCTGTTGTAAGTTAGCGCAGATTATATCTCCAGCTATAGTATGTAACAGTTGTCATGATAAGCTTTTACATGCACAGAATGTATCCATCAGTACTAGTACAATGCCTGTTGTTCCTTCAACATCTTATGTACATGATATCCCTGTGAATATACAAGATTTTATTGCTGATGCGATTCAGAAGGCTTTGTCTGCTATTCCGCCTTCTAATAAACATAAAAAATCTTTTAAAACTTCTCATAAATTGATGAAATTTCAAATGACCGACAATATACTGAATTATCCTCCTCTGATGAGGATCTATCTGATTCAGAAAATCCTACCTCAGATATTGACACTGACAAATCTACTTATCTCTTTAAGATGGAGTATATTCCTAGTCCTCTTGATACTAAAACTAGTAAATGTTTAAATTCTGTTTATAAACCTCCTGTGGTTACTCCAGATGTTTTTCCAGTTCCTGATGCTATTTCTGATATGATTTCAAAGGAATGGAATAGGCCTGGTACTTCTTTTATTCCTTCCTCAAGGTTTAAAAAGTTGTATCCTTTGCCAGCAGTTAGATTAGAGTTTTGGGAAAAAATCCCCAAGGTTGATGGGGCTATTTCTACTCTTGTCAAACGTTCTACTATTCCTATGGAAAATAGTACTTCTTTTAAGGACCCTTTACATATGAAACCTGAATCGTATTTATATTCTGGCTATCTTCTCAGGCCTGCCATTTCTATGGTTGATGTTGCAGCTGCATAAACGTTTTGGTTGGAAAGCTTGGCGCAACAGGAAACAGATCCTGATTTGTCTAGCATTGTTCGTTTGCTTCAACATGCTAATCATTTTATCTGTGATGCTATTTTTGATAACTCTATGTCTTTAGCTATTTTAGCTAGAAGAGCTTTGTGGCTCAAAAATTGGAATGCTGACATAGTATCTAAGTCTAGATTACTATCTCTTTCTTTCCTAGGTAACAATTTATTTGATTTTCAGTTGGATTCAATTATTTCAACTGTTACTGGTGGGGAGTTTTTTTTACCTCCGGATAAAAGATCTAAGGGTAAATCTAAAGCTTCTTATTTTTTTCGTTCTTTTCGACAGAATAAGGAACAGAAAGCCAATCCTTCCCTCAAAGAATATGGTTCCAATTGGAAACCCTCTTCAAGTTGGAGTAAATACAATCCTTTTAAGAAACCAAAGCCAGCCCCCAAGTCTGCATGAAGGTGCGGCCCTCATTTCAGCTCAGCTGTTGGGGGGCAGATTAAAAGTTTTCCAAAACATTTGGGCAGATTCTGTCCAAAATCAATGGATTCAGAGCATTGTCTCTCAAGGGTATCGAATAGGATTCAGAGTAAGACCTCCTGTGAGAAGATATTTTTTCTCTCACGCGTTCCAGCAAATTCAGTGAAAGCTCAGGCCTTTCTGAAGTGTGTTTCAGATCTAGAGCTTTCAGGGGTAATCATACCAGTTCCGTTTCAGGAACAGGGTCTAGGGTTTTATTCAAATCTATTCATTGTCCCAAAGAAAGAAAATTCATTCAGGCCTGTTCTGGATCTGAAAATGTTGAACTGTTTTGTAAGAGTGCCAACTTTCAAAATGGTGACTATAAGGACTATTCTGCCTTTTGTTCAGCAAGGTCATTATATGTCCACGATAGACTTACAGCATGCATATCTTCATATTCTGATTAATCCAGATCACTATCGATTTCTGAGATTCTCTTTTCTAGACAGGCATTACCAATTTGTTGCTCTTCCATTTGGCCTAGCGACAGCTCCAATAATTTTTTCAAAGGTTCTCGGTGCCCTACTCTCTGTAATCAGAGAACAGGGTATTGCAGTGTTTCCTTATTTGGATGATATCTTGGTACTAGCTCAATCTTTACATTTTGCCGAATCTCACACAAATCAACTAGTGTTGTTTCTTCAAAGACATGGTTGGAGGATCAATTTACCAAAGAGTTTCTTGATTCCTCAGACAAGGGTCACCTTTTATGGTTTCCAGATAGATTCAGTGTCCATGACTCTGTCTCTAACAGACAAGAGACGAATAAAATTGATTTCAGCTTGTCAGAACCTTCAGTCTCAATCATTCCCTTCAGTGGCTATGTGCATGGAGGTTTTAGGTCTCATGACTGCAGCATCGAATGCAATCCCCTTTGCTCGTTTTCATATGAGACCTCTCAAGCTTTGTATGCTGAATCAATGGTGCAGGGATTATACAAAGATATCACAATTAATATCCTTAAATCCCAATGTTCTCTGACTTGGTGGTTAGATCACCACCGTATAATTCAAGGAGCCTCTTTTGTTCGTCCAACCTGGACTGTAATCACAACAGATGCAAGTCTTTCAGGTTGGGGAGCTGTCTGTGGATCTCTGACAGCACAAGGGGTTTGGAAATCTCAAGAGGCGAGGTTACCAATCAATATTTTAAAACTATTTTCAAGGCTCTTCAGGTTTGGCCTCTGTTGAAGAGAGAACCATTCATTTGTTTTCAGACCGACAATATCACAACTGTGGCATATGTCAATCATCAGGGTGGGACTCGCAGTCCCCTAGATATGAAAGAAGTATCTTGGATACTTTCTTGGGCAGAATCCAGCTCTTGTCTAATTTCTGCGGTACATATACCAGGTGTAGACAATTGGGAAGCGGATTATCTCAGCCATCAGACTTTACATCCGGGGGAGTGGTCTTTTCATCCAGATGTGTTTTTTTAGATTGTTCAGATGTGGGGTCTTCCAGAAATAGATTTGATGGCTTCCTTTCTAAACAAGAAACTTCCCAGGTACCTGTCCAGGTCCGAGGATCCTCAGGAGTTGTCCATGGATGCGTTAGCAGTTCCTTGGTTTTGCCAACCTGCTTATATCTTCCCGCCTCTAGAGTGATCTCCAAGATCATCATGGAACATTCGTTTGTGTTTCTGATAGCACCAGCAGGGCCTCACTGGTTCTGGTATGCGGACCTTGTCCGAATGTCCAGTTGTCAACCTTGGCCACTTCTTTTAGGACCAGATCTTCTGTCTGAAGGACCGTTTTTCAATTAGGATCTCAAATCATTAAATCTGAAGGTATGGAAATTGAACGCTTAGTGCTTAGTCATAGAGGTTTCTCTGACTCAGTGATTTATACTATGTTACAGGTTTGTAAATCTGTTTCTAGGAAGATTTATTATCGAGTTTGGAAGACTTCTATTTCATGGTGTTCTCATAAATTCTCCTGGCATTCTTTTAGAATTCCTAGAATTTTACAGTTTCTTCAGGATGGTTTGGATAAAGGTTCGTCTGCAAGTTCCTTTAAGGGACAAATCTCTGCTCTTTCTTTTTTATTTCACAGAAAGATTGCTATGCTTCCTGATATTCACTGTTTTGTTCAGGTTTTGGTCTGTATCAAGCCTGTCATTAAATCAATCTCTCCTCCTTGGAGTCTTAATTTGGTTTTGAAAGCTTTACAGGCTCCTCCTTCTGAGCCTATGCATTCTTTGGATATTAAACTACTTTCTTGTAAAGTGTTGTTCCTTTTGGCTATCTCTTCTGCTAGAAGAGTTTCTGAATTATCTGCTCTTTCTTGTGAGTCACCTTTTCTGATTTTTCATCAAGATAAGGCAGTTTTGCGGACTTCATTTAAATTTTTATCTAAAGTTGTGAATTCTAACAACATTAATAGGGAAATTGTTGTCCCCTCTTTGTGTCCTAATCCTAAGTATTCTTTGGAGAGATCCTTACATTCTCTGGATGTTGTAAGAGCTTTGAAATATTATGTTGAAGCTACTAAAGATTTCAGGAAGACTTCTAGTCTATTTGTTGTCTTTTCTGGTTCTAGGAAAGGTAAAAAAAAACCTGCCATTTCCTTGGCATCTTGGTTAAAGCTTTTGATTCATAAGACTTATTTGGAGTCGGGTCAGGCCCCGCCTCAGAGAATCACAGCTCATTCTACTATATCAGTCTCCACTTCGTGGGCTTTTAAGAATGAAGCTTCAGTTGATCAGATTTGCAAAGCAGCGACTTGGTCTTCTTTGTATACATTTACTAAATTCTACCGGTTTTATGTATTTGCCTCTTCAAAGCAGTTTTTGCTAGAAAAGTTCTTCAGGCAGCTGTTTCAGTTTGATTCCTCTGCTTATGTTTTGAGTTTTTTCTTTTCAATTATGAGAAAAACTTATTTTTTTTGTTTATGGATTTATTTTTTTCAGGGGAAAATGGCTGTTTTTATTTTATCCCTCCCTCTCTAGTGACTCTTCTGTGGAGTTCCACATCTTTGGTATTACTATCCCATACGTCACTAGCTCATGGACTCTTGCCAATTACATGAAAGAAAACATTTATGTAAGAACTTACCTGATAAATTCATTTCTTTCATGTTGGCAAGAGTCCATGAGACCCACCCTTTTTATAGTGGCTATGTTTTTTTGTATAAAGCACAATTATATTTCCATTTCCTTTTTTCGATGCTTTCTACTCCTTTTTCTATACCCCACTACTTTTCGTTAATCTTAATTGTGGGTGTGGTGAGGGGTGTATTTATAGGCATTTTGAGGTTTGAGAAACTCTGTTCCTCCTGGTAGGATTGTATATCCCATACGTCACTAGCTCATGGACTCTTGCCGATATGAAAGAAATTAATTTATCAGGTAAGTTCTTACATAAATTATGTTTTAAACCTCCTATGATTACTCCTGAGGTTTTTCCTGTCCCAGATGCGGTTTCTGATATGATTACTAAGGAATGGTCTAAACCTGGTGCTTCTTTTAATCCTTCTTCTAGGTTTAAGAAGTTGTATCCTTTACCAAAACATTTCAAAACATTTGGGCAGATTTTATTCAGAATCAGTGGATTCAGAACATTGTCTCTCAAGGGTATCAAATAGGTTTCAGAATAAGACCTCCTGTGAGAAGATTTTCATGTTCCAACAAATTCTGTGAAAGCTCAGGCTTTTCTGAAGTGTGTTTCAGATCTGGAGCTTTCAGGGGTGATTATACCAGTTCCGCTTCAGGAACAGAGTCTGGGTTTCTATTCAAATCTATTCATTGTCCCAAAAAAAGAAAATTAATTTAGACCAGTTCTGGAGCTGAAGTTTTTGAATCGTTTTGTAAGGGGTCCCAACTTTCAAGATGGTGACTATAAGGACTATTCTTTCTGCCTTTTGTTCAGCAAGGTCATTACATGTATAGGATGCTTATCTTCACATTCCGATTCATCCAGACCACTTATCGGTTTCTGAGATTCTCTTTTCTCGACAAGCATTACCAATTTGTCCCTCTTCAATTTGGTCTAGTGACAGCTCCAATAATCTTCGAAAGTTCTCTGTGCCCTTCGATCTGTAATCAGAGAGCAGGGTATTGCGGTGTTTCCTTATTTGGACGATATCTTGGTACTGGCTCAGTCTTTTCATTTTGCAGAATCTCACACGAATCAACTAGTGTTGTTTCTTCAAAATCATGGTTGGAGGATCAGTTTACCAAAGAGTTTCTTGATTCCTCAGACAAGGGTCACCTTTATAGGTTTCCAGATAGATTGTGTCCATGACTCTGTCTTTACCAGACAAGAGACAATTGAAATTTGCTTCAGCCTGTCGAAACCTTCAGTCTCGATCATTCCTTTCAGTGGCTATGTGCATGGAAGTTTTAGGTCTCATGACTGCAGCATCGGGCACGATCCCCTTTGCTCATTTTCATATGAGACCTCTGCAGCTTTGCATGCTGAATCAATGGTGCAGGGATTATACTCGGATATCACAATTGATTTTCTTAAATCCCAGCATTCTACTCTCTCTCACTTGGTGGTTAGACCATTATCGTATTGTTCAAGGGGCCTCTTTTGTTTGTCCTTTCCTGGACTGTAGTCTCAACAGATGCAAGTTTTCCAGGTTGGGGAGCTGTCTGGGGGTCTCTGACAGCACAAGGGGTTTGGAATCCTCTAGAGGTGAGGTTACCAATCAATATATTAGAATTCTGTGCTATTTTCAGGGCTCTTCAGGCTTGGCCTCTATTAAAGAGAGTACTTTTCATTCGCTTTCAGACGGACAATATCACAACTGTGGCATATGTCAATCATCAGGGAGGGACTCGCAGTCCTTTAGCAATGAAAGAAGTATCACAGATACTTTCTGGGGTGGACTTCAACTCTTGTCTAATTTCTGCGATTCATATCCCAGGTGTAGACAATTGGGAAGCGGATTTTCTCAGCCGTTGGACTTTACATCCGGGGGCGTGGTCTCTCCATCCAGATGTGTTTTTTCAGATTGTACAGATGTGGGGTCTTCCAGAAATAGATCTTATGGCTTCCCATCTAAACAGGAAACTTCCCAGATACCTTTCCAGGTCCATGGATCCTCAGGCGGAGATGGTGGATGCGTTAGCAGTTCCTTGGTCTTACCAACTTGCTTATATTTTTCCTTCTCTAGTTCTTCTTCCAAGGGTGATCTCCAAGATCATAATGGAACAATCACATGTGTTTCTGATAGCACCAGCATGGCCTCACAGGTTTTGGTATGAGGGTCTGGTCCGGATGTCCAGTTGTCAAGCTTGGCCACTTCCTTTAAGGCCAGACCTTCTGTCTCAAGGGCCGTTTTTTCATCAGGATCTCAAATCGCTAAATTTGAAGATATGGAAATTAAATGCTTAGTCATAGAGGTTTCTCTGACTCAGTGATTAATACTATATTGCAGGCTTGTAAGTCTGTTTCAAGGAAAATGTATCATCGGGTTTGGAAAACCTATATTTCATGGTGTTCTACTCAAATTCTCTTGGCATTTTTTTAGAATTCCTAGAATTTTACAGTTTCTTCAGGATGGTTTGGATAAAAGTTTGTCTGCAAGTACTTTGAAGGGACAAATCTCTGCATATGTCATAGAAAGATTGCTAAACTTCCTGATATTCACTGTTTTGTTCAGGCTTTGGTCCATATCAAGCCTGTTATTAAGTCTATTTCTCCTCCTTGGAGTCAATTTGGTTTTGAAGGCTTTGCAGGCTCCTCCTTTTGAGCCTATGCATTCTTTGGATATTAAACTACTTTCCTGGAAAGTATTGTTCCTTTTGTCTATCTCTTCTGCTAGAAGAGTTTCTGAATTGTCTGCTCTCTCCTGTGAATCTCCTTTTCTGATTTTCTTAGGATTCCTTCCTTGTGTCCGAATCCTAAGAATTCTCTTGAGAAATCGTTACACTCTTTGGATGTGGTAAGAGCTTTGAAATACTATGTTGAGGCTACTAAAGATTTTAGGAAGACTTCTAGTCTATTTGTTGTCTTTTCTGGTTCTAGGAAAGGTCAGAAAGCCTCTGACATTTTTTTGGTGTCTTGGTTAAAGCTTTTGATTCACAAAGCTTACAAGGTGGCGGGTCAGTCTCCGCCTCAGAGAATTACGGCTCATTCTACTAGATCAGTTGCCACTTCTTGGGCTTTTAAGAATGAAGCTTCAGTTGATCAGATTTGCAAAGCAACAACTTGGTCTTCTTTGTATACATTTACTGAATTTTACCATTTCAATGTATTTGCTTCTTCTGAAGCAGTCTTTGGTAGAAAAGTTCTTCAGGCAGCTGTCTGTTTGATTCTTCTGCTTATATTTTAAGTTTTTTCTTAAAATTTATAAGAAAAACTTATTTTTTGTTTGGATCGAATTTCTTAGCGGAAACAGCTGTTTTTATTTTATTCTTCCCTCTCTAGTGACTCTTCTGTGGATTTCTACATCTTGGGTATTTTATCCCATACGTCACTAGCTCATTACATGAAAGAAAACATAATTTATGTAAGAACTTACCTGATAAATTAATTTCTTTCATAATGGCAAGAGTCCATGAGGCCCACCCTGTTTTTTGTGGTTATATTTTTTTTTTGTATAAAAGCACAATATTATTTTCCAGTTCCTCTTTTTTGTATGCTTTTTAACTACTTTTTACACCTCACTACTTGGCTATACGTTAAACTAAGGTGTGAGTGTGGTGGGAGGTGTATTTATAGGCATTTTGAGGTTTGGGAAACTTTGCCCTTCCTGGTAGGAATGTATATCCCTTTTTTTTTTTTTTTTTTTAATAACTTTATTAGTTATAGCCACTTAACAACAACAAAAAAAAAAGAACAAACAAACGCAACAACCAAAACCAAAATAACATATGTTCCATGAATTCAGAGTCTCGCAGGACCAGAGAAATATTCAATAATACAACTAATACTGGAACAAACTTAAAAATTCATAAACATGATAATACTGAATCTACATCCAGTAAAATTTGCAATAAAGTGGCTAATTTGTTTTCCGCTATATACATAATAGGAAGAAAGAAGAAGAAAAAAAAAGGAAGGGAAAAATTATATATATATAAACTCCCCCCTTCTCCTCCAGCATCCTAAGGGCACGGACCAGATCTAATCCAACAACTCCCGGTCGAGACTACTCTACCATATTACTATTTCTGATCCTGGTATCAGGAAAAACCCCATATAATACCATTTCTGCAAAGCTTATCGAGGCCACAAAAGGTCTTAAAATCTGTCTCTGCAAGCCACTTGGATATGTCATAATAACCGGTGCCCAGCCTTCCAAAAACTCTTTAATTTTCCTTTCAGACACTAATTGTAAATGAAAAGATTCAAAAATAATCTGAGCTTGAATGTCTCTTAAGATTTGATTTAGGCTAGGAGAGCTCTTTGCTATCCATTTTTTAAAAATATTATATCTCACCTTTAATACAATTATATTTAAGGTACGTATTCTTACATCCCCTCTTGGTTCCAAAAAAAGTAACACTATATCTTGAAAAGTGAAAGTGATAGAAGTTTCAAAGACTCTGTTATACCAGAATTGGACTTTCAACCAAAGTTGAGCAATCTTTGGACAGGCCCACAACATGTGGCGAAGATCAGCCCGAATGTATGCACAGTGTTCACACTGGAAATTTTTTCCAGGATAGAATTTGGCCAGTAAAGCCGGAGAAAAGTAAGAATTGTTCAATAGTTTTAAATGAGATTCCTTCCAACTCACCGCCAACGAGAGTTTAGCAACTCTCGCAAGACTATTGCTTACTTTCTCAAAGTCTATAGAGGGAAAATAAGGGAGCCAGTATTTAATCAGATTATCTTCCTCAAGCATGCCTTGCTTAGTCAGCATAATATCGTAGATTAGAGAGATTGATGCATCACCCAAAATGAATTTTCTGACACAGATCTTGACCTCGGACCAATCATATCTCCCGCCTGGGCACCATTTCTGGCCATTCACAAAGTGTCGAATCTGAAAATACGCGAATCGATTCAATCTAGAAAGTGAAAACCGCTCCCTGATTGTTTCCCAAGGAATCATCTGTAAATCATCATTAAGTAGTTGATGAACATATTCTAGCCCCTTAACCTGCCACTCAAAAAAATATTTCTGGTCTATACCTGGAGAAAACAAGGGATTCCCCCTAATAGGTAAGTATTCAGAAAAGGAAGAATCAATTTTAAGCAGTTTACACACCCTATACCACGCTGTAATAACATTCTTGAATGAAATAAGTAATGAAGCCTCCAGTGGAAGAGATCGGGGAGCACAATGAATTAAAGCTTTCAAGGACCAGGGCTCAACCATATATGATTCAAGATCAAATGTAGTAACTATATCAGACTGAGAGATCCAGTCAAAAACAATCTTACTCAATGAAGCCTAGTTGTAAAGTCTAATGCTGGGTAAAGCCAACCCGGCACTTGTATATTTTTGAGCAAGCCGATTAAGAGATAATCGTCTCTTTTTGGATTTCCAAATAAACTTGGAAAACCATGATGCCAACTTCTTCAGATCCTTATTTAAAATCAGAAGAGGTAAGTTCTGAAGAAAATAGAGAATTTTCGGGAAAACTATCATATTAATCAGATTAACTGAGGCTGAAAGTGATAAAGGAAATGCCACCCACATCTTAAGATCCTCTTGAATTTTCTGAAATAGATATCCAAAATTGGCCTGATACCAAAGTTTCGGGTTTCTATTAATCTCCAACCCAATATATTTAACAGCATCCACCTTATGGAAAATTGTCAAGGGTTGCTCTCTCTCCCGGCTCCCTAGCCACATCAATTCACTCTTCTCCATATTAATTTTATAGCCCGCAAATTAACTAAATAAATTGATCGTATTGATCACATTCGGAATAGTAATAGTCGTTTTATTTAGAAAGAGTAAGGTATCGTCAGCATAGAGTAATATTTTCAAGTTTAGGCCCCCCAAAGAAATCCCCGGAAGAATTTGACGCAGTTTGATTGCCAGAGGTTCCAACACCATATTGAAAAGAAGAGACGACAACGGACACCCTTGTCTTGTTCCTCTTTGCAAAACAATCTCGGAGGAAATTATACCGTTAACAAGTAGATAAGAGACAGGTCTCTGATATAACTTTTGAACAAAATTAGAGAAATTACCGGAAAAAAACAAATTTGGACAGCGTTGAGAACATATGTTTCCAAGAGATGCAGTCAAAAGCTTTGACTGCATCTAACGTGAGAACCGCTATGTCCCCAAGATCAGCCCTCTCCTTAAAATGGTCTGAGTTCCAAATATAATCAACTAGGGTTATTAATTTCCTGATATTCTTAGTGGAACACCACGATGGCATAAAGCCCACCTGGTCAGGGTGAATAATTTTCTCCAGACATAACACTAGTCTATGCGAAATAATGGAAGCGAGAATTTTATAATCCGCATTAAGGACAGAGATGGGCCTGTAGGAGGCCGGATCCTCTGGGTTTTTCCCTTTTTTAAAAATCAATGAAATATTGGCCGCAGAAAATTGCGAGGAAACTTCATTACTTATTTCAAAATAGCTATTATATAGTTTTTCTAAAATTGGTATAACCTGCTCAGATAGGGTTTTATAAAATTCCGCGGGTAACCCGTCGGGTCCTGCTGCTTTATTCGATTTAGCCCGAGATATCGCACTACTTATCTCATCCGCCGAGATAGGGGCATTTAACATGTCCAGATCTTCTGATTGGATTTTGGATATCGAGATTGAAGACCAGAAATTCAATTCATTATCATGATTGAATTCTCCTTCGGCATATAATTGTTAGTAAAATTCGAAGAAGATCCCAGAAATCTCATCTAAATCAGAGGTATGACTATCCAGATGCTGTAACACCGGAATACGATTCTTATTTTTCCTAGCTTTGACTAATCTCGCCAAGCTTTTAGCTGAGCTACTATGGATACTTTTGAACCGTAAGTTGATTTTGTATATGTATATCCCATAAGTCACTAGCTCATGGACTCTTGCCATTATGAAAGAAATTATTTTATCAGGTAAGTTCTTACATAAATTATGTTTTTAAGACACTTTTAAATGTACTTCTATTTTCAAATGTGCTTTGTTCTCTTGGTATCACGTGTTGAAAAAGAATCTGCTAATTGGGGCCTGCAAACATTTGTCTTTTATGAATGGCTGACTATATGTGTTCATCTTCCTGCCAGTAGTGCAATGCTGTTCCTTCACCAAAGGATACAAAGAGAACAAAGCAAATTTGATAATGGAAGTAAATTGAAAAGTTGTAAAATAGTATGTTCTATCCAAATCATGGAAGAAAATTTTGGAGTTTCCTGTATGGGAGCAGGCGATTGTGGGAGAGGAGAAGAGTAAGTCATAAGATGTCCACAAAAGGAGACTGGAAAAGTAGTAAATAAACCTTATAAGGGGGTGAGGTATTAGGAGGTGCTTTGTAGGTAGCAGTGTTCTGCTAGGTATGAGAAGCCAGAGAAGGTACCGGCAAACATTAGCAGCTATTGTAGAACAATGGTTTTAGGGGGTCAGTTTGGAAGGAGCTTGTAAAATGTATTGTGGTTGGTAGGAGAGAGGAAGGCCATTTTGTTCTGATCTTTTTCAAAAATACTTAATCTCTTTTAGGATATTCACAAGGACCAACCATACTATGACATTCCAGATGCCCCATACAGAATCACTGTTCCTGATACATATGAGGCCAGAGAGGTACATTTGTTTGAAGGGCAGTGTCTTCAGCCTTGCTGTGTTCTGTTTTGTTTTTATTTTCAATTAGAAGTAGACATTTTTCCTTTCTTCCTTTTATTATTATTATTATTATTATTATTATTATTATTTATTTGTGCAGCTCTACAAAATCATATAGTACTTCTGCTGAAATCAAAGAATAGGTTAATAAATAGCTTGCTTTTTCATACACAGGTTTAGCACAATTAATAGTTTCATGACAGCTGTCTTACGCATCATATAATATGTAACCTTCTGTCAAATTACAGAGTATTGTAAAGGATTTTGCTGCTCGCTGTGGAATGATATTGCAGGAAGCTATGAAATGGGCTCCAACAGTGACCAAATCCCACCTGCAGGTAACAACCTACAGTACATGCATATTAATTGTGTTGACATAATTCTTTATATAAACATAAAGTGGGTCTTGTCGGTTTGCACCTTGCTAGTGCTGGGTTGGACCCCCTTTTTCCTTCAGAACTGCCTTAATTCTTTGTGGTATAGACTCAACAAGGTCTTGGAAACATTCCTCAGACATTTTTGTCCATATTGACATGATAGCATCACGCAGTTGCTGTAGATTTGTCGACTGCATATCCATGATGCGAATATACCGTTCCACCACATCCAAAAGGTGCTGTATTGGATTGAGATCTGGTGACTGTGGAGGCCATAGGAGTACAGTGAACTCATTGTCATGTTCAAGAAACTAGTTTGAGATGATTTGAGCTTTGTGACATGGTGCATTATCCTGCTGGAAGTAGCCATCAGAAGATGGGTACACTGTAGTCATAAAGGGATGGACTTGGTTAGCAACAATACTCAGGTAGGCCGTGTTGTTTAAACGATGCTCAATTGGTACTAAGGGGCCCAGAGTGTGCAAAGACAATATCCCCCACACCAGTACACCACCATCACTACCAGCCTGAACCATTGATACAAGGCAGGATGGATCCATGCTTTCATGTTGTGTACACCAAATTCTGACCCTATGTCTGAATGTTGTAGCTGAAATTGAGACTCAGACCAGGCAACGATTTTCCAATCTTCTATTGTCCAATTTTGGTGAGCCTTTTTGAATTGTAGCCTCAGTTTCCTGTTCTCAGCTGACAGGAGTGGCACCCGGTGTGTTCTTCTGCTGCTGTAGCCTATATGCTTCAAGGTTCAACTTGTGCGTTCTGAGATGGTATTCTGCATACCTTGATTGTAACAATTGGTTATTTGAGTTACTGTTGCCTTTCTATCATCTCGAACCAGTCTGCCCATCCTCCTCTGACATCAACAAGGCATTTTCAACAATAAATACCAAGAGTACAAAGCAAATTAGACAAGAGGAGTAAATTGTAAAGTTTTTTTTGTTTTTTTTTTTGTTTTTAACATTGCATGTTCTATCTGAATCCCTGTAATGCCTTTGCTCCCCTGTAAATCTACTGACACAGAATCAACTCTTACTAAGTTTGAAGAAGCTCAATGCATAGAAGATTTGTTTGAAGTGGAATAGATCTGCACAAGGCATTTTCGTCCACACAACTGCCACTCACTGGACATTTTCTCTTTTTCAGACCATTCTCTGTAAACCCTAGAGATGGTTGTGTGTGAAAATCCCAGTAGATTAGCAGTTTTTTAAATACTCAGTCTGGCTCTAAAAAACAAGCCACGTTCAAAGTCACTTAAATCCCCTTTCTTCCCCATTCTGATGTTCGGTTTGAACATCAGCAAGTCGTCTTCACCATGTTTAGATGCCTAAATGCATTGAGTAGCTGCCATGTGATTGGCTGATTAGTAATTTGTGTTAATCATTTCAACAGATGTACCTAATAAAGTGGCAGGTGTGTGTGTGTGTATATATATATATATGTGTATATATATATATGTGTATATATATATATATATATATATATATATATATATATATATATATAATACCGTCCATACCACACAGGTTATACCCTCCAGAGGTCGTCTGCCTGGGTGCTATGATGCCTTAAATATTTCCTGTACAAATGACAGCACTCTCAGGTCTTTTTTCAAAATGAGATCAACAAAATTCTCTTTTTTAATGGAACGTTTTCGAGGAGCTTGTCCCCATCATCAGCATAACATTCAAGTGTAACAAAACATATATTTATACAAACAAACCAATTAATCAAATCTTAATAACCTGTGTCTCCCTTGGTGTCCCAGAAAACCGCCAACCCCTCGTGTTTGGAACGCACTATGCGTTCCATTGCTTTGTAACCGGAAGTACCTCATGTCATGTGACTTCCGGTTTCGTATATTCACAATATACCTTATCCGTGCAGCATTTACATATTTCAAACTTATACTCTTAAGTACTATTGCTTACTATATGCCTGTTATACTCATATAGACATTACATTGCCTTATTATACTTGTGATCTTGTGATACACTGACTTGTCACTACTGCAGCGTAATCTAATCACTCTCACACTAGTGTGCTGATTTGTGCAAACTTTATATTTTTGCATTCCACTTTCTCTGTATAATCTATATACTGTGTATTGTGTGGGTATTAACTTTTATGTGTTTATTTGCAATAGCTTGTGTTAATTGTGCCTTTTATGTTTATCTCGGTTACCATGGTTACCCAGTAGTGCTGGCTATGTATTCTCTATGTGTCTTACAATCTTTATATAGCCAAATTCCATTAATTCCTTTATTGCACTTAGACTTAGCGGTCTATTAGTTGCCCCACTGCAATCTAATATGCATGTGTATTTACTCTTCCCCTAGGTGAACGTATTACGTTACTCAGCCCCTCTTTTCTTAGACCCTTGTGTCTTAAAAGGTGTCTGCTTAGAGGCTAGTGATCTACTTGTGCCTATAGGCACCTTGCATCTTTTACACATACATTTCTGACATATAGTTTCTTTAGTTTCTGTTCTATTATCATATTATTTTGTACATTTAGATGTAGCATGTCCTCTTGTTTAGTGCTTTTATTATTTTTTCTCTATATTGTTGTTTGTTATTTATTTTACTAAGATTGTCTCTTTGTATACAGGATTTTCAAGTGTCCCCACTGTGGTGCATCTGTCTCCTAGACTTCTATGCCTTGGATCTGTGTGCATAGCCATTCCACTTCCAGTTATCCGTCTATTTCCGTCCTGCTGTGTCTTTAGATGTTGTTCATCCTTTCCATGCTTATCTTTTATTGTAATAGGCTACTGTGTATCAAGGTTATGGGAGTTGTTGTTTTACTGGTAACCTGCCCCTTCTGTGTCTTACTCCAGGAGTAGTGGGAGGCACTGTCATGTCTCCCCCTGCTCTGATCTAAGGTATATGGCTAGGGCACTACCCCCCTTGGGGTCTGTGTCTCAGCCCCACCTTGATCCGGTGCACAGTATCTGGCCATCGTACCTTTGTATGTATCTCCTACCTACACCAGTGCCTTAAAATCTGGTGCTGAGTTGAGCCCCCCTGGGTGTATTGTGCCCAGTCTATACATCCATTCTGCTTCTCGTCTGAGAAGGGCTTTATTACGATCGCCTCCTCTGTCAAGCTGGGGGATGTGGTCAATTAAGATGTATCTGATGCTGGAGACTTGATGTTGTTTTTGAGTGCAATGTCTGGCTACAGGTTGGTCTGAATTGCCTGTGTCTAGTGCCACCCTTATCGCCCGCCTGTGGTTAGCCATTCTTTCACGTAATGTCCCACTGGTCTTACCAATATAGAATTTGGCACATGGGCAGTAGAGTAGGTAGATTACATGTGTTGTATTGCACGACAGAGAGTGTTTGATGTGATACACCTTGTTAGTATGCGGATGGTGGAAGGTCTTAGTGGCTATTAGACCATTGCACGTTGTGCATCCCAGGCACTTATATGAACCTTTGATGTTAACCTTTTCTTTCTTTAGATAGCATTTTTTGGGGTCTGTTTTGACCAGCAGGTCCCTTAGATTTGTACCCCGCCTGTATGCAATCATCGGTGTGAGATTATGTGCAAATCTTAGTTTTGGGTCCGATTGTATCACAGGCCAATGTTTCCTTAGGATCTTGCCAGCATCACTGGTATTTGGTGAAAATGTAGTTGCCATTATGAGCCTGTTAGTTGTATCTTTGTTTTTTTCTTTGTTCATAAGAGTTGTCTGTGTATACGGTAGTAGTTCTTGTACAATTGTATCTACCATATTCTTTTTGTATCCTCGCTGTATAAATTTGTCCCTCATAAACTGAAGTTGGGAGACCCCTGTAGCTTTGTCTGTGTTGTTACGTATTACTCGCATCAGTTGTGATTTTATGATTCCTTTGAGTAACGCTGGTGGGTGACAACTATTGGCACATAATAAGGAGTTCCTATCGGTGGGCTTATAATACAGTGTAGTGCCTATTGTACCACTTTGTATGTATACATTAAGGTCCAGGAAATGTACTTCTGTTGCACTGTGTGTTATTTTAAATCTCACCGGTGTGTTTGTGTTGTTAATGTATTGGAACCATTCTAATAGTGTGTCTTGTCCTCCCCTCCAGATTAAAAAGACATCATCTATATATCTTACATAGAAAATTATAGATGTTATGTCTTTGTTCCACAGATATGTCTTTTCAAACTCAGACATGTATATGTTGGCATACGATGGGGCCATATTTGACCCCATCGCCGTGCCGGATGTCTGCAAGTAGTATTGAGTTTCAAATCGAAAGTAGTTGTGTGTACTCCTAGTAATTGAAGAGGTTACAAATATACTAGGAAGAGTGAAGATAGAAATATCAACATTTGAGGAAGCACATAACACCACACTTACATTAGACCAACAAGAAAATTGGCTACTCAAACTTAATCAGCAGATAGAAAAATATAAAACAGATTTAACAGTCTTCAAAAATAGAAAACTTGACGCTGTTAACGCAGATTATACTCATGGTAGGGTATATAAATGGCTAACTAACTCTACAGAAGGTAGAAATAGAAGAACCTACAGACCCAGACGAGTGCAATTTGCAACAATAGATACAAGTGGCGCTGAATCGTCCGAAACGGACACTAACACCTCACACACGACCTCTATGTCACCAGGTACATATACACCACAAACAACACGAGGTGACACATATATACATAGGGGACACTCCACCCCAGAACGACATTTTTTAGGGGTAACCACCAGGTCACGGGGAGGAGGAGGAGACAGAGGCCACACATCAGGAGGGCGGGGAGGAAAATACAGGCCAGCACGCCGCAACAGAATGAGGACATAGTAGTCAATCTTAGTGAACACATACTAACCATAGCAGAAAGACAAATCCTCAACAAAGGCCTAACATTCATACCAAGCCATAGCACTCCAGAATTAGAACTTAAAATAGATATGTACAAACATAATAGAGTGCTAAAAATTAAGGAATTCTTCCAAGACACCCCCACACAAAAGACAGGAATGTCTCCATTAGATAAATGCAAAAAGGCAAGTACATTTGAACCGCACAGTAATAGCGCGTCAACTAAGACATACATAAGACTCACCACGCAGGACTTTGAAACAATAAGAGTTAACAAAAAATGGGCACATAACTTAACACAAGAAGAAAGACAAGCCATCAAAACTTTGCAGGATGATCACTCAATGGTCATTCGCCCCGCAGATAAAGGCGGGGCTATTGTCCTTTTGAACTATTCAGACTATAGAGAGGACATCCTGCAACAGTTAAGTGATGCTGAAACATATACCACACTAACAAGAGACCCCACGGGCAAATTTAAGCAGGAACTTGACCAAATCTTAACACTTGGATTCCAGCAGGGATATCTCAATGAAAACTTATATGAATTTTGTACTACTAAATACCCAAAAGTGCCAATTCTATACACCACGCCCAAAATCCATAAAACTATGGATAGACCACCAGGGCGACCGATTGTGTCGGCGGTACAATCCATGACACAACCGGTAGCACAATTACTCGACATATTACTGCAACCCACAGTAAAGAAAACAATATCCTACATCGCTGATACAAATGACCTCATACGTAAACTGGGGGATGTTGCTGTGGAGACTGGGGACATCCTGGTAACCCTGGATGTCAACAGTCTCTACACCATCATCCCTCATGACAAAGGGCTTACAGCAGTCAGGAACCATCTCATTGAAGATAGAGAATATGAGGGACCCCCAATTGAGTACTTCATGACACTTATGCAATTTTGTCTCACACACAACTACTTTCGATTTGAAACTCAATACTACTTGCAGACATCCGGCACGGCGATGGGGTCAAATATGGCCCCATCGTATGCCAACATATACATGTCTGAGTTTGAAAAGACATATCTGTGGAACAAAGACATAACATCTATAATTTTCTATGTAAGATATATAGATGATGTCTTTTTAATCTGGAGGGGAGGACAAGACACACTATTAGAATGGTTCCAATACATTAACAACACAAACACACCGGTGAGATTTAAAATAACACACAGTGCAACAGAAGTACATTTCCTGGACCTTAATGTATACATACAAAGTGGTACAATAGGCACTACACTGTATTATAAGCCCACCGATAGGAACTCCTTATTATGTGCCAATAGTTGTCACCCACCAGCGTTACTCAAAGGAATCATAAAATCACAACTGATGCGAGTAATACGTAACAACACAGACAAAGCTACAGGGGTCTCCCAACTTCAGTTTATGAGGGACAAATTTATACAGCGAGGATACAAAAAGAATATGGTAGATACAATTGTACAAGAACTACTACCGTATACACAGACAACTCTTATGAACAAAGAAAAAAACAAAGATACAACTAACAGGCTCATAATGGCAACTACATTTTCACCAAATACCAGTGATGCTGGCAAGATCCTAAGGAAACATTGGCCTGTGATACAATCGGACCCAAAACTAAGATTTGCACATAATCTCACACCGATGATTGCATACAGGCGGGGTACAAATCTAAGGGACCTGCTGGTCAAAACAGACCCCAAAAAATGCTATCTAAAGAAAGAAAAGGTTAACATCAAAGGTTCATATAAGTGCCTGGGATGCACAACGTGCAATGGTCTAATAGCCACTAAGACCTTCCACCATCCGCATACTAACAAGGTGTATCACATCAAACACTCTCTGTCGTGCAATACAACACATGTAATCTACCTACTCTACTGCCCATGTGCCAAATTCTATATTGGTAAGACCAGTGGGACATTACGTGAAAGAATGGCTAACCACAGGCGGGCGATAAGGGTGGCACTAGACACAGGCAATTCAGACCAACCTGTAGCCAGACATTGCACTCAAAAACAACATCAAGTCTCCAGCATCAGATACATCTTAATTGACCACATCCCCCAGCTTGACAGAGGAGGCGATCGTAATAAAGCCCTTCTCAGACGAGAAGCAGAATGGATGTATAGACTGGGCACAATACACCCAGGGGGGCTCAACTCAGCACCAGATTTTAAGGCACTGGTGTAGGTAGGAGATACATACAAAGGTACGATGGCCAGATACTGTGCACCGGATCAAGGTGGGGCTGAGACACAGACCCCAAGGGGGGTAGTGCCCTAGCCATATACCTTAGATCAGAGCAGGGGGAGACATGACAGTGCCTCCCACTACTCCTGGAGTAAGACACAGAAGGGGCAGGTTACCAGTAAAACAACAACTCCCATAACCTTGATACACAGTAGCCTATTACAATAAAAGATAAGCATGGAAAGGATGAACAACATCTAAAGACACAGCAGGACGGAAATAGACGGATAACTGGAAGTGGAATGGCTATGCACACAGATCCAAGGCATAGAAGTCTAGGAGACAGATGCACCACAGTGGGGACACTTGAAAATCCTGTATACAAAGAGACAATCTTAGTAAAATAAATAACAAACAACAATATAGAGAAAAAATAATAAAAGCACTAAACAAGAGGACATGCTACATCTAAATGTACAAAATAATATGATAATAGAACAGAAACTAAAGAAACTATATGTCAGAAATGTATGTGTAAAAGATGCAAGGTGCCTATAGGCACAAGTAGATCACTAGCCTCTAAGCAGACACCTTTTAAGACACAAGGGTCTAAGAAAAGAGGGGCTGAGTAACGTAATACGTTCACCTAGGGGAAGAGTAAATACACATGCATATTAGATTGCAGTGGGGCAACTAATAGACCGCTAAGTCTAAGTGCAATAAAGGAATTAATGGAATTTGGCTATATAAAGATTGTAAGACACATAGAGAATACATAGCCAGCACTACTGGGTAACCATGGTAACCGAGATAAACATAAAAGGCACAATTAACACAAGCTATTGCAAATAAACACATAAAAGTTAATACCCACACAATACACAGTATATAGATTATACAGAGAAAGTGGAATGCAAAAATATAAAGTTTGCACAAATCAGCACACTAGTGTGAGAGTGATTAGATTACGCTGCAGTAGTGACAAGTCAGTGTATCACAAGATCACAAGTATAATAAGGCAATGTAATGTTTATATGAGTATAACAGGCATATAGTAAGCAATAGTACTTAAGAGTATAAGTTTGAAATATGTAAATGCTGCACGGATAAGGTATATTGTGAATATACGAAACCGGAAGTCACATGACATGAGGTACTTCCGGTTACAAAGCAATGGAACGCATAGTGCGTTCCAAACACGAGGGGTTGGCGGTTTTCTGGGACACCAAGGGAGACACAGGTTATTAAGATTTGATTAATTGGTTTGTTTGTATAAATATATGTTTTGTTACACTTGAATGTTATGCTGATGATGGGGACAAGCTCCTCGAAAACGTTCCATTAAAAAAGAGAATTTTGTTGATCTCATTTTGAAAAAAGACCTGAGAGTGCTGTCATTTGTACAGGAAATATATATATATATATATATATATATATATATATGATTAGGAAAAAGACGTTACACGCACAATATATATTCCAGTTTTGAGTGGACCATATTGTACCTTGATATACCTCTGTCTTACACGGTTTGGTATATTATTTGAATACTGCCTAAAACAGTGGTGAGCAACTAGCTTTATATTAAAAGTATATGTATTGTGTAGTGAAAAGAACGTGCAGATGTTTCCTTCTTAATATGGGAATAGTCCACAGCTGCATTCCCTACTTGTGGGAAAAACTGAACCTGGCCACCAGGAGGAGGCAAAGACACCCCTGCCAAAGGCTTAAATACCTCCCCCACTTCCCCATAACCCCAGTCATTCTTTGCCTTTCGTCACAGGAGGTTGGCAGAGTAGTGTATGAAGATTTCAGAGTAGTCTCTTATGGAGGGTAGTACTCTTCGAGATGGGACTGGAGTTTTAAGTAGTACTGTCAGCCTCTCAATGAGAGCATGGATGAAAGTTAGAGTCCGGAGATGCAGGGAGAGTCTTTCTGCGAAACCATCCCAACTCATATTAACAGCTCCTTAAGCAATCAGCGTTGACGAGTTTCGCTGCCTGCTTTCTTCTCTCAAGTCCATGTCAGAAGCAACGCTGTTATCTGTCACACTTGAAGGGTCGTGTTACTGTTCCACGGCATAGATTCTGGTAAGATCGTTTCATTTTTTTATACATGTATGATAACGCAAGAAGACACAGTGTGTCTCCTTTTATCTGTATAGAATCAAGGGTTAATATCTCCTGAGGGGGATTATTGAACAGTGGGGAATAATCTTATATGTTTATTTGATTTTATGCTGCTTTATATGTGAGATGTTATGGGCTCATAGGCTGTTATGGAATATACAGGTTTCACTTTTACTTTGAGAGCTGTGCAGCTTACAAGTTTGGCATGCTTTTTCTCATAGCAGAGACGGGACTGCATTGCACAGTTTTCATTCCCTCTTTCCTGACCGGGTGTTTATCAGAGAGGATTCATAAATCTCTGTACTGTCTGGGTCATAGGAGGTGAGGAATGCCCAGCCATTGGGGTATAAGGGTGCCGTTTTTGTGAATAAAATAAGAATGTTTTATTTTCTATAGTTCTCCGCTTATTGTACTAGCGACGGAGGATTCTGTTACTTTAGAATGTACTCCCTCTATTCCTAAAGAGTAATTCCTGTTTATATTGCGAGGAGGCCTTAGATCCGCCCTCTCAAATGTTTGATACCACTGAGCCATCCACCTCTGAGGAGTTGTCGTCCAGTGAGGTGCGTACCCTACATTCTTCTCTCTCTACACATGCAGTTTCCTGTAGCATTGCTTATCCTCCATCTGGAGGGGGCTTTTTTTTCACCAGACATTACTGCGCAGTTCAGACGGCGGTGTCTGCGGCCTTTAATGCTACCTCGCCCTGCCAATCGCAAGCGAAAGGTTACATATTGCACTCCTTCCCAGAGTGCATCAGATAATTTATTGGATTTAACTGATACGGTTATCCGAGGATGAACATTCTGCGTCAGAGTCTGCTACCTCTAAACCTCCGGCTGCGGAGGAACCAGACTTTAGTTTTAGGAATTTGCGCTTTCTTCTAAAGGAAGTTTTTTGCGAATTCAGAGGTTCCAGAGGCCAAATTGCCTGATGAACATTTGCTTCCTAAATTGGGGGAATTTTTTGAGCAGAAGTCTGATCTCTCCTGTAGAATGGCAGCTAAACAGATGGCTGTTTAAGATAATTGTCAACAGATGGGTTCTTCTAGAGATCGACCTTATGGCTTCTGCCATAAATCATCAGCTTCCAAAGTTTTTCAGTCGCAATCCAACACCTTGTGTCTTTGGGGTGGATGCCCTTCTTCAAGAGTGGCCTTTCAGTCTCGTTTAACTGTTTCCACTGATTCCTCTCATTCCATGCCTTCTGAAAAAAAATTCTGCAAGAATCAGCGCCCTTCATTGTCATTCTTCATTTTTGGCCGTGGTTTCCACTGGTTCACAGACTAGTGGGTCTACCTCCATGGCATCTTCCAGTCTCTTGGGACATGTTGAGTCAGGGTCCAGTGGTTCACCCAAATCCACAAAGGCCAAAGGTTGGCGGGATGGTTGCTGAGGTCTCCACACTTCAGCAATTAAATATTTCAGCACCTGTTATCTAGACACTTCTTCACGCCCGGAAAGGATCAACTTCTAAGACATATTACAGATTATGGGACATTTTTTCTTCCTGGAAGTTTATGCATAATATATTTTCAGCTACTTTTCAAATTTCTCACTTGCTCTACTTTCTTCATGATGGTTTTCTTCAAGGTTTTAGTGCTAAATCCCTCAAGGTTTAGATGTCAGCAATATCTGCTATTTCAGGAATCATATGGGCTTAAGACCCTTTGATGATCCAGTTTTTTTAAGCTTTGGACCATATCCGTCCTTTTGTCAGATTATCTATACCATCTTGGGATCTTTCTCTGGTTTTGGATTCACCATTTGAACCCTTACGAGAAGTTTCCTTGTAGTTTCTTACTTTAAAGACTGTGTTTCTGGCGGCCATTACTTCCGCAAGGTGGGTGTCTGAACTACAGGCCCTTTCAGTTAAAGAAATGTTTGTCTTTCATCAGGACAAAAATGTTCTTCGAAAAGTCCCTAAATTTCTTCCTAAGGTGGTGTCTGATTTTTATAAAGCTCGGGATATTGTTCTTCCTTCATTCTGTCCAGGGAAACAAGATTCTCATGGAAAACCATTTGTATGTGGTTCAATGTCTTCACATTTATTTGAAAAGAACTCAGGGCATGCGTAAGACAGAAAACATATTTGTCATACCTAAAGGACCTTGTCAAGGTCAAGCTCCTTAAAGATCTACAATTTCTGATTGGATCGTTCAGACAATCTCTAGCGCTTACAGACAAAAAGGGGAACAGGTACCTGATGGGCTTAAGGCACTTTCTACTAGGGAAGTTGCAACTTCCCTGGGCTCTAAAAGCAGATGCTATTTGTCAGTCGGCAGTTTGGAAGTTTTTATAACACCTTTGTCTCTTTTTTTATAACACCTTTGTTCGCCAATCGACTGCTGCTAGATTTGGTCGGAAGATTTTTACTTAAATAATTTTGTATTTATTGCAGTATTTTTTTTGTCTGTTTTTAATTTCTTACTCACCCTTACTTGCATTTACTACTGGTTCACCTATTTTGGCTGGACGTCACTAGAAGGAGGAAGGGGTGGTGTCTCTGAGCTACCTTAATTAGGTAACAAGAGGAGTGGATGGTTCTGTCCACGCCCCTCTGGAAAGGGGGTCTCACTGGTAAGTATTACCTAGGGCAGGGGTGAGCAACCATGGCTCTCTAGAGGTTTTGGATCTACATTTCCCATGATGCTGATGCACTTAAAGCTGGCTGAGGATCATGGGAAATGTAGTTTCAAAACCTCTGGAGAGCCAAGGTTGCTCACCCCTGACCTAGGGTATGGGCCAAGATATAGAACTTGCTTATATTAGAGTGATAATTTCTAGTTTTTTCTCCTTCCAATAAAATACAGTTGAAAAGTTGATCAAATATGAACCTATTAAACTAGAGAGAGTTTACCTCCCAATAATTTCATTAATTTCAATGATCTGTTTATGTATTTCTAATGATATATAACTAAATCAGTAATTTGCTGATATAACTGGAAAAATTATCTGAAAAGTTATGATAAAAATGAAACCTTTATGTAGAAAACCATGATTTAAATTGTCTTTCTGCTAGTGATTTAAACTCTGATTTAAATCAATTTGATTTAAATCAAATCCACCCTGGGCCACAGCAATATAGTCTGTATTGGGACGGTGTTTGGAGGTTTTCAATTTATTTTGACTTTATGTATGCCACAATGAGATACAATATATTGTTATTCAGTTCATTTTAGCCCTCTCTGGCATTCCTTAACATTGCTCTAGCCTTATTCCTAACGTGTCATAATATCACCTATATTGCCTTACACTGAGATCTTCAACTATGACGTTCTTGCACCAGGATGTCACAGGGTTTGATATCTTAATGTACATGCTCTCCACCACTGTGATATTGTGGTTGTTCTTACAGCTATGAAAATTCAGAGAGATGCCTGTTATTGAGTTTAAAAAATAGGAAATGATATACTGCAGCAGAGAATAGAATGAGGGTCATTAAAGAATCCTCATGCAGCCCATGGAAAGCCAGTTTCCGACTACTAGTTTAGAGTCAAAATACCTTTGTTACAATCTAAAATTCTGCTACGTCCCGAACTTTAGTAGTTTTTTTTTTTTTTTTTTTGTCTGTAGATGACTTTTATAGAAATGTTGCCTTTTCCGTACAGTAACCTTCCAGCAGAGTTAGATATTGTAATTTAATAAAATGGTTCTGATACACATAATGTTACTAATTATGATGCATTGCTTGAAACCAGTGAAATTCTCTTATATTTCAGATGTTCTTATTGTGGACACTTGGTACTCAGTATAGATTTGGTGTGATCCTAGTAGTGTTTGAATAGATTCACAATTTTATTTTGTATGTATATATCAATGTATTTCTTCTCTGTACTGCTATGTATTAAATACTTACCTATGTTTAATGGTTTAGGAATACTTGAACAAACATCAGAACTGGGTATCTGGCCTTTCCCAGCACACTGGCCTTGCTATGGCTACAGAGAGCATACTGCACTTTGCTGGATACAACAGGCATAACACTACTCTGGGGGTGAGTATTGTAGGATATCTGTGCTATCCTTACCCCTGTACTTTCAAACTGTTAACAGACTTGTCATGTTCTTTTGCTTGGTCACTGTAATAATGGTAATGTAAATCAAAATAGAAGTAAACAAAATATATGAGTGGGAAAACTGACAGACTCAGAGAATGTGAGTAATATTTGCAAACTCATTGTATATTGATATTGGTTACAATCTTGTCAACCAATCATTCTGCAAATGTTTTTCTTACTGTGAAATACTCTTTGCATGTGTATTGTGACTTTCTAAAGGTGGTGTGAGTCCACAAGCCATTACTTCTGGGAATTTCACTCCTTGCCACTAGGATGAGGCTTAGATTCCCAAAACTCCAAGAGCCCCTAAACTCTCCCACCTCACTGGTAAATTATTCTTATCTTTGCCTCCGGTGAAGAATGGAGGTGCTCCAGCTGTTCTTCTGTTAGGGTTTCTTACAGATTTGAGGCCCATTTTCCCCTCAGAGAGCTACTGTTTGGACAGAGGGAAGTTTGTGTAGTATGGTGTAGTGGTACAATTACACCCAGTGGGAGTTAATCACAGTCCTGACACACAAGTGTCTTGGAAACCGGTCCCTAGTCTCCTCCTGTGGGATTGTCGTTATACTCCACATACTCAGATCCTCTGCTGTCACGAATGCAGCACTGGATTGCCTATCAACTGGAAGCAGTTTATTCCTGCAGATGGCAAGTCCAGCCAGTAGTGTGGGTGCTTATTAGGTAAGTATGTAGTTGATTTATGTGGGCACTCGCATAGCCTTTTGGCTATTGTTAGTTACTCTTAGTATTTTACATCAAAGCCAGGGAACTATGATGTCAGGCTTTTTTTCCTTATATGTTCAGTATGGGAATTTGGCCTGCAGGAACCTACATTTTTATTTATATACCTATACACCTTATGTTTTTTACTTTTTAGTTTTTTTAGTGCTCTTCTGTTAATTTGAGGGTGTTGGAGTAATGTTAGCTCGCATTGGCTTCTTACCACGTTTTATGTACTTAGTTTTCGCTCACGTTACCATTTATTAGTGCGCGTTGGCTTTGTTTACATGCCTCGCATGTTTAGTTTAATTGTGTGTGTTGGCCTAGTTTGCGTGACATTTTTTGTTGAGTCCTTTGTACAGATGGGCGCACTTCGTTTTTTGTGTGCATATGTTATTTAGTTAGCGTTCCTCGGCCATTTGCATGTTTGTCAGTTAGTGCTTTTATATGCAAGTTGGCGTTTCCCCTTTGTGCTACCAAGCTGTGTTGGGTTGCACATTGCTCTTTTCCCTCCGCATTATTTAGCTCCTCTGTTTGCCCTAGTCTCATCTATTGGAGTGGATACGATTTTCAATTCCGTCTAGAACTGCTTATTTTTTGGGGGTGTATTTAATGAAGGTTCTCCGTTTATATATTTACCTGCCTAGTCTTTCTTTGGGATTTCTGTGTTTAAATCCTTGATTGTTATTTGCCTACCACATTAAAATTATTTTCTGTGGTTTTCAGTCTTGGCCTTTTTTTCATGATGGAGCATATTGGTTCTGTCCCCCCTACTTTAAAAATTGGTTCCTTAGATGTGTTAGAAGATCCTCTAAACACTTCCTACTGATATTAAAGTGTAAATGGTAAATCCGAGTGTTTAATCATGGGATACGGATGTTTTTTTCCATAGGGTTTGAAAGACCTGTGTTTCTTGGTGTGTGTGTAAAATCCAGTTCGCTTTTTCAGTTTTGTTTCTCAAGAAGATTGCTATTCTTCCTGGCTTTCAGAGTTTTGTTCAAGCTTTAGTCAGGATCAAGCTAGTGGTAAAACAAATGTCTCCTCTTGGAGCATAAATTTGGTTCTAATGATTTTGCAGGTTGCTCTTTTTTTTGTCTTGGAACGTTTTGTTTCTATTAGCAATTCCTGTTATTAGAAGAACGTCTGAATTGTTTGCGCTTTCCTGTGGGATTTATTGGTTTGCCATCAGGATAAGGCGGTTTTGAGAGATAGTTTGATTTCTTGCCTTAAATGGATATGAAACCCAATTTTTTTCTTTCATGATTCAGATTGAGCAATTTGGCTTCATTCTGTTTGTATCTTTTATTGTAACGTTTATCACCTCATCATATATTTCTGTCCTGTTTCTTTAATTATGGGCCGGTCTAATCTTCTGTCAACCTATTTAACCACCATCCAGCAATAAGCTCATTGCTTCGTAATTTGGTTGTAAACTCTTACTGCTCGCTTACAGCTCTTGTCCTGAGCTCATTCGTGTAACTTACCTGATCGTTCTAACTATTTTCAACCTGCCGGTGATATCTGCAGTCCGGATACTATCGTAAACCTGACGTCATCAGACCTGCAGGGTTTCCAACTCAGTTCCTCACAGGCAAACACTGCAGCCTTTCACCCTGTCCTCGCAGCTTCCGCTTGATACAGTCTGTCTCCTAATCTACAGCCTCCGGATTACTCATCCACGTACTCTACTAGGACTTACCTGGGTAAGAAACATTAAATGTATTGTGTACTCAATATACCAATCTCTCTGCTCCACTACTTATAAGGGTACCATTTCCTTTAGGATCCTGTTCCAAGTGTCTAGTAATTAGTACTGCCGTGTTACTCCGCTAGCCTGTTGCTTCTACCCTGTTGCCTCATATACGTTATACCTGGTTTCTACTTTACCCCAAAATACTACAGTGCTGTAATTACCATTCAATATCTACTACCTCCCTATGCATTTATCCTTTGATGAGATTATTTTGTATGGGAAATCAATGCTGCCATTAACAACTGCTTACACCAAGTAATGTATAAGCAGCTGCTAACATATAGCTACATACTCTATGCTTTATCTTGTCTGATTATACTGCACAGTTGTTATCTATCACACCACAAGACTTCACAACCTTTTTCTCTTCCATAGTCTGGGATCTCTGCTGAGACTATTACATGTATTGAAGGAGCAGCAATGCACTACTGGGAGCTAGTTGAGCACATCAGTAAGCCATTGATTAGAGATATATTTCTCCAACATAGGTGTGTCCGGTCCACGGCGTCATCCTTACTTGTGGGATATTCTCTTCCCCAACAGGAAATGGCAAAGAGCCCAGCAAAGCTGGTCATATGATCCCTCCTAGGCTCCGCCTACCCCAGTCATTCTCTTTGCCGTTGCACAGGCAACATATCCACGGAGATGGCTAAGAGTTTTTTGGTGTTTAAATGTAGTTTTTATTCTTCAATCAAGTGTTTGTTATTTTAAAATAGTGCTGGTATGTACTATTTACTCTGAAACAGAAAAGAGAAGAAGATTTCTGTTTGTAAGAGGAAGATGATTTTAGCAAACGTTACTAAAATCGATTGCTGTTTCCACACAGGACTGTTGAGATGAAGTAACTTCAGTTGGGGGGAAGCAGTTGGCAGACTTTTCTGCCTGAGGTATGACTGGCCACATTTCTAACACGACTTGGTAATGCTGGAAGGCTGTCTTTTTCCCTATGGGGACCGGTAAGCCATTTTCTTAGATTAAGTAAAAGAATAAAGGCTTTATAAGGGCTTAAAAAACTGGTAGACATTTTTCTGGGCTAAAACGATTACTTTGCTAAGCATATTTGACAGATTATAGCTCTTTATAGTTATTATAATCTTGGGGATTGTTGTTAAAAAAACGGCAGGCACTGTATGGACACCTTTTTCAGATGGGGGCCTTCTCTAGTCATAGGCAGAGCCTCATTTTCGCGCCACTAATGCGCAGTTGTTTTTGGAAGGCAAGGCATGCAGATGCATGTGTGAGGAGCTAAGATCCACTGAAAAAGCTTATAGAAGGCGTCATTTGGTATCGTATTCCCCTCTGGGCTTGGTTGGGTCTCAGCAAAGCAGATTTCTGGGACTGTATAGGGGTTAAATGTAAAAACGGCTCCGGTTCCGTTATTTTAAGGGTTAAAGCTTTCAAATTTGGTGTGCAATACTTTTAAGGCTTTAAGACACTGTGGTGAAATTTTGGTGAATTTTGAACAATTGCTTCATACTTTTTCGCATATTCAGTAATAAAGTGTGTTCTGTTTAAAATTTAAAGTGACAGTAACGGTTTTATTTTAAAACGTTTTTTGTGCTTTGTTGACAAGTTTAAGCCTGTTTAACATGTCTGAACCATCAGATAAACGATGTTCTATATGTATGAAAGCCAATGTGTCTCCCCATTTAAATATATGTGATAATTGTGACATGGTGTCCAAACAAAGTAGGGACAATGATGCCACAGATAATAATAGTGCCCAAGATGATTCTTCAGATGAGGGGAGTAAGCATGGTACTGCATCACCCCCTTCTGTGTCTACACCAGTTTTGCCCACACAAGAGGCCCCTAGTACATCTAGTGCGCCAATACTTATTACTATGCAACAATTAACGGCTGTTATGGATAATTCTATTGCAAATATTTTATCTAAATTGCCTACTTATCAAAGAAAGCGCGATTGCTCTGTTTTAAACACTGAAGAGCAAGAGGACGCTGATGATAACGCTTCTGACATACCCTCACACCAATCTGAAGGGGCCAGGAGGGAGGTTTTGTCTGAGGGAGAAATTTCAGATTCAGGAAAAATTTCTCAACAAGCTGAACCTGATGTTGTAACATTTAAATTTAAATTAGAACATCTCCGCGCACTGCTTAAGGAGGTATTATCTACTCTGGATGATTGTGACAATTTGGTCATTCCAGAGAAATTCTGTAAGATGGACAAGTTCCTAGAGGTTCCGGTGCCCCCCGATGTTTTTCCTATACCCAAGCGGGTGGCGGACATAGTAAACAAGGAATGGGAAAGGCCCGGCATACCTTTTGTTCCTCCCCCTATATTTAAGAAATTATTTCCTATAGTCGACCCCAGAAAGGACTTATGGCAGACAGTCCCTAAGGTCGAGGGGGCGGTCTCTACTCTAAACAAACGCACTACTATTCCCATAGAAGATAGTTGTGCTTTTAAAGATCCTATGGATAAAAAATTAGAGGGTTTGCTTAAAAGAATGTTTGTTCAGCAAGGTTACCTTCTTCAACCAATTTCATGCATTGTTCCTGTCACTACGGCAGCGTGTTTCTGGTTAGAAGAACTAGAAAAGTCGCTCAATAAAGAATCTTCGTATGAGGAGGTTATGGACAGAGTTCATGCACTTAAATTGGCTAACTCTTTTATTCTAGATGCCGCTTTGCAATTAGCGAGATTAGCGGCGAAAAATTCAGGGTTTGCTATTGTGGCGCGCAGAGCGCTCTGGCTAAAGTCTTGGTCAGCGGATGTGTCTTCCAAGACAAAATTGCTTAACATCCCTTTCAAGGGCAAAACACTGTTTGGTCCTGATTTGAAAGAGATTATTTCAGACATCACCGGAGGAAAGGGCCACGCCCTTCCTCAGGATAGGTCTTTTAAGGCTAGAAATAAGCCTAATTTTCGTCCCTTTCGCAGAAACGGACCAGCCTCTACTTCTACATCCTCTAAGCAAGAGGGTAATACTTCTCAACCCAAACCAGCCTGGAGACCGATGCAAGGCTGGAACAAGGGTAAGCAGGCCAAGAAGCCTGCCACTGCTACCAAAACAGCATGAAGGGATGGCCCCCGATCCGGGACCGAATCTGGTGGAGGGCAGACTTTCTCTCTTTGCTCAGGCCTGGGCAAGAGATGTTCAGGATCCTTGGGCACTAGAAATAGTTTCTCAAGGTTATCTCCTGGAATTCAAGGAACTACCCCCAAGGGGAAGGTTCCACAGGTCTCAATTATCTTCAAACCAAATAAAAAGACAGGCATTCTTACATTGTGTAGAAGACCTGTTAAAGATGGGAGTAATTCATCCAGTTCCAATAAGAGAACAAGGGATGGGGTTTTACTCCAACCTGTTTATAGTTCCCAAAAAAGAGGGAACATTCAGACCAATTCTAGATCTCAAGATCCTAAACAAATTTCTCAGGGTTCCATCGTTCAAAATGGAAACCATTCGAACGATCCTTCCTACCATCCAGGAAGGTCAATTTATGACCACGGTGGATTTAAAGGATGCGTACCTCCATATTCCTATCCACAAGGAACATCATCAGTTCCTAAGGTTCGCTTTTCTGGACAAGCATTACCAGTTTGTGGCACTTCCATTCGGATTAGCCACTGCTCCGAGAATTTTCACAAAGGTACTAGGGTCCCTTCTAGCGGTTCTAAGATCAAGGGGCATTGCAGTAGTACCATTCTTGGACGACATCCTGATTCAAGCGTCGTCTCTGTCAAAAGCAAAGGCTCATACGGACATCGTCCTAGCCTTTCTCAGATCTCACGGATGGAAAGTAAACATAGAAAAAAGTTCTCTTTCCCCGTCAACAAGAGTTCCCTTCTTGGGAACAATAATAGACTCCTTAGAAATGAGGATTTTTCTGACAGAGGTCAGAAAATCAAAACTTCTAAGCTCTTGTCAAGTTCTTCATTCTGTTCTTCGTCCTTCCATAGCGCAGTGCATGGAAGTAATAGGATTGATGGTTGCAGCAATGGACATAGTTCCTTTTGCACGAATTCATCTAAGACCATTACAACTGTGCATGCTCAGACAGTGGAATGGGGATTATACAGACTTCAAGTAGATCAAAGGACCAGAGATTCACTCCGTTGGTGGCTAATCCTGGACAACCTGTCACAGGGAATGAGCTTCCGCAGACCAGAGTGGGTCATTGTCACGACCGACGCCAGTCTGGTGGGCTGGGGCGCGGTCTGGGAACCCCTGAAAGCTCAGGGTCTATGGTCTCGGGAAGAATCTCTTCTCCCGATAAACATTCTGGAACTGAGAGCGATATTCAATGCTCTCAAAGCTTGGCCTCATCTAGCAAAGGCCAAATTCATAAGATTTCAATCAGACAACATGACGACAGTTGCATATATCAACCATCAGGGGGGAACAAGGAGTTCCCTGGCGATGGAGGAAGTGACCAAGATAATTCAATGGGCGGAGGATCACTCCTGCCACTTGTCTGCAATCCACATCCCAGGAGTGGAAAATTGGGAAGCGGATTTTCTGAGTCGTCAGACATTCCATCCGGGGGAGTGGGAACTCCACCCGGAAATCTTTGCCCAAATAACTCAATTATGGGGCATTCCAGACATGGATCTGATGGCGTCTCGTCAGAACTTCAAGGTTCCTTGTTACGGGTCCAGATCCAGGGATCCCAAGGCGACTCTAGTAGATGCACTAGTAGCACCCTGGACCTTCAACCTAGCTTATGTTTTCCCACCGTTTCCTCTCATTCCCAGGCTGGTAGCCAGGATCAACCAGGAGAGGGCTTCGGTGATCTTGATAGCTCCTGCGTGGCCACGCAGGACTTGGTATGCAGACCTGGTGAATATGTCATCGGCTCCACCATGGAAGCTACCTTTGAGACAGGACCTTCTTGTTCAAGGTCCATTCGAACATCCGAATCTGGTTTCTCTCCAACTGACTGCTTGGAGATTGAACGCTTGATTTTATCAAAGCGTGGGTTTTCAGATTCTGTAATAGATACTCTGATTCAGGCTAGAAAGCCTGTGACTAGAAAAATTTACCATAAGATATGGAAAAAATATATCTGCTGGTGTGAATCTAAAGGATTCCCATGGAACAAGATAAAAATTCCTAGGATTTTATCCTTTCTACAAGAGGGTTTGGAGAAGGGATTATCTGCAAGTTCTCTGAAGGGACAGATTTCTGCGTTATCTGTTTTACTTCACAAAAGGCTGGCAGCTGTGCCAGACGTTCAAGCGTTTGTTCAGGCTCTGGTTAGAATCAAGCCTGTTTACAGACCTTTGACTCCTCCCTGGAGTCTTAATCTAGTTCTTTCAGTTCTTCAAGGGGTTCCGTTTGAACCCTTACATTCCGTAGATATTAAGTTATTATCTTGGAAAGTTTTGTTTTTGGTTGCAATTTCTTCTGCTAGAAGAGTTTATGAGTTATCTGCTCTGCAGTGTTCTCCGCCCTATCTGGTGTTCCATGCAGATAAGGTGGTTTTGCGTACTAAGCCTGGTTTTCTTCCGAAAGTTGTTTCCAACAAGAATATTAACCAGGAGATAGTTGTACCTTCTTTGTGCCCGAATCCAGTTTCAAAGAAGGAACGTTTGTTACACAATTTGGACGTAGTCCGTGCTCTAAAATTCTATTTAGAGGCCACTAAAGATTTCAGACAAACTTCTTCTTTGTTTGTTGTTTATTCTGGTAAAAGGAGAGGTCAAAAAGCAACTTCTACCTCTCTTTCTTTTTGGCTTAAAAGCATTATCCGTTTGGCTTATGAGACTGCCGGACGGCAGCCTCCTGAAAGAATCACAGCTCACTCCACTAGGGCTGTGGCTTCCACATGGGCCTTCAAGAACGAGGCTTCTGTTGACCAGATATGTAAGGCAGCGACTTGGTCTTCACTGCACACTTTTGCCAAATTTTACAAATTTGATACTTTTGCTTCTTCAGAGGCTATTTTTGGGAGAAAGGTTTTGCAAGCCGTGGTGCCTTCCATTTAGGTGACCTGATTTGCTCCCTCCCTTCATCCGTGTCCTAAAGCTTTGGTATTGGTTCCCACAAGTAAGGATGACGCCGTGGACCGGACACACCTATGTTGGAGAAAACAGAATTTATGCTTACCTGATAAATTACTTTCTCCAACGGTGTGTCCGGTCCACGGCCCGCCCTGGTTTTTTTAATCAGGTCTGATGAATTATTTTCTCTAACTACAGTCACCACGGTATCATATGGTTTCTCCTATGCATATTTCCTCCTGTACGTCGGTCGAATGACTGGGGTAGGCGGAGCCTAGGAGGGATCATATGACCAGCTTTGCTGGGCTCTTTGCCATTTCCTGTTGGGGAAGAGAATATCCCACAAGTAAGGATGACGCCGTGGACCGGACACACCGTTGGAGAAAGTAATTTATCAGGTAAGCATAAATTCTGTTATCTGCAGCCACCAATCAGCAGCTAGATCTCAGTTCTTTGCTTACCTAGGTATGCTTTTCAACAAAGAATACCAGAGTACAAAAAATGAGATAATAGAAGTGAATTAGAAAGTTGTTTAAAATTGTATGCTCTCTTAATCATGAAATACAATTTTTGGGTTTCATGCCTCTTTTTAAGTGCTGCTTTTAGATAATTTTAGTCATGAGTTTGTATTAGGACACAAAGAAAGAACAAACTATTCTAAGGCTTATTCATATTTTGATTTTGGATGTTAGGGCTTTGAAATTCTTTTTGCAGGCTACTAAGAATTTTAGGCAATCCTCTAGTTCTTTTTCTCCTGTTAAGTGTAGTCAGTCCACGGGTCATCATTACTTCTGGGATATTAACTCCTCCCCAACAGGAAGTGCAAGAGGATCACCCAAGCAGAGCTGCCATATAGCTCCTCCCCTCTACGTCACACCCAGTCATTCTCTTGCACCCAACTAATAGATAGGATGTGTGAGAGGACTGTGGTGATTATACTTAGTTTTTATATCTTCAATCAAAAGTTTGTTATTTTAAAACAGCACCGGAGTGTGTTGTTCCTTCTCAGGTAGAATTTGAAGAAGAATCTACCTGAGTTTTTGGATGAATTTAGCCGGCGTAGCTAAGATTCATTTTGCTGTTCTCGGCCATTCTGAGGAGTGAGGTAAACTTCAGATCAGGGGACAGCGGGCAGGTTCACCTGCAAAGAGGTATGTTGCAGTATATTATTTTCTGAGGAATGGAATTGACTGAGAAAATACTGCCAATACCGATATAATGTAAGTTCAGCCTTAAATGCAGTAGTAGCAACTGGTATCAGGCTGTTTATGTATATATGTGTACACTTCAGTATTCTGGGGAATGGCACTTCTCTGGGTAATACTATATGCATATAATTTTTAGCCTAACTTGCAGTGGGAACGTCTAGCAACAGGCTGTTTAATGACATTTCATGTTATTTGATTTTAAACGTTTTTGCTGGCATGCTAAATTGTTTAATTATCTGAGGTACTGGGTGAAAAATTGTTTTTGGGCACTGTTTTTCCACTTGGCTGTCGTTTATTTTAATTTAAGACAGTTTACTGAACTTCCCTCACTGCTGTGGGTGAGGGGGAGGGGCCTATTTTGGCGCTTTTGCTACGCTAACCAGTCCTGGAACAAGGGCAAGCAGGCCAGAAAACCTGCTGCTTCCCCTAAGACAGCATGAAGTGAGGGCCCCCGATCCGGGAACGGATCTAGTCGGGGGCAGACTCTCTCTCTTCGCCCAGGCTTGGGTAAGAGATGTCCAGGATCCCTGGGCGTTAGAGATCATATCTCAGGGATATCTTCTGGACTTCAAAGCCTCTCCCCCAAAAGGGAGATTTCATCTTTCAAGGTTGTCAACAAACCAGATAAAGAAAGAGGCGTTTCTACGCTGTGTACAAGATCTTTTACTAATGGGAGTGATCCATCCGGTTCCGCGGTCGGAACACGGACAAGGGTTTTACTCAAATCTGTTTGTGGTTCCCAAGAAAGAAGGAACCTTCAGACCAATCTTGGATTTAAAGATCCTAAACAAATTCCTAAGAGTTCCATCGTTCAAAATGGAAACTATTCGGACAATCTTACCCATGATCCAAAAGGGTCAGTACATGACCACAGTGGATTTAAAGGATGCCTACCTTCATATACCGATTCACAAAGATCATTACCAGTATCTAAGGTTTGCCTTCCTAGACAGGCATTACCAGTTTGTAGCTCTTCCATTCGGGTTGGCTACGGCTCCAAGAATCTTCACAAAGGTTCTGGGCTCTCTTCTGGCGGTGCTAAGACCGCGAGGAATTTCGGTAGCTCCGTACCTAGACGACATTCTGATACAAGCGTCAAGCTTTCAAACTGCCAGGTCTCATACAGAGTTAGTACTGGCATTTCTAAGGTCGCATGGGTGGAAGGTGAACGAAGAGAAGAGTTCTCTCTTACCACTCACAAGGGTTCCCTTCTTGGGGACTCTTATAGATTCTGTAGAAATGAAGATTTACCTGACAGAAGACAGGTTAACAAAGCTTCAAAATGCTTGCCGTGTCCTTCATTCCATTCAACACCCGTCAGTGGCTCAATGCATGGAGGTAATCGGCTTAATGGTAGCGGCAATGGACATAGTACCCTTTGCACGCCTACATCTCAGACCGCTGCAATTGTGCATGCTAAGTCAGTGGAATGGGGATTACTCAGATTTGTCCCCTACTCTGAATCTGGATCAAGAGACCAGAAATTATCTTCTATGGTGGCTTTCTCGGCCACATCTGTCCAGGGGGATGCCATTCAGCAGACCAGATTGGACAATTGTAACAACAGACGCCAGCCTACTAGGTTGGGGCGCTGTCTGGAATTCCCTGAAGGCTCAGGGATCATGGACTCAGGAGGAGAGTCTCCTTCCAATAAACATTCTGGAATTGAGAGCAGTTCTCAATGCCCTTCTGGCTTGGCCTCAGTTAACAACTCGGGGGTTCATCAGGTTTCAGTCGGACAACATCACGACTGTAGCTTACATCAACCATCAAGGAGGGACAAGAAGCTCCCTAGCGATGATGGAAGTATCATAGATAATTCGCTGGGCAGAGTCTCACTCTTGCCACCTGTCAGCGATCCACATTCCTGGAGTGGAGAACTGGGAGGCGGATTTCCTAAGTCGTCAGACTTTTCATCCGGGGGAGTGGGAACTTCATCCGGAGATCTTTGCCCAAATACTTCGACTTTGGGGCAAACCAGAGATAGATCTGATGGCGTCTCGCCAGAACGCCGAGCTTCCTTGTTACGGGTCCAGGGACCCGGGAGCAGTCCTGGTAGATGCTTTGACAGCACCTTGGACCTTCGGGATGGCCTATGTGTTTCCACCCTTCCCGATGCTTCCTCGATTGATTGCCAGGATCAAACAGGAGAGAGCATCGGTGATTCTGATAGCGCCTGCGTGGCCACGCAGGACCTGGTATGCAGATCTAGTGGACATGTCATCCTGTCCACCTTGGTCTCTGCCTCTGAGACAGGACCTTCTAATTCAGGGTCCTTTCAAACATCAAAATCTAATTTCTCTGAAGCTGACTGCTTGGAAATTGAACGCTTGATTTTATCAAAGCGTGGTTTTTCGGAGTCAGTTATTGATACCTTAATACAGGCTAGGAAGCCTGTTACCAGAAAGATTTACCATAAAATATGGCGTAAATACTTACATTGGTGCGAATCCAAGAGTTACTCATGGAGTAAGGTTAGGATTCCTTGGATATTGTCTTTTCTACAAGAAGGTTTAGAAAAGGGTTTATCTGCTAGTTCCTTAAAGGGACAGATCTCAGCTCTGTCCATTCTTTTACACAAGCGTCTGTCAGAAGTTCCAGACGTTCAGGCTTTTTGCCAGGCTTTGGCCAGGATTAAGCCTGTGTTTAAAACTGTTGCTCCACCATGGAGCTTAAATTTAGTTCTTAACGTTTTACAGGGTGTTCCGTTTGAACCCCTTCATTCCATTGATATCAAGCTGTTATCTTGGAAAGTTCTGTTTTTGATGGCTATTTCCTCGGCTCGTAGAGTCTCTGAGTTATCAGCCTTACATTGTGATTCTCCGTATCTGATTTTTCATTCAGATAAGGTAGTTCTGCGTACTAAACCTGGGTTTTTGCCTAAGGTTGTCACTAACAAGAATATCAATCAAGAGATTGTTGTGCCATCATTGTGTCCTAACCCTTCTTCAAAGAAGGAACGACTTCTGCACAATCTAGATGTAGTCCGTGCCCTGAAATTTTATTTGCAAGCAACTAAAGATTTTCTCCAATCTTCTTCCCTGTTTGTCGTTTATTCTGGACAGAGGAGAGGTCAAAAAGCTTCTGCTACCTCTCTCTCTTTTTGGCTTCGTAGCATAATACGTTTAGCCTATGAGACTGCTGGACAGCAGCCTCCTGAAAGAATTACAGCTCATTCCACTAGAGCTGTGGCTTCCACTTGGGCCTTTAAGAACGAGGCTTCTGTTGAACAGATTTGCAAGGCTGCAACTTGGTCTTCTCTTCATACTTTTTCCAAATTTTACAAATTTGACACTTTTGCTTCTTCGGAGGCTGTTTTTGGGAGAAAGGTTCTTCAGGCAGTGGTCCCTTCCGTATAAAGATCCTGCCTGTCCCTCCCGTCATCCGTGTACTTTAGCTTTGGTATTGGTATCCCAGAAGTAATGATGACCCGTGGACTGACTACACTTAACAGGAGAAAACATAATTTATGCTTACCTGATAAATTCCTTTCTCC
Organism: Bombina bombina; assembly: GCF_027579735.1. Taxonomy (NCBI): domain Eukaryota; kingdom Metazoa; phylum Chordata; class Amphibia; order Anura; family Bombinatoridae; genus Bombina; species Bombina bombina. The sequence continues at coordinate 419,539,252 of NC_069500.1, read as the reverse complement.
TGTAGTGTAGTCAGTCCACGGCCCGCCCTGTTTTTTATGGCAGGTCTAAATTTTTAAATTATACTCCAGTCACCACTGCACCCTATAGTTTCTCCTTTCTCGTTTGGTTCTCGGTCGAATGACTGGGTGTGACGTAGAGGGGAGGAGCTATATGGCAGCTCTGCTTGGGTGATCCTCTTGCACTTCCTGTTGGGGAGGAGTTAATATCCCAGAAGTAATGATGACCCGTGGACTGACTACACTACAGGAGAAAGGAATTTATCAGGTAAGCATAAATTATGTTTTCTTCTATAAAGGTAAGACGAGTCCACAGATTCATCCTTTACTTGTGGGATATTTTCCTTCCTAACAGGAAGTGGCAAAGAGCACCACAGCAGAGCTGTCTATATAGCTCCTCCCTTAGCTCCACCCCCAGTCATTCTCTTTGCCTACTCTAAGTACTAGGAAGAGTAAAGTGAAAGAGGTGATAAAATATTAGTTTTTAATTTCTTCAAGCAAGAGTTTGTTATTTTAAATGGTACCGGTGTGTACTATTTACTCTCAGGCAGCAGATGGATGAAGACTGCTGCCTGGAGGATGATGATCTTAGCATTTGTAACTAAGGTCCATTGCTGTTCCCACAGAGGCTGAGGAGTACAGGAAACTTCAGTGTGAGGAACGGTTTCATGCTATGCCGCAATGAGGTATGTTCAGTCATATTTTTCTGGAGAGACTGTGTATTTCAGAAAGGCTGACATTATACCCAGGAGGGTAAGGGTAAGCAGTAATCCTAGAGCTAAAAGAAGGGCATTACTTAGCTTGCATATGGGGCCAATTACAAATATGGTTGACACTGAATGGCAAATGTTTGTGAGCAAACGTTTTTTGATTTGTGAGTGCTTTAACGTTTTTGTGGGCAATAACGTTTTGGGCAAACTTTATTAAGGGCACACATGGCTTAACTTTTGGGTCTTAGAACCCACATGGCTAGTTATAACCTCTCTGGTGCGGTTCTTTAAGGCTGAGGAGACATCGAGTGAGATGGGCGAGGCCTATTTTCGCGCCTCAGATGCGCAGTTAGTTTTATCAGCAAGCAGCAAGCTCTAACTCCTGAGGGCCCTGGTGTATGTTTTGGGCCAAATCGAAGCTTTTACCCCACATTTTCGATCCCTGAGGGCAGGTAGGGCCACCGCAGGGCTGTGGCAAGGTGCTGAGAGTGTTTGTGTTTCCGGATCTGGGCCTATTTTCGATCTGGTTTGGAAATTAACGGGTTAATTGTTAAAAAAAATTGTGGTGCAATCTTAACTACCTATATTGTGTCTACATACAAAATTTTGAAAAATTTGGTGCATGTTTAGGCTGTTTTGCAGAACATGTATTCTTTTTTTCTCTTAAAGGCGCAGTACCGTTTTTTAAGAGTGTTATTTTTTTCACTTAATAAAGTGTTTTCATGCTTGTTTGTAGTCATTACTAGCCTGTTCAACATGTCTGACATTGAGGAAAGTCAATGTTCAATATGTTTAGAAGCCATTGTGGAACCTCCACTTAGAATGTGTCCCTCATGCACTGAAAGGTCAATAAATTGTAAAGAACATATTTTAGCTACTAAAAGTATGTTGCAGGATGATTCTCAGTCAGAAGAGGATCAGGTTTTGCCATCTAATTCTCCCCAAGTGTCACAACGGTTAATGCCCGCACAAGCAACGCCAAGTACTTCTAGTGAGTCTAATTCTTTCACCCTGCAAGATATGGCCGCAGTTATGAATACTACCCTCACAGAGGTTTTATCTAAGCTGCCTGGGTTGCAGGGGAAGCGCAGTAGGTCGGGTGTGAGAACAAACGCTGAGCCCTCTGACGCTTTATTAGCCATATCCAATGTACCCTCACAATGTTCTGAAGTGAGGGATTTGCTGGCTGAGGGAGAGATTTCTGATTCAGGAAATAAGTTCCCTCAGACAGATTCAGATATGACGACTTTTAAATTTAAACTAGAACACCTCCGCTTATTGCTCAGGGAGATTTTAGCGACTTTGGATGATTGTGACCCTATTGTAGTTCCAGAGAAATTGTGTAAAATGGACAGATTCCTAGAGGTTCCTGCCTACACTGATGTTTTTCCGGTCCCTAAGAGGACTTCGGAAATGTTACTAGGGAGTGGGATAGAACAGGTATTCCGTTCGCTCCCCCTCCTACTTTTAAGAAAATTTTCCCATATCAGACGCCATGCGGGACTCATGGCAGACGGTCTCTAAGGTGGAGGGAGCTATTTCTACCCTGGCTAAGCGTACAACTATACCTATTGAGGACAGTTGTGCTTTCAAAGATCCTATGGATAAAAAATTAGAGGGTCTTTTGAAGAAAATATTTGTTCATCAAGGTTTTCTTCTCCAACCTATAGCGTGCATTGTTCCTGTAACTACTGCAGCGTCTTTTTTGTTCGAGGCTCTGGAAGAGGCTCTTCAGGTTGAGACCTCATTAGATGATATTCTGGATAGAATTAGGGCTCTCAAGCTAGCTAATTCTTTCATTACAGATGCCGCTTTTTAATTGGCTAAATTAGCGGCGAAGAATTCAGGTTTTGCCATTTAAGCGCGTAGAGCGTTATGGCTTAAGTCCTGGTCTGCTGATGTGTCATCAAAAGCTAAGCTTTTAGCCATCCCTTTCAAGGGTAAGACCCTATTCGGGCCTGAACTGAAAGAGATCATTTCAGACATCACTGGAGGGAAAGGCCATGCCCTTCCTCAGGATAAGACGAATAAGATGAGGACCAAACAAAATAATTTTCGTTCCTTTCGAAAGTTCAAAGGTGGTCCCTCTACCTCTTCCCCTGCCGCGAAGCAAGAGGGGAATTTTGCACAATCCAAGTCAGTCTGGAGACCTAACCAGACTTGGAACAAGGGTAAACATGCCAAGAAGCCTGCTGCTGCCACCAAGACAGCATGAAGGGGTAGCCCCCGATCTGGGACCGGATCTAGTAGGGGGCAGACTTTCTCTCTTCGCTCAGGCTTGGGCAAGAGACGTTCAGGACTCCTGGGCTTTAGAAATTGTAACCCAGGGGTATCTTCTAGATTTCAAAGATCGTATCTTTCTCAATTGTCTGCAAACCAGACAAAAAGAGAGGCGTTCTTACGCTGTGTAGAAAACCTATATACCATGGGAGTGATCTGCCCAGTTCCGAAAACAGAACAGGGCCATGGGTTCTACTCCAATCTGTTTGTAGTTCCCAAAAAAGAGGGAACCTTCAGACCAATTTTGGATCTCAAGATCCTAAACAAATTCCTCAGAGTCCCATCCTTCAAGATGGAGACCATTCGGACTATTTTGCCAATGATCCAGGAGAGTCAATATATGACCACCGTAGACTTAAAGGATGCGTATCTGCACATTCCTATCCACAAAGATCATCACCAGTTCCTCAGGTTCGCCTTTATGGACAAGCATTACCAGTTTGTGGCTCTTCCCTTCGGGTTGGCCACAGCTCCCAGAATTTTCACAAAGGTGCTAGGGTCTCTTCTGGCGGTTCTAAGCCACGGGGCATAGCTGTGGCGCCTTATCTGGACGATATCTTAATCCAGGCGTCAACTTTCCAACTAGCCAAGTCTCACACGGACATCGTGTTGGCTTTACGTTCACCTTCCTCACGAGGGGAAGGTGAACGTAAAAAAAGAGTTCACTTATCCCTCTCACAAGAGTTCCTTTCCTGGGAACTCTGATAGATTCAGTGGACATGAAAATATTTCTGACGGAGGTCAGGAAATCAAAACTTTTATCCATCTGCCGTCTCTTCATTCCACTCCCCGCCCGTCAGTGGCTCAGTGTATGGAGGTAATCGGCTTAATGGTAGCGGCAATGGACATAGTTCCGTTTGCTCGCTTGCATCTCAGACCACTGCAACTTTGCATGCTCAAACAGTGGAATGGGGATTATGCAGATTTATCTCCTCAGATAAATCTGGACCAAGAGACCAGAGACTCTCTTCTTTGGTGGTTGTGACAGGATCATCTGTCCAAGGGAATGTGTTTCCGCAGGCCAGCGTGGGTCATAGTGACGACGGACGCCAGCCTATTGGGTTGGGGTGCAGTCTGGAATTCCCTGAAAGCACAGGGATTGTGGACTCAGGAGGAGGCTCTCCTCCCGATAAATATTCTAGAACTGAGAGCGATATTCAACGCGCTTCAGGCGTGGCCTCAGTTGGCGTCGGCCAGATTCATAAGATTCCAGTCGGACAATATCACGACTGTAGCATATATCAACATCAGGGGGGAACAAAGAGTTCTCTAGCAATGATAGAGGTTACCAAAATAATTTGATGGGCAGAGACTTACTCTTGCCATCTATCAGCAATCTATATCCCAGGGGTGGAGAACTGGGAAGCGGATTTTCTAAGTCGGCAGACTTTTCATCCGGGGTAGTGGGAACTCCATACAGAGGTGTTTGCACAATTGATTCAGCAATGGGGCCCACCAGAATTGGATCTGATGGCGTCTCGTTAGAATGCCAAACTTCCTTGTTACGGGTCCAGGTCAAGGGATCCTCAGGCCGTACTGATAGATGCTCTAGTAGTACCCTGGTCGTTCAACCTGGCTTATGTGTTTCCACCATTTCCTCTCCTTCCTCGTTTGATTGCCAGAATCAAACAGGAGAGAGCTTCAGTGATTTTGATAGCACCTGCGTGGCCACGCAGGACTTGGTATGCAGACCTGGTGGACATGTCATCTCTTCCACCATGGACTCTGCCACTGAGACAGGACCTTCTGATTCAAGGTCCGTTCCAGCATCCAAATCTAGTTTCTCTGCGACTGACTGCTTGGAGATTGAGCGCTTGATCTTATCTAAGCGGGGGTTATCCGAGTCGCTCATAGATACCTTGATTCAGGCTCGAAAGCCTGTCACCAGGAAAATCTATCATAAGATATGGCGTAAATATCTTTATTGGTGCGAATCCAAAGGCTACTCATGGAGTAAGATCAGGATTCCTAGGATTTTGTCCTTTCTCCAAGAAGGATTGGAGAAGGGGCTATCAGCTAGTTCCTTAAAAGGACAGATATCTGCTTTATCAATTCTACTGCACAAGCGTCTGGCAGATGTTCCAGACGTTCAGTCGTTCTGTCAGGCTTTAGTTTGAATTTAGTTCTTAAGGTTCTTCAAGGGGTTCCGTTTGAACCTATGCATTCCATAGATATTAAGCTTCTATCTTGGAAAGTTCTGTTTTTAGTTGCTATCTCTTTGGCTCGAAGAGTTTCTGAACTATCTGCATTGTAATGCGACTCACCTTATCTTGTTTTCCATGCTGATAAGGTGGTTTTGCGTACCAAACCTGGATTCCTTCCTAAGGTTGTTACTAATAAGAATATTAATCAGGAAATTGTTGTTCCTTCTCTGTGTCCTAATCCTTCCTCTAAGAAGGAGCGTCTATTACACAACTTGGATGTGGTTCATGCTTTAAAGTTTTACTTGCAAGCGACCAAAGATTTCCGTCAAACATCTTCTTTGTTTGTTGTCTATTCTGGAAAACGTAGAGGTCAAAAAGCTACGGCTACCTCTTTCTTTTTGACTGAAAAGCATCATCCGTTTGGCATACGAGACTGCTGGACAGCAGCCTCCTGAAAGAATTACAGCTCACTCTACCAGAGCGGTGGCTTCCACATGGGCTTTTAAAAATGATGCTTCTGTTGAACAGATTTGTAAGGCGGCGACTTGGTCTTCGCTTCATACCTTTTCCAAATTTTACAAATTTGATACCTTTGCTTCTTCTGAGGCTATTTTTGGGAGAAAAGTTCTTCAAGCAGTGGTGCCTTCTGTTTAACCATCTGTCTTGTCCCTCCTGTTAATCCGTGTCCTGTAGCTTTGGTATTGTATCCCACAAGTAAAGGATGAATCCGTGGACTCGTCTTACCTTTATAGAAGAAAAGTAAATTTATGCTTACCTGATAAATTGATTTTTTCTATGGTAAGAGGAGTCCACGGCCCGCCCTGTCATTTTAAGACAGATTATATTTTTTTGATTTAAACTTCAGTCACCTCTGCACCTTGTAGTTTCTCCTTTTTTCTTCCTGTACCTTCGGTCGAATGACTGGGGGGGTGGAGCTAAGGGAGGAGCTATATAGACAGCTCTGCTGTGGTGCTCTTTGCCACTTCCTGTTAGGAAGGAAAATACCCCACAAGTAAAGGATGAATCCGTGGACTCGTCTTACCATAGAAGAAATCAATTTATCAGGTAAGCATAAATTTACTTTTTTATGATTTTAGAAGGGTTAAAATGACATCTGTTTTTTTGGCTTTTCCATTTAAGCTTTTGATTCATAAGGTTTTTTTCAGGCCAGTTGGACTCCTTATAAACAATTTACTGCAAATTCTACTAGGTCAGTTGCTTTTTCCTGGGCTTTTTAGAATGAGGCTTCTGTTAATTAAATTTGTAAGGCAGCTACTTGGGGCCATAGTAGTTTTGCCTATAGGGTAGCATGCCTGCTTTACAAGCTGAAGGCTGCATGTTTGGAGTTTTAGTAATTTTTACCTCCTCCTAGTGGCCAGGAGTGGAATTACCAGGAGTACTGGCCTGTGGGCTCTCAACACCATGAAAGAAATGAATCTATCAGGTAAGCGTTAAATTATATTTTTTGTGTAACTTTACAGAAAAATTATTTCACATTTATCTACCTATATAAACTACCTTCACCTGTCCCATTTACACTTTGGATGTTTTATCTACATTTGTCATTTAATGCTTTGTAGGCTCTTTACATGCAGGGATAATTCTAAAACCAGGAACAGTGCTAGGACTGGATTTGGGCATCTCTGTTCAGAAGCTCTAAAGCATGATAATTTTTAGAGCTTTTTCTCTGTACAAGTGTAACAACTTATCCTTCTATAGCAATTACAATGATTGGCATGCTCTATTACAAGTAAGCATGGCTTATTATTTGGTCCCTTGTGTATATAGTGTTTTTTTAACACATACCATTTCACAAGTTTAACTCCACTGCTCTCTCTCCTCCTCCTCCTGCAATGATGATGTGATCCCATTACCCATATGTTCCCGTTGCCCCTGCCTTGCATTGTATGTTGCCTTCCCCTACAGTCTCCAGCTTCCTCTGTCATCCAGGTTTGTTCTAACACAGATATCACTGTTTGTCATCCTGCCTGACCCTGGTTTTTCCACTGTCTTTTTCTTTTCTTTTGGTTTCTCTGTGATAAGGCATGTTTTGCATTGCTATAATAAAACAAAATCGAACTATCAAATGTCTTCACTTTGGGCATTTATTTTTTACAGAGGTTCAAACTATGTTCGAACCTTAAAAGAACACTGTCATTACCTGAAGGCTTTATTATACTTTATTGCAGAAGTACACAATACATGTACAAGGTGAAAATAGTGATATTTAGGACTGGCATGAAACAGCTCACTGATCGGCAGTATATAAAGTCCATAACAGTAATGAAATCCTCAGCCGTCTCAAGCTAGTGACGTTAGACCAAAAGTTTCTGCCATGAAAATAGTATAGCAAGTGGCAGTGATGCCAAATCTTCTATATATTTAATATTAAATGAGAGACTGGAAATATTAAATTTAGGTGCGGCGTTCCTAGCAGCGTCTGCGGACTCAGCGAGACAACCGGAAGTGACGCCGGTATCAGTATAGTCCTTCCATAGAGAGCCAACGGAGTGCCGTAGCAGTGGCGAAACCCAGCCACTTTGTAGATGAAGGAAAAAGAAAAAGATGCAGGCACTGCTGTGGGTAACTTAAAAACAATAAGTCTTTATTTGAAAAGCCATAAAAAATAAACAGCTACAACCGCTGTACAGGCAAGAGCAAAAGGTACAAAAAACGACAGAGGCAAGGCAGGGTAGAAAAATAGACAGAAAATTGTCTGACTAGTTTCGAGTGCAGACTGCACTCTTATTCATAGACATACAGAGAGAGGGCTAGGCCTGCCTTTTAAAGGGAAAACAGTTAACTGAAAATTCAGCTGATGTCCATTACTGAAAATTAGGACATATACTTCGGTTAACCCCTCAAAGACAAGTTACGCCTAATCTCTGTGTGAAAGATTAAAAACAATGAACAAAATTCTCAGATTATTGTTGTTATATCAAACAGTGTTACACACTATATCAGTTAGTGTTTTAACAGGGGAGACATATATTAGAGGTAGTTGGCATTTTATGTACTATATCCTAAATGCCATTTAAAAATTATTATTATTATTCTTCTATTCCTGTAAAATAACACAACTATGTAAACTGAACAGTAGTTTTATATGCCTAGTGTCATATATATTAAAATTAAGGCAAGATTGTTATTATACAGGATAGAGAGACAAAAAGTAACTATTCTACTCTAGATTGTCAAGTAATGAGGGAAACCCAAAATAACAGTTATACTTAACAAATGGTTACTTAAATATTAAATACACAGTGTTTGATAACTAAGCTAAGTAAAAATCCTGTTATCAATTTTAGGATTATGTTATATTGTCAACATGAACTTGAAAATATGTGCTAGACTGGTAATGACCTATATGTTAGATATATTGAATATAATAAAATATACAATTCATATATAGCCTAAAGAATTATAAAATAATTCTAAGTATAGAAAAGAAAAAAAGGAGTAAATATAATTTTGGAAAGAATTGGATATTAAGGAAGTCGATAGACTATACTTAGTATTTCTTATTTTTTATTTTTTATTTTTTGTTGCTTTAATTATCGATGAAAAAATTGATATCGCATTCACGATTCATTCCTTTGGGAAAGCGTGTTTGTAATTTAAGCATCCAGAAGAGTTCTTTTCTTTCTAGGGACTTAAATTTATTGCCTCCTCTGATGGATAGATTTACAATGTCAATTATTTTAATAGTGATATTAGCCTCATTAGAAAAGTGTAAGCTGTTAAAGTGGTTAGCTACAGCAGAGTCTTTGTTATAATTTTTAATATCTCTGGCATGTTCATTGTAACGTTTTCTAACTTCTCTAGAAGTCTGACCTGTTTACTGTAATTTACAGATATTGCATGTTAGGAGATATACCACAAAAGTGGTGCTACAATTGGCATAGAAGTCTATATTATATTCTGTCCCTGTACTGGTGCTAGTGTAAGTGTTCCCTTCTTGAATATGTGAACACATGTTGCAGTTACGACTGCCACATTTATAATTTCCTTTTTGTGTCAGCCAATTATGTTCCTTTCTTTTATTTCTAGTGACTAAGCTAGGTGATATAGCCTGTCCTAGGGTTTTTGATCTTTTGGGGACATATTTGATATTGTTGATAAGGGGTCTGAGAATATCATCACCTGAGAGTATGTGTGCATGTTTTTGCATAATTTTTACAATATCATTGTACTGTTTGGAGTATGCTGTGGTGAACACAATTGCTTCTTTAAATTGGGATTCTTTCTTTTTTACCTTATGTTTTTGTATGTCAGTATCTGTGTTGTATTTTCTAATTTCCTTCCTACATTTTTCTAGACTATTGACATTGTATCCTCTACTTGTAAGTCTCTTCTTCAGCTCAAGTGATTGTGTATCATAGATATCATCTGATTTAGTATTTCTGCGTAGCCTAATGAATTGACTACGTGGAATGGACTTTATAAGATGTGTTGGGTGTTGTGACGTTGCATAAAGTATCGTGTTGCCTGCAGACTCCTTACGATAGGTACTAGTGACAATACAGTTTTCAACTATCTCCAATGTTAGGTCTAAGTAATTGACTTTTTTTGTATTATATATTCCTGTAAATCGTAAATTAAATGGATTAGAGTTAGTGTATTCTAAGAAGTTGTTAAATTCTATATCATTTAAAGGTTTTTTGACAATAAACAACAGATCGTCAATATAACGTGTATATATTAGAATGCTCTCAAGCCATGGATTTAGGGTATTATAAATGTGAGATAGTTCCCACCAAGAGACAAATAAATTTGCAAAAGCGGGGGCAAATTTTGCCCCCATGGCGGTACCACATACTTGATTATAAAAACAGCCATCAAACCAAAAATAATTGTGAGATAATAAGAATTTTAACACATCTCCTATGTATTGTTTAGTATAAACATTTACATCCATTTCTCTTTGGAGAAAAAATTCCACTGCTTGTACCCCCAAGTTTTGGGGGATACTGGTGTAGAGTGAGGATACATCAATTACCACCCATGTATAATTCTCTTTCCAAGAGACAGTGTCTAAGATTTCAATAAGTTTCGCACTATCTCTCAGATAGGAAAGTTGTTTTTTTGCAATTGGTTGTAGTATTTCATCTAGCCATGCCCCCAAAGGCTCAAACAAGGACCCCACCCCTGAAACAATGGGTCTCCCTGGAGGGGAGATGGGGTCCTTGTGAACCTTGGGGACATGGTAGAAAATAGGAGTAAGGGGATGTTCAGGAACTAGATTTTTTATGTCTTTTTCTTTAAAGACATTCAGTGTGATCCCTTCCATAATTAATGACTGTAGTTTCTTTTTATATATAAAGATAGGGTTACCTGGGAGTAATCTGTACGTATTGGTATCACTGAGTTGTTTGATAGCTTCATCAAAGTAATCCTTTTTGTTTTGTATAACAATACTGCCGCCCTTATCCGCACTTCTGATGACAATCTCTTTGTTTTCTTGAAGAGATTTTATTGCTTGTCGTTCTCTAAATGGTAGATTATGGGCGGCAGTATTGGTATTACTTTTTTTCTCTAGCTCAAACAGATCTTCCTGGATTAATTTTTGATAGGAATTGATTACAGTCCCCCTATATTGGGTGGGATAAAAATCAGATGCTGTTCTTTTTGGATGAGCAAGCCTATTTGGTTTGTAACTTTCTTGGTCACCACTAAACAAATCTGTGAGAGTGACCAGGGTTTGTGCATCCTCAAATGACAGCATAGGATTTTCAATATGTGACTGTTCATTTATAGGGGTGTCTCTCATGGTGTCTTCTAAGGTAGTGTCACTATTTGTAAGGGAAAAGAATCTTTTAAGAGTTAGTTTTCGTATAAACTTGTTAATATCAAGTAAAGTGTTAAAACATGAAAAGTTGCCCGAAGCCCTCTCTCTGTATGTCTATGAATAAGAGTGCAGTCTGCACTCGAAACTAGTCAGACAATTTTCTGTCTATTTTTCTACCCTGCCTTGCCTCTGTCGTTTTTTGTACCTTTTGCTCTTGCCTGTACAGCGGTTGTAGCTGTTTATTTTTTATGGCTTTTCAAATAAAGACTTATTGTTTTTAAGTTACCCACAGCAGTGCCTGCATCTTTTTCTTTTTCCTTCATCTGGAAATATTAAATATTTGCAGTAAGGAAGGTAGTGTAAATAGATGTTAAAAGGGTATAGGTCGGCTCGACAAACCCAGTAGCCAGTGAGACATTGGCTCCTAGAGTTTTACCCCTGGCTCCTAACTTTGTGGATTATTGTCCATATATCTGTATACAAATACCACTGTCTGGCTCCTAAATATTCTTACTGGCTCCTAAATTTTAAACAGATTTGTCGACCCCTGGTGTAGGATATTGGTATATTGGTATGTGTTAGAAATGGAAAATGTGATTTAGTTAAAATGTAAAAGTGAAGAGATAACTGAAAAAATGTGCAAACCGTTAAATCAGTGATCTGAAAAATCTACTTAGGCTTGTTTGTTGTGGACATCATGAATGTATAATTACAAATATGATTTTTTTTCTATTTTGTCACTTTAATAAGGTAGATTTCATGAGGTCTGTGACTATTCATTGGAATATTTTTCAAATTGTATTTTCTCAAATTTGCGCTTATTCAGCTTTTATTGAAAGGCTGCTTATTAATCAAGAATATTGGAAATTATATATTTAATCCAAATGAACATTTGCAAATGAATTGTCAAAACGATCAAGTTCTGTATGGTCTGAAGTCAGTGGTGGAACTTTTGAATAGAAGGCCCCAGAGCAAGAAAAGTGCCCTATACATAATAATATTCAATGATTTCTTAAATTAATACAAAGAAAACCACTGATATATAAATATGCCAACTGTATGTCCAGTGGACACCTTAGATCATATGTATTGCTCTTCAACCAAATTACAATTATAGCCCAGCTGTCCCCTTTATACCATTTATATGAGCAAAGGGGGTCTTAGATCAGGTGTGTGCGGCAGTCACCCCCCATTAGACCAACTTATTGAGGAGTCCGATCAAATACCGGCACCTTGCAGCACCTATTATGCCAAATATACGACAAACTAAGACTTAAGATCAGGTTCATAGGCTTTTGTTTTTAGTTGATGACAGTGTCTTCTTTTTAAACTTAAAGGGACGTTAAACACTAAATACTTTTCATGCATGTCCCTCTACTTATGAATGCCTTCAGGTTTCTGAAGGAGAGTTGCTGCACATGTGCAAACAGGTCAACACTGGAATGTAAGGGAAAGAGATTTCAATATGGCGGCACCCGTGACTAGAGGGAGGTGGCAAATGATCTAAAGCATATGCTTACAAAATGTATTTAGTGTTTAATGTCCCTTTAACAATTAAAATTCATGTATTGAAGTTTTTAAATGATTTTATGCAATGATTTTTGGAAACATTATGTGTTACCTGGGTGAGTTTAGGGTGAATTCTTTCTTTACCCTTTTAAATCTCTACTGTGGATCAATAGGATAATCGGCCTTCTGAAATATACGTTGTAAGGTTGTAGCAACTAATGAAAAGAAAACCATGTGATCATTAATTAATATTCCCTTTCTGAATAATTTCCATAAAATGTAATTTTTATTTTTTCATGTCAATTATTCTTCAGTATAAAGCCCAACAGTGCAATAATGCTGTTTGTATGAAATTACTTATTTATACCCTGTAGAAATCACTACTACCATGACATACTGAAGTGTCACTTTAAATATATTGAATATTTGAAGAGTCAATGTAATCAAGTAGTTGTAAGGTTTCAGAAACAACATACAATTCATGGATTTTTTTCTTCTTCTGTTGTTGCAACCTTAGCAAACTGGATTATGGGATAATATAATGGTAATACCAGATTACCTGTGTGGACCCTTCTTATCCTCTCGGCTAATGCCTATCTTATCTGCAATTCTCTCTTGTTAAAATATCAATTTTAAAGGGACATTGCACTCAAAAATTATCTTTTATATGGAAAGCAGACAAAATATCAAGTAAAAGTTGTTTCATTTTAAACTACAAATGATACAGGATATCAGCTTTGTACTTTGTGCTATTTCCCATTGGCCAATAACAACAATTGCTTATTATACTTATCAGCCAATGAGCATTTGTCTAGAGTACACAACTGATACTGCTGTATTAGCTTGAATTTAAAATTAAACAGTGTTTACTTCTACATATTTTTTATTAGGCATAGACATGAGCATGTTTAAATTCTGCTCTTTCCAATTAATGATTTTTGAGTACGATGTCTGTTAATAGTTCTATAGATCAGGAAACAGCATTTATCTGTAAATTGCACTTCTTCATTCAATACAGTTAACACAATTAACAGAGCGCCCAGCCTGTGTCAAGAAAGATTATTCCAACTTTATGGCGTCGCTGAACCTACGTAATCGCTATGCTGGAGAGGTTAGTCACTTCACATTCAATACTGACAATCTATTCCTTGCTACAGTGTAGAGTCCTTTGTATTTTGCTTTTACAAAAGTGTTTCAGATGAACCTCCTATTATTTATTTGACAGATTTTTAGATGCTTCTTTTTTAATTGTGTATATTGTTTGATCTGCTGTAGATATATTTAAAATTTTGTGTTCACATTATTTAAATTGTTAAATAAGCCATAACATTTTATTGATTTTGTATTAAGGAATTTAAAAAGAAAATTAAACAATACATTAAAAATAATACATTCTTGTGAATATCTGTGTTCTGGTCACTACAAAAATTTTTCCTGGGTGAACATATTCTCCTTTTTTGAGCAGGTTGCTGGTATGATTGAGTTTTCAAATGCCACTGGCCGAATGTCTGATCTAAACAAGCTGATGCTGAAGCAGCTAAATGATGCTTTGGATTCAAGGCAGCCCGAGGCTTATACTCAGGTTATGTTTAAACTCACAGCCATGCTCATCAGCTGCAAAGGTAATTGTTCTGTTTCGCTTCTTCATCTCCATATAAAATTCAATAATCTCACGGTAGAGTTTAGTAAATGTGTTCATTTGCTTCTCACTGTTTTCTAGAATGTGATGCACAACTTTTACATCATCTTTGTTGGGCTCCCTTACGTATGTTCACTGATCATGGCATGGAAACAGCAGTCGCATGCTGGGAGTGGCTGCTAGCAGCAAAAAATGGAATTGAAGTGCCGGTAAGGATCTACCAACACAGTATTTTACAAAAATTAACATCTTGCTTTTATATATATATATACTGCACAAACTGGAACGCACTCACTGGTCTTATAAAGTAAACCACTTTTAATCAAGTGCCATGTGAAAGTTTTCGGGTCTTACCCTGTCTGATGACAGGGTAAGACCCGAAAACATTCACATGACACTTGATTAAAAGTTATTTACTTTACAAGACCGGTGAGTGTGTTCCAGTTTGTGCAGCTCATGCGTTTCTTTGTAGTGCACACCAGCAGATTATTGTTGCAGTAAATGTGTTTCAGCCTTTACGTGGGATTGTATGCATGTATGTATGTGTATATATATATATATATATATATATATATATATATATATATAATATATATATATATATATAAAAGTGTAGGCGATTCACTGTGTTGTCTGCGCTCCTCCCGCAGTCCTGTGTAGTGAACGGAGCCCGGCACAATGGAGAGTGGGCGGGGGACACACCCCTGTTGTAATCCAATCAGGAAGGCTGCCACTTCAGGCGTGTCTGCCACACACGCCCCAAACAGAGATAGAATGCAGGGTGCAGAGATGGCGCTCTGATAGAAAGGAAAGTTATTTAGAAAGTGCTGTCAGCACAATGAAAGATTCCAGGCAGCAGGGTAAAAAATGCATGGGGATCTGCTCACTTGCCTGATTGCTAGAGTCACTGCTGGCTCTGTATAGGACATCCTGGTCTTGTCCTTTTTAACTTTTGGAATAAAGTTCGTTTTTATTTTTTACCCTGCTGCCTGGAATCTTTCATTGTGCTGACAGCACTTTCTAAATAACTTTCCTTTCTATCAGAGCGCCATATATATATATAGAGAGAGAGAACCAGATACAATAGAGGAGTCTTGTATATAGTTTTCAAATCCTTTCCCCTGATTTACTATGTCTTATTTATTTATTTTTGTAGTTTATGAGGGAGATGGCTGGTGCTTGGCAAATGACAGTGGAACAGAAAGCTGGAATATTCTCAGCAGAGCAGAAAGAAGCAGATCCACTGGCTGCCTCAGAGCAGAGTCAACCTCATCCCTGTCCTCCAGAAGGGAACCCCCATTACATCTGGATAGATGTAGGTGATATACGCTATTAAAACATGCCGGGGTCACTAACATGATGCTGTCTTCCTGATAATTCTCTATATCCACAGCTTTAGTTAAATGATCATTTTATATAGAGATTATAGGCCAATTCGTTGCATTTGAACTATCTTTTTTATTTTTGGAGGTAGATACAGCTATTCTAAATGTTCTACCTTAATAGAAACCAAATTACTCCATCCTTTTCTCTATCCATTTCTTTATCTTGGCCTCACTTTGTTTTTCTTGCTTTGTATCTCTCTTTCTGACTCTCACTATTGATGAGCATTATTATTTTACAACCATCCTGTTCTTGTTTTCTCTTTTTTTCCCATTCAGTTTCTGGTGCAAAGATTTGAAATTGCCAAATACTGTAGCTCAGATCAAGTAGAAATCTTCTCCAGCCTTCTGCAGCGCTCTCTCTCTCTGAATATTGGAGGGGGTAAGGGGAACCTTAACCGGCATGTGGCAGCAATTGGATCCCGATTCAAGTGAGCTTCCATTTGTATGAAATCCTTATGTGCATTTTGTATCAAGGGAAGACACAATTGCATTTAAAATATAACTCACACTGTTTCAATTAATACATTTTTACTTTTGTCCCTTTATTTAGGTTACTGACTCTTGGGTTGTCGCTTCTGCATGCAGATGTAGTCCCAAATGCCACCATACGAAATGTCTTGAGAGAGAAGATCTACTCCACATCATTTGACTATTTTAGGTAGGGTTTACAGTTGAGCAGAATTATTTGTCTTTCCGACATACTGTCGCTCCTGCATGCGGATGTAGTCCCAAATCCCACCATACGAAATGTCTTGAGAGAAAGAAGATCTACTCCGAGTCTGCAGCATTTGACTTTTTTAGGTAGGGTTTACAGTTGAGCAGTATTATTTTTCTTTCCGACATACTGTCGCTCCTGCGTGCGGATGTAGTCCTAAATCCCACCATACGAAATGTCTTGAGAGAAAGAAGATCTTCTCCGAGTCAACAGAATTTGACTATTTTAGGTAGGGTTTAGAGTTGAGCAGTATTATTTGTCTTTCCGACATACTGTCGCTTCTGCATGCTGGCGTAGTTCCAAATGTCACCATACCAAATGTCTAGAGAAAGAAGATCTACTCCACAGCATTTGACTATTTTAGAGTTCTGAATTTGAGGCCTTAAATGCTCTTAAATGGGTCATTGTTTCATACTGTGGAAAATTGGTAGAGTGACAGATCATTTGGAAATGTGAAGTACTAAATACCTTTCTGATCTTAAAAAGGTTATTATATGTGTTGTGGAAATTGGGTGCATAGGAAAATGTCTGCTTTCACTACATAACCAGAATTATGAAGAAGAATGAAACTTTATGCAGTAGGCATGTCATAGTAAATGGATTTTAGAAAGAGCAGAACTATCACATTTAAATGTATCATTTTGTACCTATTTAAAGGGATAGGAAAGTAAAAATTAAACTTGCATGAATCAGAGCATGTCATTTCTTTCATGTAATTAACAAGAGTCCATGAGCTAGTGACGTATGGGATATACATTCCTACCAGGAGGGGCAAAGTTTCCCAAACCTTAAAATGCCTATAAATACACCCCTCACCACACCCACAAATCAGTTTTACAAACTTTGCCTCCAAGGGAGGTGGTGAAGTAAGTTTGTGCTAGATTCTACGTTGATATGCGCTCCGCAGCAAGTTGGAGCCCGGTTTTCCTCTCAGCGTGCAGTGAATGTCAGAGGGATGTGAAGAGAGTATTGCCTATTGAATGCAGTGATCTCCTTCTACGGGGTCTATTTCATAAGGTTCTCTGTTATCGGTCGTAGAGATTCATCTCTTACCTCCCTTTTCAGATCGACGATATACTCTTATATTTACCATTTCCTCTACTGATTCTCATTTCAGTACTGGTTTGGCTTTCTACAAACATGTAGATGAGTGTCCTGGGGTAAGTAAGTCTTATTTTCTGTGACACTCTAAGCTATGGTTGGGCACTTTATTTATAAAGTTCTAAATATATGTATTCAAACATTTATTTGCCTTGACTCAGAATGTTCAACTTTCCTTATTTCCAGACAGTCAGTTTCATATTTGGGATTATGCATTGAATTATCATATTTTTTCTTACCTCAAAAATTTGACTTTTTTCCCTGTGGGCTGTTAGGCTCGCGGGGGCTGAAAATGCTTCATTTTATTGCGTCATTCTTGGCGCGGACTTTTTTGGCGCAAAAATTCTTTTCCGTTTCCGGCATCATACGTGTCGCCGGAAGTTGCGTCATTTTTTGACGTTATTTTGCGTCAAAGATGTCGGCGTTCCGGATGTGGCGTCATTTTTGGCGCCAAAAGCATTTAGGCGCCAAATAATGTGGGCGTCTTTTTTGGCGCTAAAAAATATGGGCGTCATTTTTGTCTCCACATTATTTAAGTCTCATTATTTATTGCTTCTGGTTGCTAGAAGCTTGTTCACTGGCATTTTTTTCCCATTCCTGAAACTGTCATTTAAGGAATTTGATCAATTTTGCTTTATATGTTGTTTTTTTCTTTTACATATTGCAAGATGTTCCACGTTGCAACTGAGTCAGAAGATACTACAGGAAAATCACTGCACAGTGCTGGAGCTACCAAGCTAAGTCTGCTATAAACTTTTGGTATCTGTTTCTCCAGCTGTTATTTGTATTGCATGTCATGTCAAACTTATTAATGCAGATAAAATTTCCTTTAGTACTGTTTCATTACCTGTTGCTGTCCGTCAACATCTAATTTTCAGAGTGTTCCTGATAACATAAGAGATTTTATTTTTTAAATCCATTAAGAAGGCTATGTCTGTTATTTCTCCTTCTAGTATACATAAAAGTCTTTTAAAACTTCTCTTTTTTTCAGATGAATTTTTAAATGAACATCATCATTCTGATACTGATAATGGTTCTTCTGGTTCAGAGGTTTCTGTCTCAGAGGTTGATGCTGATAAATCTTTGTATTTGTTCAAGATGGAATTTATTCGTTCTTTACTTAAAGAAGTGTTATTTGCATTAGAAATAGAGGATTCTGGTCCTCTTGATGCTAAATGTAAACGTTTAAATAAGGTTTTTAAATCTCCTGTAGTTATTCCAGAAGTGTTTTATCTCCCTGATGCTATTTCTGAAGTAATTTCCAGGGAATGGAATAATTTGGGTAATTTATTTACTCCTTCTAGACGTTTAAGCAAATTATATCCTGTGCCATCTGACAGATTAGAGTTTTTTGGGACAAAAATCCCTAAGGTTATGGGGCTGTCTCTACTCCTGCTAATGTACTACTATTCCTATGGCAGATAGTACTTCATTTAAGGATCCTTTAGATAGGAAAATTGAATCTTTTCTAAGAAAAGCTTACTTATGTTCAGGTAATCTTCTTAGACCTGCTATATTTTTAGCGGATGTTGCTGCAGCTTCAACTTTTTGGTTAGAAGCTTTAGCGCAACAAGTAACAGATCATAATTTTATAGCATTATTATTATTCTATAACATGCTAATAATTTTATTGGTGATACCATCTTTTGATATCATTAGAGTTGATGTCAGGTATATGTCTCTAGCTATTTTAGCTAGAAAAGCTTTATGGATTAAACTTGGAATGCTGACATGTCTTCTAAGTCAACTTTGCTTTCCCTTTCTTTCCAGGGTAAATAATCATTTCGTTCCTTTCCTCAACAAGGAACAAAAGCCTGATCCTTCATCCTCAGGAGCGGTATCAGTTTGGAAACTATTTCCAGTTTGGAATATATCCAAGCCTTATAGAAACCTATAGCCAGCTCCTAAGTACCTATGAAGGTGCGGCCCTTATTCCAGCTCAGCTGGTATGGGGCAGATTACGTTTTCTTCAAAGAAATTTGGATCAATTCCGTTCTTAATCTCTGGTTTCAGAAACATTGTTTCAGAAAGGTACAGAATTGGCTTCAAGTTAAGGCCTCCTGCTAAGAGATTCTTTTCTTTCCCGTGTCCCAGTTGACACAGCAAGGCTCAGCATTTCTGAAATGTGTTTCAGATCTAGAGTTGGCTGGAGTATTTATGCCAGTTCCAGTTCTGGAACAGGGGCTGGGGTTTTATTTTATCTCTTCATTGTACCAAAGAAGGTCAATTCCTTCAGACCAGTTCTGGATCTATCATTATTGAATCGTTATGTTAGGATACCAACATTCAAGATGGTTACTGTAGGACTATCCTGCCTTTTGTTTAGCAAGGGCATTATATGTCTACAATAGATTTACAGGATGTGTATCTGCATATTCCGATTCATCCAGATCACTTTTAGTGTCTGAGATTCTCTTTTTAGACAAGCATTACCAGTTTTGTGGCTCTACTGTTTGGCCTAGCCTCAGTTCCAAGAATTTTTTTCAAAGGTTCTCGGTGCCCTTCTTTCTGTAATCAGAGAATAGGGTTTTGGTATTTCCTTATTTGGACGATATCTAGGTACTTGCTCAGTCTTCTCATTTTCGAAGAATCTCATACGAATCGACTTGTGTTGTTTCTTCAAGTTCATGGTTGGAGGATCAATTTACCAATCAATTCATTGATTCCTCAGACAAGGGTAACCTTTTTAGGTTTCTAGATAGATTCAGTGTCTATGACTCTGTCCTTGTCAGACAAGAGAAGTTTAACATTGATATCAGCTTGTCAAAACCTTCAGTCACAATCATTCCCTTTGGTAGCCTTATGCATGGAAATGTTGGGTCTTAGGACTGCCGCATCAGATGCGATCTCCTTTGCTCGTTTTCACATGCGACCTCTTCAGCTCTGTATGCTGAACCAATGGTGCAGGGATTACTCAAAGATATCTCAATTAATATCTTTAAACCGATTTTACGACACTCTCTGACATGGTGGACAGATCACCATCGTTTAGTTCAGGGGGCTTCTTTGTTCTTCCGACCTGGACTATAATCTCAACAGATACAAGTCTTACAGGTTGGGGAGCTGTGTGGGGGTATCTGACGGCACAAGGGGTTTGGGAATCTCAGGAGGTGAGATTTCCGATCAATATTTTGGAACTCCGTGCAATTTTCAGAGCTCTTCAGTCTTGGCCTCTTCTGAAGAGAGAGTTGTTCATTGTTTTCAGATAAGACAATGTCACAACTGTGGCATACATCAATCATCAAGGAGGGACTCACAGTCCTCTGGCTATGAAAGAAGTATCTCGAATTTTGGTTTGGGCGGAATCCAGCTCCTGTCTAATCTCTGCGGTTTATATCCCAGGTATGGACAATTGGAAAGCGGATTATCTCAGTCGCCAAACGTTGCATCCGGGCGAATGGTCTCTTCACCCAGAGGTATTTCTTCAGATTGTTCAAATGTGGGAACTTCCAGAAATAGATCTGATGGCTTCTCATCTAAACAAGAAACTTCCCAGGTATCTGTCCAGATCCCGGGATCCTCAGGCGGAGGCAGTGGATGCATTTTCACTTCCTTGGAAGTATCATCCTGCCTATATCTTTCCGCCTCTAGTTCTTCTTCCAAGAGTAATCTCCAAGATTCTGAAGGAATGCTCGTTTGTTCTGCTGGTAGCTCCGGCATGGCCTCACAGGTTTTGGTATGCGGATCTTGTCCGGATGGCCTCTTGCCAACCGTGGACTCTTCCGTTAAGACCAGACCTTTTGTCTCAAGGTCCTTTTTTCCATCAGGATCTGAAATCCTTAAATTTAAAGGTATGGAGATTGAACGCTTGATTCTTGGTCAAAGAGGTTTCTCTGACTCTGTGATTAATACTATGTTACAGGCTCGTAAATCTGTATCCAGAGAGATATATTATAGAGTCTGGAAGACTTATATTTCTTGGTGTCTTTCTCATCATTTTTCTTGGCATTCTTTTAGAATACCGAGAATATTACAATTTCTTCAGGATGGTTTAGATAAGGGTTTGTCCGCAAGTTCCTTGAAAGGTCAAATCTCTGCTCTTTCTGTTCTTTTTCACAGAAAGATTGCTATTCTTCCTGATATTCATTGTTTTGTACAAGCTTTGGTTCGTATAAAGCCTGTCATTAAGTCAATTTCTCCTCCTTGGAGTTTGAATTTGGTTCTGGGGGCTCTTCAAGCTCCTCCATTTGAACCTATGCATTCATTGGATATTAAATTACTTTCTTGGAAAGTTTTGTTCCTTTTGGCCATCTCTTCTGCCAGAAGAGTTTCTGAATTATCTGCTCTTTCTTGTGAGTCTCCTTTTCTGATTCTTCATCAGGATAAGGCGGTGTTGCGAACTTCTTTTGAATTTTTACCTAAAGTTGTGAATTCCAACAACATTAGTAGAGAAATTGTGGTTCCTTCATTATGTCCTAATCCTAAGAATTCTAAGGAGAAATCGTTGCATTCTTTGGATGTTGTTAGAGCTTTGAAATATTATGTTGAAGCTACGAAATCTTTCTGTAAGACTTCTAGTCTATTTGTTACCTTTTCCGGTTCTAGGAAAGGCCAGAAAGCTTCTGCCATTTCTTTGGCATCTTGGTTGAAATCTTTAATTCATCTTGCCTATGTTGAGTCGGGTAAAATTCCGCCTCAGAGAATTACAGCTCATTCTACTAGGTCAGTATCTACTTCCTGGGCGTTTAGGAATGAAGCTTCGGTTGACCAGATCTGCAAAGCAGCAACTTGGTCCTCTTTGCATACTTTTACTAAATTCTACCATTTTGATGTATTTTCTTCTTCTGAAGCAGTTTTTGGTAGAAAAGTTCTTCAGGCAGCGGTTTCAGTTTGAATCTTCTGCTTATGTTTTTTGTTAAACTTTATTTTGGGTGTGGATTATTTTCAGCAGGAATTGGCTGTCTTTATTTTATCCCTCCCTCTCTAGTGACTCTTGTGTGGAAAGATCCACATCTTGGGTAGTCATTATCCCATACGTCACTAGCTCATGGACTCTTGTTAATTACATGAAAGAAAACATAATTTATGTAAGAACTTACCTGATAAATTCATTTCTTTCATATTAACAAGAGTCCATGAGGCCCACCCTTTTTTGTGGTGGTTATGATTTTTTTGTATAAAGCACAATTATTCCAATTCCTTATTTTATATGCTTCGTACTTTTTTTCTTATCACCCCACTTCTTGGCTATTCGTTAAACTGATTTGTGGGTGTGGTGAGGGGTGTATTTATAGGCATTTTAAGGTTTGGGAAACTTTGCCCCTCCTGGTAGGAATGTATATCCCATACGTCACTAGCTCATGGACTCTTGTTAATATGAAAGAAATGAATTTATCAGGTAAGTTCTTACATAAATTATGTTTTTAAGACATTTTTAAATTCACTTCTATTTTCAAATGTGCTTCGTTCTCTTGGTATCCCTTGTTGAAAAAGAATACGTTATAGTAAAAGGTAGGGGAAAATGCGCTCCAAATAGAGATAACTGTCTATGAATGAATTATGATAGAATTTAAATCAAAATATATAAAATATTGATATTTAATAAACGGCAGACAATATATATATATATATATATATATATATATATATATATATATATTGAACCAAGAGAGGGTAAAATATAAGGGCGCTTAATGTAGAGAGCTGGTAATACGTATATATAGTAAGAAGCTATAATTTAAAAAAGTCACAATATAGGACCGCTAGATAATATATAAGGGATGGAAAAAATAGTTAAAAAACAAATACATATATAATTCTCTCACTGTATATAGATGGAAATATTACAAATATCAAATGTCAAAAGCAAGCTATAGCATAGATACACTGGTCTAACAGATGATACTATTGGGCTAAAACACCACAGGTGACAGTAATAGTTCACAGTACATAAAATCAATACATGCAAATACAAAAGTAAATCCACAAAAAATACATGCAAATAAAGTCCATAGGTGATACTGTGTGCAGAAAAGGAAAGGGTGGAAATCCCAAAGTAGCGGATCACACTATCCCCTCAGGGGGTTCTACTTACTCTCCTTAACTTCAATCTGTATGAGGTAAGTGTCGCGTAGGGTAAGTAGAGTGTCTTTCCTTGTAGTGGCAAGTATCCTTAGGCTTGTTGCTGTCTCCCAGAACTTTCACTCACATAGATGGAATGAGAAAAGCAGAAAGACAATAATAGTGCAACCCCGTTTTTATGGTCTAAAGCACAATATTATAAAGAATAACACTCACACTAGGCAACCTCAAATATATATGAGGTATTTTATTGACATAATAGGATAAAACCAGGTAATGGCATAACCATAGTAGTAAGTGATTGCAGTATCCGTTTTATGAAGACGGTTTTTACAAACAGATGCGATAAAGTTCATAAGCCAGAATATGGCATGAATAACATAGTACATAGAAGTCCTAACGCGTTTCGAAGGTCTGTACCGTACACAACCTTCTTCTTCAGAGGAAAAAAGATATATATATAATTACCGGTATATGTACAAAAAGAATCGGATGCTGGCATCTACATAAAAATCATGTTAAAACATGTTCATGTGTATACAGTAAAATTGCCGATTGGCATATAAACAGGATAAAAATGGATAAGAAATACAAGACAAAATGGGGTCGTATTCGTATCACAGTCTTGTGAGCATCAAAGTCTTTATTGGACCCACTTGCAATAGCACGAGATTAGTCTATTGAAGTGCAGAAGGAATATTTTAAGTGCGGACCAATCGTTGCTAACAGTACCTTTACCTTGCGTTTGTGAACGCTTGGTTTCTCAAATCGTCGTCTGTTCCAGTGGATAGAACTTCATGGTCACGTGACCTATGCTTCTCCCTTCCGATTGGTTAGTGGGTCTGTCTTTTAAAACAGAACGTTTTCTTGCAAGGGATTTAATGTATCCCTTGTGTATATTGTAACTGAAAGAATCATGTTACACTGTTAAACCTGTTCAGCTTGTGTGGCTGACGATCAAAGTAGTTAGGACTTCTTTTTCTTTCTCACAACAAGATCAGTTAGAGCGTCACAACAGGATTTAAAAGTCAGAGACACTCATTATGTACACAAAGTGCTGGATAAACCTGTTGTGCTCCACCAACCTTTTATACGTGAAGGAGTAAAATCAACATATAGGAGTTTCAGAAGTGTTAGTGATCATAGAATGAGAGCGCCATAACAGGTTTTTCTTTCATGTAATTAGCAAGAGTCCATGAACTAGTGACGTATGGGATATACATTCCTACCAGGAGGGGCAAAGTTTCCCAAACCTCAAAATGCCTATAAATACACCCCTCACCACACCCACAAATCAGTTTTACAAACTTTGCCTCCTATGGAGGTGGTGAAGTAAGTTTGTGCTAGATTCTACTTTGATATGCGCTCCGCAACAGGTTGGAGCCCGGTTTTCCTCTCAGCGTGCAGTGAATGTCAGAGGGATGTGAGGAGAGTATTGCCTATTTGAATGCAATGATCTCCTTCTACGGGGTCTATTTCATAGGTTCTCTGTTATCGGTCGTAGAGATTCATCTCTTACCTCCCTTTTCAGATCGACGATATACTCTTATATATATACCATTACCTCTGCTGATTTTCGTTTCAGTACTGGTTTGGCTTTCTACAACATGTAGACGAGTGTCCTGGGGTAAGTAAGTCTTATTTTCTGTGACACTCTAAGCTATGGTTGGGCGCTTTTTTATAAAGTTCTAAATATATGTATTCAAACATTTATTTGCCTTGACTCAGGATGTTCAACATTCCTTATTTTCAGACAGTCAGTTTCATATTTGGGATAATGCATTTGAATCAATCATTTTTTCTTACCTTAAAAAATTTGACTTTTTCCCTGTGGGCTGTTAGGCTCGCGGGGGCTGAAAATGCTTCATTTTATTGCGTCATTCTTGGCGCAGACTTTTTTGGCGCAAAAAATCTTTTCTGTTTCTGGCGTCATACGTGTCGCCGGAAGTTGCTTCAACTTTTTGGTTGGAAACTTTAGCGCAACAAGTAACAGATCATGATTCTCAAAACATTATTATTCTTCTTCAACATGCTAATAATTTTATCTGTGATGCCATTTTTGATATTATCAGAGTTGATGTCAGGTTTATGTCTCTAGCTATTTTAGCTAGAAGAGCTTTATGGCTTAAAACTTGGAATGCTGATATGTCTTCTAAATCGACTCTACTTTCCCTTTCTTTCCAGGGTAATAAATTATTTGGTTCTCAGTTGGATTCTATTATCTCAACTGTTACTGGTGGGAAAGGAACTTTTTTACCACAGGATAAAAAATCTAAGGGTAAAAACAGGGCTAATAATCGTTTTCGTTCCTTTCGTTTCAACAAAGAACAAAAGCCTGATCCTTCATCCTCAGGAGCAGTTTCAGTTTGGAAACCATCTCCAGTCTGGAATAAATCCAAGCCTTCTAGAAAAGCAAAGCCAGCTTCTAAGTCCACATGAAGGTGCGGCCCTCATTCCAGCTCAGCTGGTAGGGGGCAGATTACGTTTTTTCAAAGAAATTTGGATCAATTCTGTTCACAATCTTTGGATTCAGAACATTATTTCAGAAGGGTACAGAATTGTTTTCAAGATAAGACCTCCTGCAAAGAGATTTTTTCTTTCCCGTGTCCCAGTAAACCCAGCAAAAGCTCAAGCATTTCTGAAATGTGTTTCAGATCTAGAGTTGGCTGGAGTAATTATGCCAGTTCCAGTTCTGGAACAGGGGCTGGGGTTTTATTCGAATCTCTTCATTGTACCAAAGAAGGAGAATTCCTTCAGACCAGTTCTGGATCTAAATATATTGAATCGTTATGTAAGGATACCAACATTCAAAATGGTAACTGTAAGGACTATCCTGCCTTTTGTTCAGCAAGGGCATTATATGTCTACAATAGATTTACAGGATGCATATCTGCATATTCCGATTCATCCAGCTCACTATCAGTTTCTGAGATTCTCTTTCCTAGACAAGCATTACCAGTTTGTGGCTCTGCCGTTTGGCCTAGCAACAGCTCCAAGAATTTTTACAAAGGTTCTCGGTGCCCTTCTATCTGTAATCAGAGAACAGGGTATTGTGGTATTTCCTTATTTGGACGATATCTTGGTACTTGCTCAGTCTTCACATTTAGCAGATTTTCATACGAATCGACTTTTGTTGTTTCTTCAAAATCATGGTTGGAGGATCAATTCACTAAAAAGTTCATTGATTCCTCAGACAAGGGTAACCTTTTTGGGTTTCCAGATAGATTCAGTGTCCATGACTCTGTCTTTGACAGACAAGAGATGTCTAAAATTGATTTCAGCTTGTCGAAACCTTCAGTCACAATCATTCCCTTCGGTAGCCTTATGCATTGAAATTCTAGGTCTTATGACTGCTGCATCGGACGCGATCCCCTTTGCTCGTTTTCACATGCGACCTCTTCAGCTCTGTATGCTGAACCAATGGTGCAGGGATTACACAAAGATATCTCAATTAATATCTTTAAAACCGATTGTACGACACTCTCTGACGTGGTGGACAGATCACCATCGTTTAGTTCAGGGGGCTTCTTTTGTTCTTCCGACCTGGACTGTAATTTCAACAGATGCAAGTCTTACAGGTTGGGGAGCTGTGTGGGGGTCTCTGACAGCACAAGGGGTTTGGGAATCTCAGGAGGTGAGATTACCGATCAATATTTTGGAACTCCGTGCAATTTTCAGAGCTCTTCAGTCTTGGCCTCTTCTGAAGAGATAATCATTCATTTGTTTTCAGACAGACAATGTCACAACTGTGGCATACATCAATCATCAAGGAGGGACTCACAGTCCTCTGGCTATGAAAGAAGTATCTCGAATTCTGGTTTGGGCGGAATCCAGCTCCTGTCTAATCTCTGCGGTTCATATTCCAGGAATAGACAATTGGGAAGCGGATTATCTCAGTCGCCAAACGTTGCATCCGGGCGAATGGTCTCTTCACCCAGAGGTATTTCTTCAGATTGTTCAAATGTGGGAACTTCCAGAAATAGATCTGATGGCTTCTCATCTAAACAAGAAACTTCCCAGGTATCTGTCCAGATCCCGGGATCCTCAGGCGGAGGCAGTGGATGCATTATCACTTCCTTGGAAGTATCATCCTGCCTATATCTTTCCGCCTCTAGTTCTTCTTCCAAGAGTAATCTCCAAGATTCTGAAGGAATGCTCGTTTGTTCTGCTCTTCCGTTAAGACCAGACCTTCTGTCGCAAGGTCCTTTTTTCCATCAGGATCTCAAATCCTTAAATTTAAAGGTATGGAGATTGAACGCTTGATTCTTGGTCAAAGAGGTTTCTCTGACTCTGTGATTAATACTATGTTACAGGCTCGTAAATCTGTATCTAGAGAGATATATTATAGAGTCTGGAAGACTTATATTTCTTGGCGTCTTTCTCATCATTTTTCCTGGCATTCTTTTAGAATTCCGAGAATTTTACAGTTTCTTCAGGATGGTTTAGATAAAGGTTTGTCCGCAAGTTCCTTGAAAGGTCAAATCTCTGCTCTTTCTGTTCTTTTTCACAGAAAGATTGCTAATCTTCCTGATATTCATTGTTTTGTACAAGCCTTGGTTCGTATAAAACCTGTCATTACGTCAATTTCTCCTCCTTGGAGTTTGAATTTGGTTCTGGGGGCTCTTCAAGCTCCTCCGTTTGAACCTATGCATTCATTGGACATTAAATTAGTTTCTTGGAAAGTTTTGTTCCTTTTGGCCATCTCTTCTGCCAGAAGAGTCTCTGAATTGTCTGCTCTTTCTTGTGAGTCTCCTTTTCTGATTTTTCATCAGGATAAGGCGGTGTTGCGAACTTCTTTTAAATTTTTACCTAAGGTTGTGAATTCCAACAACATTAGTAGAGAAATTGTAGTTCCTTCATTATGCCCTAATCCTAAGAATTCTAAGGAGAAATCATTGCATTCTTTGGATGTTGTTAGAGCTTTGAAATATTATGTTGAAGCTACTAAGACTTTCCGAAAGACTTCTAGTCTATTTGTCATCTTTTCCGGTTCTAGAAAAGGCCAGAAAGCTTCTGCCATTTCTTTGGCATCTTGGTTGAAATCTTTAATTCATCATGCCTATGTTGAGTCGGGTAAAACTCCGCCTCAGAGGATTACAGCTCATTCTACTAGGTCAGTTTCTACTTCCTGGGCGTTTAGGAATGAAGCTTCGGTTGATCAGATTTGCAAAGCAGCAACTTGGTCTTCTTTGCATACTTTTACTAAATTCTACCATTTTGATGTGTTTTCTTCTTCTGAAGCAGTTTTTGGTAGAAAAGTACTTCAGGCAGCTGTTTCAGTTTGAATCTTCTGCTTATGTTTTCATTTTAACTTTATTTTGGGTGTGGATTATTTTCAGCAGGAATTGGCTGTCTTTATTTTATCCCTCCCTCTCTAGTGACTCTTGCGTGGAAAGATCCACATCTTGGGTAATCATTATCCCATACGTCACTAGCTCATGGACTCTTGCTAATTACATGAAAGAAAACATAATTTATGTATGAACTTACCTGATAAATTCATTTCTTTCATATTAGCATGAGGCCCACCCTTTTTTTAGGTGGTTATGATTTTTTTGTATAAAGTACAATTATTCCAATTCCTTATTTTTTATGCTTTCGCACTTTTTTCTTATCACCCCACTTCTTGGCTATTCGTTAAACTGATTTGTGGGTGTGGTGAGGGGTGTATTTATAGGCATTTTGAGGTTTGGGAAACTTTGCCCCTCCTGGTAGGAATGTATATCCCATACGTCACTAGCTCATGGACTCTTGCTAATATGAAAGAAATGAATTTATCAGGTAAGTTCTTACATAAATTATGTTATTTTAAGCACAAACCACTTTTCTTTCATGTAATTAGCAAGAGTCCATGAGCTAGTGACGTATGGGATATACATTCCTACCAGGAGGGGCAAAGTTTCCCAAACCTCAAAATGCCTATAAATACACCCCTCACCACACCCACAATTCAGTTTTACAAACTTTGCCTCCGATGGAGGTGGTGAAGTAAGTTTGTGCTAGATTCTACGTTGATATGCGCTCCGCAGCAAGTTGGAGCCCGGTTTTCCTCTCAGCGTGCAGTGAATGTCAGAGGGATGTGAGGAGAGTATTGCCTATTTGAATGCAGTGATCTCCTTCTACGGGGTCTATTTCATAGGTTCTCTGTTATCGGTCGTAGAGATTCATCTCTTACCTCCCTTTTCAGATCGACGATATACTCTTATATATACCATTACCTCTGCTGATTCTCGTTTCAGTACTGGTTTGGCTTTCTACAAACATGTAGATGAGTGTCCTGGGGTAAGTAAATCTTATTTTCTGTGACACTCTAAGCTATGGTTGGGCACTTTGTTTATAAAGTTCTAAATATATGTATTCAAACATTTATTTGCCTTGACTCAGAATGTTCAACTTTCCTTATTTTTCAGACAGTCAGTTTCATATTTGGGATAATGCATTTGATTTAATCATTTTTTCTTACCTTCAAAAATTTGACTATTTTCCCTGTGGGCTGTTAGGCTCGCGGGGGCTGAAAATGCTTCATTTTATTGCGTCATTCTTGGCGCGGACTTTTTTGGCGCAAAAATTCTTTTCCGTTTCCGGCGTCATACGTGTCGCCGGAAGTTGCGTCATTTTTTGACGTTATTTTGCGCCAAAAATGTCGGCGTTCCGGATGTGGTGTCATTTTTGGCGCCAAAAAGCATTTAGGCGCCTAATAATGTGGGCGTCTTATTTGGCGCTAAAAAATATGGGCGTCGCTTTTGTCTCCACATTATTTAAGTCTCATTTTTCATTGCTTCTGGTTGCTAGAAGCTTGTTCTTTGGCATTTTTTCCCATTCCTGAAACTGTCATTTAAGGAATTTGATCAATTTTGCTTTATATGTTGTTGTTTTTTCTCTTACATATTGCAAGATGTCTCACGTTGCATCTGAGTCAGACGATACTACAGGAAAATCGCTGTCTAGTGCTGGATCTACCAAAGCTAAGTGTATCTGCTGTAAACTTTTGGTAGCTATTCCTCCAGCTGTTGTTTGTATTGATTGTCATGACAAACTTGTTAATGCAGATAATATTTCCTTTAGTAAAGTACCATTGCCTGTTGCAGTTCCTTCAACATCTAAGGTGCAGAATGTTCCTGATAACATGAGATTTTGTTTCTGAATCCATAAAGAAGGCTATGTCTGTTATTTCTCCTTCTAGTAAACGTAAAAAATCTTTTAAAACTTCTCTCCCTACAGATGAATTTTTAAATGAACATCATCATTCTGATTCTGATGACTCTTCTGGTTCAGAGGATTCTGTCTCAGAGGTTGATGCTGATAAATCTTCATATTTATTTAAAATGGAATTTATTCGTTCTTTACTTAAAGAAGTTCTAATTGCTTTAGAAATAGAGGATTCTGGTCCTCTTGATACTAATTCTAAACGTTTGGATAAGGTATTTAAATCTCCTGTGGTTATTCCAGAAGTTTTTCCTGTTCCTAATGCTATTTCTGCAGTAATTTCCAAAGAATGGGATAAATTGGGTAATTCATTTACTCCTTCTAAACGTTTTAAGCAATTATATCCTGTGCCGTCTGACAGATTAGAATTTTGGGACAAAATCCCTAAAGTTGATGGGGCTATTTCTACCCTTGCTAAACGTACTACTATTCCTACGTCAGATGGTACTTCGTTTAAGGATCCTTTAGATAGGAAAATTGAATCCTTTCTAAGAAAAGCTTATCTGTGTTCAGGTAATCTTCTTAGACCTGCTATATCTTTGGCTGATGTTGCTGCAGCTTCAACTTTTTGGTTGGAAACCTTAGCGCAACAAGTAACACATCATGATTCTCATGATATTATTATTCTTCTTCAGCATGCTAATAATTTTATCTGTGATGCCATCTTTGATATTATCAGAGTTGATGTCAGGTTTATGTCTCTAGCTATTTTAGCTAGAAGAGCTTTATGGCTTAAGACTTGGAATGCTGATATGGCTTCTAAATCAACTCTACTTTCCATTTCTTTCCAGGGTAACAAATTATTTGGTTCTCAGTTGGATTCTATTATTTCAACTGTTACTGGTGGGAAAGGAACTTTTTTACCACAGGATAAAAAATCTAAGGGTAAAAACAGAGCTAATAATCGTTTTCGTTCCTTTCGTTTCAACAAAGAACAAAAACCTGATCCTTCATCCTCAGGAGCAGTTTCAGTTTGGAAACCATCTCCAATCTGGAATAAATCCAAGCCAGCCAGAAAGGCAAAGCCTGCTTCTAAGTCCACATGAAGGTGCGGCCCTCATTCCACCTCAGCTGGTAGGGGGCAGGTTACGTTTTTTCAAAGAAATTTGGATCAATTCTGTTCACAATCTTTGGATTCAGAACATTGTTTCAGAAGGGTACAGAATTGGTTTCAAGATGAGACCTCCTGCAAAGAGATTTTTTCTTTCCCGTGTCCCAGTAAATCCAGTAAAAGCTCAAGCATTTCTGAATTGTGTTTCAGATCTAGAGTTGACTGGAGTAATTATGCCAGTTCCAGTTCAGGAACAGGGGATGGGGTTTTATTCAAATCTCTTCATTGTACCAAAGAAGGAGAATTCCTTCAGACCAGTTCTGGATCTAAAAATATTGAATCGTTATGTAAGGATACCAACGTTCAAGATGGTAACTGTAAGGACTATCTTGCCTTTTGTTCAGCAAGGGAATTATATGTCCAAAATAGATTTACAGGATGCATATCTGCATATTCCGATTCATCCGGATCATTATCGGTTCCTGAGATTCTCTTTTCTGGACAAGCATTACCAGTTTGTGGCTCTGCCGTTTGGCCTTGCTACAGCTCCAAGAATTTTTACAAAGGTTCTCGGTGCCCTTCTGTCTGTAATCAGAGAACAGGGTATTGTGGTATTTCCTTATTTGGACGATATCTTGGTACTTGCTCAGTCTTTACATTTAGCAGAATTTCATACGAATCGACTTGTGTTGTTTCTTCAAGATCATGGTTAGAGGATCAATTTACCAAAAAGTTCATTGATTCCTCAGACAAGGGTAACCTTTCTGGGTTTCCAAATAGATTCAGTGTCCATGACTCTGTCTTTAACAGACAAGAGGCGTCTAAAACTGATGGCAGCTTGTCGAAACCTTCAGTCACAATCATTCCCTTCGGTAGCCTTATGCATGGAAATTCTAGGTCTTATGACTGCTGCATCGGACGCGATCATCTTTGCTCGTTTTCACATGCGACCTCTTCAGCTTTGTATGCTGAATCAATGGTGCAAGGATTACACAAAGATATCTCAATTAATATCTTTAAAACCGATTGTTCGACACTCTCTAACGTGGTGGACAGATCACCATCGTTTAATTCAGGGGGCTTCTTTTGTGCTTCCGACCTGGACTGTAATTTCAACAGATGCAAGTCTCACAGGTTGGGGAGCTGTGTGGGGATCTCTGACGGCACAAGGAGTTTGGGAATCTCAGGAGGTGAGATTACCGATCAATATTTTGGAACTCCGTGCAATTTTCAGAGCTCTTCAGTTTTGGCCTCTTCTGAAGAGAGAATCGTTCATTTGTTTTCAGACAGACAATGTCACAACTGTGGCATACATCAATCATCAAGGAGGAACTCACAGTCCTCTGGCTATGAAAGAAGTATCTCGAATTTTGGTTTGGGCGGAATCCAGCTCCTGTCTAATCTCTGCGGTTCATATCCCAGGTGTAGACAATTGGGAAGCGGATTATCTTAGTCGCCAAACGTTGCATCCGGGCGAATGGTCTCTTCACCCAGAGGTATTTCTTCAGATCGTTCAAATGTGGGAACTTCCAGAAATAGATTTGATGGCGTCCCATCTAAACAAGAAACTTCCCAGGTATCTGTCCAGATCCCGGGATCCTCAGGCGGAGGCAGTGGATGCATTATCACTTCCTTGGAAGTATCATCCTGCCTATATCTTTCCGCCTCTAGTTCTTCTTCCAAGAGTAATCTCCAAGATTCTGAAGGAATGCTCGTTTGTTCTGCTGGTAGCTCCGGCATGGCCTCACAGGTTTTGGTATGCAGATCTTGTCCGGATGGCCTCTTGCCAACCGTGGACTCTTCCGTTAAGACCAGACCTTCTGTCACAAGGTCCTTTTTTCCATCAGGATCTGAAATCCTTAAATTTAAAGGTATGGAGATTGAACGCTTGATTCTTCGTCAAAGAGGTTTCTCTGATGCTGTGATTAATACTATGTTACAGGCTCGTAAATCTGTATCTAGAGAGATATATTATAGAGTCTGGAAGACTTATATTTCTTGGTGTATTTCTCATCATTTTTCTTGGCATTCTTTTAGAATCCGAGAATTTTACAGTTTCTTCAGGATGGTTTAGATAAAGGTTTGTCCGCAAGTTCCTTGAAAGGACAAATCTCTGCTCTTTCTGTTCTTTTTCACAGAAAGATTGCTATTCTTCCTGATATTCATTGTTTTGTACAAGCTTTGGTTCGTATAAAACCTGTCATTAAGTCAATTTCTCCTCCTTGGAGTTTGAATTTGGTTCTGGGGGCTCTTCAAGCTCCTCCGTTTGAACCTATGCATTCATTGGAAATTAAATTACTTTCTTGGAAAGTTTTGTTCCTTTTGGCCATCTCTTCTGCCAGAAGAGTTTCTGAATTATCTGCTCTTTCTTGTGAGTCTCCTTTTCTGATTTTTCATCAGGATAAGGCGGTGTTGCGAACTTCTTTTGAATTTTTACCTAAAGTTGTGAATTCCAACAACATTAGTAGAGAAATTGTGGTTCCTTCATTATGTCCTAATCCTAAGAATTCTAAGGAGAAATCGTTGCATTCTTTGGATGTTGTTAGAGCTTTGAAATATTATGTTGAAGCTACTAAATCTTTCAGAAAGACTTCTAGTCTATTTGTTATCTTTTCCGGTTCTAGAAAAGGCCAGAAAGCTTCTGCCATTTCTTTGGCATCTTGGTTGAAATCTTTAATTCATCTTGCCTATGTTGAGTCGGGTAAAACTCCGCCTCAGAGAATTACAGCTCATTCTACTAGGTCAGTTTCTACTTCCTGGGCGTTTAGGAATGAAGCTTCGGTTGATCAGATTTGCAAAGCAGCAACTTGGTCCTCTTTGCATACTTTTACTAAATTCTACCATTTTGATGTATTTTCTTCTTCTGAAGCAGTTTTTGGTAGAAAAGTACTTCAGGCAGCGGTTTCAGTTTGAATCTTCTGCTTATGTTTTTCGTTAAACTTTATTTTGGGTGTGGATTATTTTCAGCAGGAATTGGCTGTCTTTATTTTATCCCTCCCTCTCTAGTGACTCTTGTGTGGAAAGATCCACATCTTGGGTAGTCATTATCCCATACGTCACTAGCTCATGGACTCTTGCTAATTACATGAAAGAAAACATAATTTATGTAAGAACTTACCTGATAAATTCATTTCTTTCATATTAGCAAGAGTCCATGAGGCCCGCCCTTTTTTTGTGGTGGTTATGATTTTGTATAAAGCACAATTATTCCAATTCCTTATTTTATATGCTTTCGCACTTTTTTATCACCCCACTTCTTGGCTATTCGTTAAACTGAATTGTGGGTGTGGCGAGGGGTGTATTTATAGGCATTTTGAGGTTTGGGAAACTTTGCCCCTCCTGGTAGGAATGTATATCCCATACGTCACTAGCTCATGGACTCTTGCTAATATGAAAGAAATGAATTTATCAGGTAAGTTCTTACATAAATTATGTTTTTTGAATCACAAAGTGTTTGTTGCCCTGTTCAGCTCTTGATTTCTGACACTTCTACTATTGATACTAGTGAGCAAATCTACGCGTTTCGGCAGTTAACCATGCCTTTATCAAGATGCTCACACTCCTCTATGTTCAGTCTTTTAAAGCCAATTTCTTTCCTAAGATATGGTGAGTCCACTACGTCATCAATTAGTGGGATATCACTCCTGGACAGCAGGAGGAGGCAAAGAGCACCACAGCAAAGCTTTTAAGTGTCACTCCCCTACCCATAATCCCCAGTCATTTTTTTCCCTCTGTTAATAGAGGAGGTGAAGTTTTGGTGTGTGAAGAAAATTGGATTTCTTTTGCTACAAGCAAGATTTTGGGTATAGCCGTAGTCCACATCAATCTCTTCAGTAGAGTAGTGGGGGTTTTAAAGCAGTTAGGAACGTGTAAGGTGGGCCTTGCTGCGTTTTCCTAGCATGTTGCTGCCCTAGTACAGAAAGCCAGAGTAGGTTTGCTCTGAGTGGCTTCCTTTCATGCTGTGTGAGCTGTCCTCCTGCTGGACAGCTATTTGTGCAGGTAAGTGCCTTTAGTCTTCTGGGGCTAGGACCTGGCACTGAAGGGGTTTCTCTTAGAGACTCCCTGCATCATTTTGGAGACTAGAATCCTGAGTTCAGGGTCATTATAGGCAGTGGGCAGGCAAACTGTATGTGTGACTTTAGAGACTGGGGTTAAACTCTTTATGGCAAGGAAGGATACCCTATCTGTAATCAAATAATATCAAATTTAAATAATAGTAAATTGAAATAATGTGTTTTATTATTTTAGAAAAAAAGGGATATATTCCCTAAGTGTAGAAAACACATATATATTACCAACCTTCAGTTATAGCTCTAGGATTGGACAATTACTGAACCAATCACAACGGCTGTAAACCTAAATTTGGCTTTAAAAGACCAAACATATCAGAGTGTGAGCATCTTTATAAAGGCAGGGTTAACTGCCGAAACACATAGATTTTCTCGCTAGTATCAATAGTAGAAGTGTCAGAAATCAAGAGCTAAACAGGGACAACGAACAGTTTGTGATTCAAACGAGTGGTTTGTGCTTAAAATAAACCTGTTGTGGCGCTCTCATCCTATGACCACAAACACTTCTAAAGATGCTATATGGTGATTTCACTCCTTCACATATAAAAGGTTGGTGGAGCAGAACATGTTTATCCAGCACTTTGTGTACATAACAAGTGTCTCTGTCTTTTAAATCCTGTTGTGGCGCTCTAACTGATCTTGTGAGAAAGAAAAGGAAGCACTAACTACCTGGATCGTCAGCCACACAAGCTGAACAAGATTAACAGTGTAACAGAATTCTTTCAGTTACAATATACACATCGGATACTTTAAATCCCTTGCGAGAAAATGTTCTGTTTTAAAAGACAGACCCACTAACCAATCAGAAGGGAGAAGCATAGGTCACGTGACCGGGAAGTTCTATCCACTGGAACGGACGACGATTTGAGAAACCAAGCGTTCACAAACGCAAGGTAAAGGTACTGTTAGCAAAGATCACTCGATCATAGGAAACGTTTGGTCCTCACTTAAAATATTCCTTCTGCACTTCAACAGACTAATCTCGTGCTATTGCAAGTGGGTCCAATATAGACTTTGATACTCACAAGACTGTGATACGAATATGACCCTGTTTTGTCTTGTATTTCTAATCCATTTTTATCCTGTTTATGTGCCAATTGGCAATTTTACTGTATACACATGCACATGTTTTCACATGCATTTTTATGTAGATGCTGGTATCCATTTCTTTTTGTACATATAATTATGTATATGTATATGTCTGCTGTTAATTAAATATCAATATTTTATATATTTTGATTTAAATTCTATCATAATTCATTCATAGACAGCTCTAGTTTCCCCTACCCTTTACTATATCTTTTATGAATTCACATATCTTGAGATTTGACATTTTAGTGATTTCTGCCATCACATTACACTTTTCTCTTTTCATAAGAAAAAGAATACGCACATATCATGCACTAGTGGGAGCTAGCTGCTGAGGTGCCTGCACACATTTCTTTCTTGTGATTGGCTAACTAGATGTATTCATCTAGCTGCCAGTAGTGTAATGCTGTCCATTCAGCAAAGGATACAAGAGAATGAAGCAAATTTGATAATATAAGTAAATTGGAAACAAAATGTTGGTGTTTCCTGTCCCTTTAAATCTGCATTGCTAAAAATGTTCCTTGAAGTTCTGATTGTATTCCATGGGTTTTTAATATATTTGTCTTTTTTTTTTTTGTCCGTCTATCTTTTTTTTTTTTTTTAAATAAAATTGCCATAAAGCTCTTCGCCCAAGTTTCCAACCCAGACAGAGAAGCACTTACGAGAGGATATCAGCATCATGATCAAGTTCTGGACCGCCATGTTTTCAGACAAGAAGTATCTCACAGCAAATCAGCTAGTGCCACCGGGTGAGATTTTGTAGCATCCAGCGACCACTTATATCTTCTTCCACCTGTCTATGCATATTTGTTTAGTCCGTGACAAGTGTTTGTTCTGTTTTAGGGATTCTAGATATGTTAACTTGACAGTATAAATACATTTCTTTCCTAAGATATGGAGAGTCCACAACGTCATCAATTACTAGTGGGGATATCACTCCTAGCCAGTAGGAAGAGGCAAAGAGCACCACAGCTAAGCTGTTAAATGTCACTCCCCTACCCATAATCTCCAGTCATTTTCTTTACCCCTGTCAATGGAGGAGGTGAAGTTTAGTGTCTGAAGAAATTAATTTCTTTTTCGGGTACTTTTCCCTGCAAGCAAGGATTTGGGGTTTAGCTTGGTCCACGTTAATCTCTTCAGTAGAGTATTGGTTGCTTTTAAGCAGTTTGGAAGTTGTGAGGTGGTCCTTGCTCTGTTTTCTTAACATATTACTGCCCTAGTATAGAAAGCCAGAGTAGGTTTACTCTGTTCTTTCTTTTTTCTACAGATCTCTCTAAGGAGTATGTATCCTTTCACGCCTTGTAGGCTGTCGTCCTGCCGGATGGCTAGACTGCAGGTAAGTGCCTTTTGTCTTCTAGGTATGAAGACTGCACTTAATGAAGACAGTTAGCTATACAGATAAGGACATGACACTCCTAATATAGTTACCTCTGCATTTATTTGGGACTTGCAAATCCTTTATGCTCAGGATTTATTAAAGGTACACTCAATCAAAATTAAATTTTCATTATTCAGATAGAGCATGTAATTTTAAACAACTTTCTAATTTACTTCCATTAACAAAATGTGCACATTCTTTTTATATTTAAACTTTTTGAGTCACCAGCTCCTACTGAGCATGTGCAAGAATACGTGTGTATGCATTTGTGAATGGCTGATTGCTTTCACATGGTACGTGTATGCATTTGTGATTGGCTGATGGCTGTCACATGATACAGGGGGAGTGGAAAAAGACATAAGTTTTAAAATTGTCAGAAAAAAAATCTACTACTAATTTGAAGTTCAGACTAAGTGCTATTGCATTGTCTTGTTATCTTGCATTTGTTGATTATGCAAATCTACAGTGTTGACTGGTCCTTTAAGGGCAGGTACAGGCACTTGTATGTGAAGGGCTGTGTTTCACAGGGGCTGTGTGTATCACATAGGACACGCTGTGGTTATGGTCTTTTACTTCTTAAATGGAAAGAGTCCACAGCTGCATTCATTACTTTTGGGAAATAAGAACCTGGCCACCAGAAGCAAAGACACCCCAGCCAAAGACTTAAATACTTCTCCCACTCCCCTCATCCACCAGTCATTCTTTGCCTTTCGTCCCAGGAGGTTGGCAGAGAAGTGTCAGAATTTTTAATTTTATTTTTTTG
The DNA here is from genome assembly GCF_027579735.1 of Bombina bombina. Taxonomy (NCBI): domain Eukaryota; kingdom Metazoa; phylum Chordata; class Amphibia; order Anura; family Bombinatoridae; genus Bombina; species Bombina bombina. The sequence continues at coordinate 419,500,406 of NC_069500.1, read as the reverse complement.
TCTCTTATGGAGGGTAGTACTCTTCGGCATGGGACAGGAGTTTTAAGTAGTCCTGTCAGTCTCTCAGTGAGGGCTTGGATGAAAGTTAGAGTCCGGAGATGCAAGGAGAGTCTTTCTGCGAAACCATCCCGACTCATGTTAACAGCTCCTCAAGCAATCAGCATTGTCGAACTTGGCTCCGCTGCCTGCTTTCTTCTCTCAAGTCCATGGCGGAGGCAATGCTACTATCTGTCACACTTGAAAGGCCGTGTTCCTGTTCCACGTCGTAGATTCCGGTAAGATCCTTTCATTTTACTTTATTCATCATTGTACTGTAATGTGAATGTTTTCCGAGAGGCTTCCACCTTGCGGGGCTAACTAATAACATAATGGTCTCAGTGAGTCTCTTTTAGTATCTTGGAATTGAGGGTTAATATCTCCTGAGGGGGGTTATTGAACAGGGGGGTTTATATTCATGTTTGTTATGTAATTCAACCTGCTTATGTGTGATGTTTTTGGGATCGTGGTTGGGAACTTTGAGGCCTTTGGAAGTGACGCAGCCTTTTGGTTGGGCGCGCTTTTTTGGCTGTATGGTTCAACTTGTGTTCGGACGTGATTACGTTCCATTTTCCATTTCCACATTCCGGACCGTGTGGCGAAGGAAATTTCTTTCATGTAATTGGCAAGAGTCCATGAGCTAGTGACGTATGGGATATACAATCCTACCAGGAGGGGCAAAGTTTCCCAAACCTCAAAATGCCTATAAATACACCCCTCACCACACCCACAATTCAGTTTTACAAACTTTGCCTCCTATGGAAGTGGTGAAGTAAGTTTGTGCTAGATTTCTACGTTGATATGCGCTTCTCAGCTTTTTTGAAGCCCGGTATTACCTATTGAATAAAATGGTCATCCTAACGGGGATCTATTTCATAGTTTCTCTGTTATCGGTTGTAGAGATTAATCTCCTACCTCCCTTTTCAGATCGTCGTTATACTCTTATATACTATTACCTCTGCTGATTCTTGTTTCAGTACTGGTTTGGTATCTACTTTATGTAATTGAGTGTCTGTTGGTAAGTATGTTTCCTTTATTTAAGACACTCTCAGCTATGGTTTGTCACTTTATATTTAAAGTTCTAAATATATGTTTGTACTTATATTTGCCATGATTCAGGTTTATCAGTATATTTCCTTTTTTGCAGACTGTCAGTTTCATATTTGGGAAATTAATAAAAAAAAATTTAAAAAAAACTCTTACCTGAAGTTTTCAAATTGACTCTTTTTTTAAAATTGCGGGCTGTTAGGCTCGCGGGAGCGCAAAATGCTATAATTTATTGCGTCATTCTTGGCACGAGATTTTTTTGGCACGAGAATTACGTTTGTTGGCGTAATTTCGTCATTTCCGCTGTCTTAGTTGGCACCGAGTTTTTTCACGTAGTTGCGTCATCTATGACGCTCGTGTTTGTTGCAGACGTTCTTGGCACCAAAAAATATTTTGTCAGTTGGGCGTCATACTTTTTGACATTATTTAAGACTTCATTTCTTTTTGCTTCTGGTTTCCAGAGGCTTATTTTGTTTTGCATTCTTTCCCATTCCTGAAACTGTCATATAAGGAAATAGATAATTTTGCTTTATATGTTATTTTTTTCTCTTACATATTGCAAGATGTCTCAAACTGACCCTGTTTCAGAATCTACTACTGGAATCCTGCTGCCTGATGCCGGTTCTACCAAAGCTAAGTGCATTTGTTGTAATCTTGTGGTAACTGTTCCTCCGGCTGTAATTTGTGATAGTTGTCATAACAAACTTTTACATGCAGACAATATTTCCATTAGTAGTAGTCCATTACCTGTTGCTGGTCCTTCAACATCTAATGATCTGGATATTTCTGTTAATGTGAGAGAATTTGTTTCTAATTCCATTCAGAAGGCTTTGTCTGTCATACTGCCTTCTAATAAACGTAAAAGGTCTTTTAAAATTTCTCATAAGATTGATGAATTTTTAAATGACCGACAACATTCTGATTTATCTATCTCTGATGAGGATCTATCTGGTTCAGAAGATTCTGCCTCAGATATTGACACTGACAAATCTTCATATTTGTTTAAAATGGAGTATATTCGTTCCTTATTAAAGGAGGTGTTGATTGCATTAGATATGGAGGAGGCTAATCCTCTTGATATTAAAACTAATAAACGTTTAAATTCGGTTTTTAAAGCTCATGTAGTTATTCCTGAGGTTTTTCCAGTTCCTGATACTATTTCAGATGTGATTTCTAGGGAATTGAATACACTGGGTGCTTCTTTTACTCCTTCTTCATAGTTTAAGAAATTGTATCCTTTGTCGTCTGATAGATTGGAGTTTTGGGAAAAGATCCCCAAAGTTGATGGGACCATCTCTACTCTTGCAAAGCGTACTACTATTCCTATGGCAGATAGTACTTCTTTTAAATATCCTTTAGATAGGAAACTTGAATCTTATCTAAGGAAAGCTTATTTATGTTCAGGTCATCTTCTTAGGCCTGCTATTTCTTTAGCTGATGTTGCAGCTGCTTCAACTTTTTGGTTGGAAACCTTAGCGCAACAAGTACCAGATCATAATGTGTATAGCATTGTTAAGCTAATTCAACATGCTAATAATTTCATTTGTGATGCCATTTTTGATATCATTAGAATTGATGTTAGATATATGTATTTAGCTAGAAGAGCTTTATGGCTTAAATCTTGGAATGCTGATATGACTTCTAAATCAACGTTGCTTTCTCTCTCTTTCCAAGGTAATAAATTATTTGGTTCTCAGTTGGATTCTATTATTTCAACTGTCACTGGGGGGGAAGGGAGCTTTTTTGCCTCAGGATTAAAAATCTAAGGGTAAATTTAAGGCTGCTAGCCGTTTTCGTTCCTTTCAACAAAATAAGGAACAGAAACCTGACCCTTCCCCTAAGGGAACGGTTTCCAATTGGAAGCCTTCTTCAGTCTGGAATAAATCCAAGCCATTTAAAAGATCAAAATCAACCCCCAAGTCCGCATGAAGGTGCGGCCCTCATTCCAGCCCAGCTGGTCGGGGGCAGACTAAGATTTTTCAAGGATGTTTGGATCAATTCAGTCCAAAATAATCGGATTCAGAACATTGTCTCTCAGGGGTACAGAATAGGTTTCAAAGTAAGGCTGCCTGTGAGAAGTTTCTTTCTCTCACGCATTCCAGTGAACCCAGAAAAAGCTCAGGCTTTCCTGAAGTGTGTTTCAGACCTGGAGTTTTCTGGGGTAATTGTGCCAGTTCCTTTTCAGGAACGGGGTCTGGGGTTTTATTCAAATCTGTTCATTGTCCCAAAGAAGGAGAATTCTTTCAGACCAGTTCTGGATCTAAAAAGTTTGAATCGTTATGTAAGAATACCAACATTCAAGATGGTGACTATAAGGACTATTCTGCCTTTTGTTCAGCAAGGGCATTATATGTCCACAATAGACTTACAGGATGCATATCTTCATATTCCGATTCATCCAGATCACTATCAGTTCCTGAGATTCTCTTTTCTAGACAAGCATTACCAATTTGTTGCTCTTCCTTTTGGCCTAGCAACAGCTCCAAGGATCTTTTCAAAGGTTCTCGGTGCCCTACTATCTGTAATCAGAGAGCAGGGTATTGCGGTGTTTCCTTTTTTGGACGATATCTTGGTACTTGCTCAGTCTTTACATTCTGCAGAATCTCACACTAATCAACTAGTGTTGTTTCTTCAAAGACATGGTTGGAGGATCAATTTACCAAAAAGTTCTTTGATTCCTCAGACAAGGGTAACCTTTTTAGGATTCCAAATAGATTCAGTATCCATGACTTTGTCTCTAAAAGACAAAAGACGTCTGAAATTGGTTTCAGCTTGTCGGAACCTTCAGTTTCAATCATTCCCTTCAGTAGCTATGTGCATGGAGGTTTTAGGTCTCATGACTGCAGCATCGGACGCGATCCCCTTTGCTCGTTTTCACATGAGACCTCTTCAGCTTTGTATGCTGAACCAATGGTGCAGGGATTATACAAAGATATCACAATTAATATCCTTAAATCCCAATGTTCGACTATCTCTCACTTGGTGGTTAGATCAAGTGGCCTCTTTTGTTCGTCCAACCTGGACTGTGATCACAACAGATGCAAGTCTTTCAGGTTGGGGAGCTGTCTGGGGATCTCTGACAGTGCAGGGGGTTTGGAAATCTCAAGAGGCGAAATTACCAATCAATATTGTGGCACTTGCGATTCTCAGAGCTCTTCAGTTTGGTCTCTACTGAAGAGAGAACCGTTTATTTGTTTTCAGACAGACAATGTCACAACCGTGGCATATGTCAATCATCAGGGTGGGACTCACAGTCCTCAGGCTATGAAAGAAGTATCTCGGATACTTACTTGGGCGGAATCCAGCTCCTGTCTAATCTCTGCGGTCCATATCCCAGGTATAGACAATTGGGAGAGTGGTCTCTTCACCCAGATGTGTTTTTTCTGATTGTTCAGATGTGGGGGCTTCCAGAAATAGATCTGATGGCTTCTCATCTAAACAGGAAACTTCCCAGGTATCTGTCCAGGTCCATGGATCCTCAGGTGGAAGCAGTGGATGCGTTGACACTTCCTTGGAATTATCAACCTGCTTATATTTTTCCGCCTCTAGTTCTTCTTCCAAGAATTATTTCCAAAATCATAATAGAGCATTCGTTTGTACTGCTGGTGGCTCCAGCATGGCCACACAGGTTTCGGTATGCGGATCTTATTCGGATGTCCAGTTGCCAACCTTGGCCATTTCCATTAAGGCCAGACCTATCTCAAGGCCAGTTTTTCCATCAGGATCTCAAATCATTAAATTTGAAGGTATGGAGATTGAACGCTTAGTGCTTAGTCATAGAGGTTTCTCTGACTCAGTGATTAATACTATGTCGCAGGCTCGTAAATCTGTGTCTAGAAAGATTTATTATCGAGTTTGGAAGACTTGCATTTCATGGTGCTCTTCTCATAAATTCTCTTGGCATTCTTTTAGAATTCCTAGAATTATACAGTTTCTTCAGGATGGTTTAGATAAGGGTTTGTCTGCAAGTTCCTTGAAAGGACATATCTCTGCTCTTTCTGTTCCACAGAAAAATTGCTAATCTTCCTGATATTCATTGTTTTGTTCAGGCTTTGGTTCGTATCAGGCCTGTCATTAAATCAATCTCTCCTCCTTGGAGTCTTAATTTGGTTTTGAAGGCTTTACAGGCTCCTCGTTTGAGCCTATGCATTCTCTGGACATTAAATTACTTTCTTGGAAAGTATTGTTTCTTTTGGCCATCTCTTCTGCTAGAAGAGTTTCTGAATTATCTGCTCTTTCTTGTGAGTCTCCTTTTCTGATTTTTCATCAGGATAAGGCGGTTTTGCGGACTTTGTTTAAATTTTTACCTAAAGTTGTGAACTCCAACAACATTAGTAGAGAAATTGTTGTCCCTTCTTTGTGTCCTAATCCTAAAAATTCTCTGGAGAGATCTTTACATTCTTTGGATGTGGTAAGAGCTTTGAAATATTATGTTGAAGCTACTAAAGATTTCAGGAAGACTTCTAGTCTATTTGTTATCTTATCTGGTTCTAGGAAAGGTCAGAAGGCCTCTGCTATTTCCTTGGCTTCTTGGTTAAAGCTTTTGATTTATCATGCTTATTTGGAGTCGGGTAAATCCCCGCCTCAGAGGATTACGGCTCATTCTACTATGTCAGTTTCTACTTCCTGGGCTTTTAAGAGTGAAGCTTCTGTTGATCAGATTTGCAAAGCAGCAACTTGGTCTTCTTTGCATACTTTTACTAAATTCTACCATTTTGATGTTTTTTCTTCTTCAGAAGCAGTTTTTGGTAGAAAATTTCTTTAGGCAGCTATTTCAGTTTGATTCTTCTGCTTATAATTTCAGTTTTTTTTCATTATCAAGATTAAAACTTTTGATTTGGGTTGTGGATTATTTTTTCAGCGGAATTGGCTGTCTATTTTTTATCCCTCCCTCTCTAGTGACTGTTGCGTGGAGTTCCACATCTTGGGTATTTTCTATCCCATACGTCACTAGCTCATGGACTCTTGCCAATTACATGAAAGAATTCATAATTCATGTAAGAATTTACCTGATAAATTCATTTCTTTCATATTGGCAAGAGTCCATGAGACCCACCCTTTTTTATGGTGGTTATGAATTTTTTGTATAAAGCACAATTATTCTAATTCCTTGTTGATGCTTTCGCTTCTTTGTTATCACCCCAATTCTTGGCTATTCGTTAAACTGAATTGTGGGTGGGGTGGGGGGTGTATTTATAGGCATTTTGAGGTTTGGGAAACTTTGCCCCTCCTGGTAGGATTGTATATCCCATACATCACTAGCTCATGGACTCTTGCCAATATGAAAGAAATTAATTTATCTGGTGAATTCTTACATAAATTATGTTTTTCTAGTCCGCAGGGGTCTGATCATAGGAGGTGGTGAGTGCCCCGGCCATTGTGGGTGTCAGGTGCCGTTTTTGTTTTACTATTTTAGTCCATATTTATATTTCCTCTATCCAGTAATAGAGGATTCTGATGCTGAGACTATGCTAATTTCAGATTCAGTTATGGAGGTTTCTGATACTGAGACTATTTTCATATTTCAGATTCTGTGTCCGGTGACGAATCCGGTCTGGCCTCATTGACACAACCAGTTTTGTTCCGTATGCCATTTTAAAGCGCCTGGTTCCTCGGGCTGGGGGAATCAATGGACAGCTGAGCCATCCACCTCTGGGCGTCCTGTCTTCCCGAGAGGCGATTTCCCTACCAATTCATACTTCTACACATGCGGGTAACCCAGTTTCTGATTCCTCCATGCAGGGTGGCGTGTGTCCCCCCCCCACCCTGGAGGTTGCAGCATGTTTTCGCTTCCACATAATGTTGACGATTGTTCGTCTGCAGAGTCCAGACATTTATTTGAGAATGTGCTTGTGCCCTATATTCCCGGGCCTTCCGCCTTGGGGAGGGCCTCTACAGTTCCCCGCGGGTGTAACTGTTCCTGAGTGTTGTGCCTTTCGTTACAGGATTGCGCGCCTTCGCGTATTGCTCAGACATGTTTTTCAGTTATTGAATGACCTTATCTTTACCAGATACTGGGATTTTCAGTCTGCTAATTCGAATGGTGCACCTCATTAGACATGTGGGGATGAGGTAATCTCCTGATTGTCATTTTATTGAGATTTCTTTTACAAAGATATGACGAGTCCACGGATTTCATCCTTACTTGTGGGATATTAACCTCCTGCTAACAGAAAGTGGCAAAGAGCACCACAGCAGAGCTGTATATATAGCTCCTCCCTTCCCCTCCACCTCCAGTCATTCTCTTTGCCTGTGTTATACTAGGAAGACATGGTAAAGTGAGGTGTTAGTTTTAGTTTCTTTAATCAAGAAGTTTTTTATTTTAAATGGTACCGGTGCGTACTATTTTCCTCAGGGGGATATGGAAGATTTCTGCCCTGAGATTGATGATCTTAGCAGTTGTAACTAAGATCCACGCTGGTTCCCACAAGACTTCTGAAGGTAACCATGAGACATCTTCAGTGTGGAGACCGGTTTCATGCTACAAGCAGCATTAAGGTATGTGCAGCCTTTTTTATTCTGAGGAGACTTGTTGTATCAGAATTGGCTGGCATTATTTCCCTGTATGGGAATGGGGTAAGCAGTATTAATATTTTATACAAGAGGGTATTACTGGAGTCGAATTAGCATAAACAAAAGCAATTTGATCAGATTGCAAACATTATTCATGAATGTCTACCGATCCTTAAAGGAGATGGAGATCTCTACGACATAGTGCAAAAGGGATGTAAATGCATCCCAAGGAAAAATAAGACCTTGGGTAATATCCTGGCCCCAAGTGAAATCAAAACAAACCCACAAAGAGTCATAAGCTGGCTGGAATGCAAGGGCCACTATAGATGTGGTGCTACTAGATGCAAAGCTTGCTCTTATACTCTAACGGGTAAAACTTTTCAATCAACACACACTCAAAGAGTGTTTACTATTGATGCATGCACAAATTGTCGCAGCACATATGTAGTGTACCTTGTGACTTGCCAAGAATGTTTAAAACAGTACGTTGGTCTTACTACAAGGGAAGCTAGAGAGCGGATAAAAGAACATATCTATGATATTAAATCTGAAGATCCTGACTCACAAGTGGCGAGACATTTTAAATTTTGTCATAATAGTAGTACTAACAATTTAGTGTGGCAAGTTATTGAATGGGTTAGAGTCCCCAATAGAGGGGGTGATAGAGACAAACTGCTTCGCATGCGCGAGGCATTTTGGATCTTCAAATTGGAAACAAGGGCACCTAGGGGCCTAAATATACATACAGATCTCATAAATTGCTGGAGATAATTCTATTGGCATTTGTCACAATGACATAGTATAGTTATTTCCTAGTCCTTCTTTTTGATAAATTCTATATATCTTACACCTAGGTTGATATTCAGAATGAGCACCAAGTTTTGGATATATGTGCTTATTCTGTTCCTGTCAGTGGCCTTACTAAAGATCGACAAGATTAATAGTATTGTATTACTTTCCTTATTGTCCTTTTCACATACCGACAATAGATATTAAGTGCATAGAGATAATATGTTATCATTATTACCTAGCTATAAGTTTAGCGAAATAAAATAGGGTTAAAGTTCTCTAAAGTTTACGAATGTTATAATGAGAAAGCCTTAATTCGTTTAGTGGGGAAATAGCTCAGGAATACACAAATATGAAAGTACATATTGAGATAACTTCTCTTTAAATTGTCATAATGTTAAATACAAAAAATGACACCCCTAAGCTATATAACACGCAGAATCTGGCTGCATAACCTAAAAGCAATTTTTTGATGAATCTATTATACAAGAGATCAAACTTTACCATAACACACAAAAAAGAAATTGTAACATCTAATAATATTATTATCCATGTGTATAAAGTAACTTTACATATCTATTGCCAAGTAACGCTTTGTAGTATCTAAGTATCTAGACCTTCTTTCTTTATTAGATTGTAACATTCATATATGTATAAGCTGGTAATTAAGGAGTTAAACGAAGACATTACACGTCACTGTGATTTGTAAATTTAAGGAGGCTGTGTATCTGAGACGGCACGGTCTATGATTAAGGCAGTGAGCTGAAACATGTCAGACCGCTGCTGTCTCAGATCTGACCTGTTATGTTTAGTGCTGTGAATTTTCAATTTTAACCTCGTATGGCAATAAAATTTACCTTTTAAATTCTTAAGCCTGTGGCCCCGACTCGCCCTTTTTTCTATTTTTTGCTGTATTACTGGAGTCCCTGATTTTATTTAATGGTTGACTTATGGGCATTGTGTGACACTATGGTCATTCATTAAAAAAACGATGTATAACTTTTTTATTTCTGTCATGCATATGTTTGTTTACTGATGCTGCTTTTCAAATTGCTAAATTAGCGGCAAAGAATGCAGGATTTGCTATTTTAGCACGTAGAGCATTGTGGCTCAAATCTTGGTCTGCTGATGTGTCATCAAAACATAAGCTGTTAGCAATTCCCTTTAAAGGTAAGACCCTTTTCGGGTTAGAATTGAAGGAAATCCTTTCTGATATTACAGGAGGTAAAGGCCATGCCCTACCTCAGGATAAGTTGGTTTAGATGAGGGATAAACAGAATAATTTTCGTTATTTTCGGAAATTTAAAGGAGGACCCCCCGCTTCTTCCTCAAAGCAGGGAGGGAATTTTACCCAATCTAAGTCAGTCTGGAGACCCAATCAGAACTGGAATAAGGGTAAACAATCCAAAAGCCAGCTGCTGCTCCTAAGACAGCATGAAGGGGCAGCCCCCGATCCTGGCCTGGATCTAGTAGGGGGCAGACTATCTTTCTTTGCTCAGGCTTGGGTAAGAGATGTTCAGGATCCCTGGGCACTAGAAATAGTGACCCATGGTTATCAATTGGAATTCAAGGACTTTCTCCCAAGAGAGAGATTTCATCTTTCAAAGTTATCTGCAAACCAGATAAAAAGAGAGGTGTTCTTACGCTGTGTAAAAGACCTTTCGACTATGGGTGTAATTTGTCCAGTCCCAAAATTGGAACAGGGACAGGGGTTTTACTCAAACCTATTTGTGGTTCACAAAAAAGAGGGAACGTTCAGACCTATCTTAGACCTCAAGTGTCTAAACAAATTTCTAAGAGTTCCATCATTCAAGATGGAGACAATACGAACAATTTTGCCAATGATCCAGGAGGGGCAATACATGACTACCGTGGACTTGAAGGATGCTTACCTTCATATTCCAATTCACAAAGATCATCATCAGTTTCTAAGATTTGCCTTCTTGGACAAACATTATCAGTTTGTTGTTCTTCCCTTCCGGTTGGCTACAGCACCAGAATCTTCACAAAGGTTCTAGGGTCTCTTTTGGAGATTCTCAGACCACGAGGCATAGTGGTGGTGCCTTATCTGGACGATATTCTGATTCAGGCGTCAACATATCGTCTGACAAAATCTCACACGGGCACTGTGTTGTCTTTTCTGAGAACTCACGGCTGGAAGTTGAACATAGAGAAGAGTTCACTTGTTCCACAGACAAGGGTTCCTTTCTTGAGAACTCTGATAGACTCGGTAGCCATGAAAATATTTCTGACAGAGGTCAGAAAATCAAAGATTCTAAATACTTGCCAAGCACTTCAGTCCATTCCTCGGCCATCAGTGGCTCAGTGTATGGAGGTAATTGAATTAATGGTAGCGGCAATGGACATAGTTCCGTTTGCTCGCTTTCGTCTCAGACCACTGCAGCTGTGCATGCTCGGACAGTGGAATGGGGATTATGTAGACTTATCTCCTCAGATAAATCTGGATCAAGAGACCAGAAACTCTTCTTTGGTGGTTGTCGCCGGATCATCTGTCCCAAGGGACTTGTTTTCGCAGACCCTCGTGGGGGATAGTGACAACGGATGCCAGCCTTCTGGGCTGGGGTGCAGTTTGGAACTCCCTGAAGGCTCAGGTTGTTTGGACTCAGGTGGAGTCTCTACTTCCAATCAATATTCTGGAACTGAGAGCAATATTCAATGCATTTCAGGCGTGGCCTGAGTTGGCTTTAGCCAAATTCATCAGATTCCAATCGGACAACATTACGACTGTGGCATATATCAATCATCAGTGGGGGAACAAGGAGTTCCTTAGCGATGATAGAAGTATCCAAGATAATCCGTTGGGCAGAGGCCCACTCTTGTCGTCTGTCAGCGATCTATATCCCAGGAATAGAGAACTGGGAAGCGGATTTTCTAAGTCGACAGACTTTTCATCCGGGGGAGTGGGAACTTCACCCGGAGGTATTTGCCTCATTGATTCTCAGATGGGGCAAACCAGAGTTGGATTTTATGGCATCTCGACAAAATACCAAACTTCCAAGATACGGATCCCGGTCAAGGGATCCTCAGGCCGAACTGATAGATGCCTTGGCAGTTCAGCCTAGCTTATGTGTTTCCACCGTTTCCTCTCCTCCCACGCGTGATTGCTCGAATCAAACAGGAGAGAGCATCAGTGATCCTGATAGCGCCTGCGTGGCCACGCAGGGCTTGGTATGCGGATCTAGTGGACATGTCCTCTTTGCCACCGTGGAAACTTCCATTGAGACAGGACCTTCTCATTCAAGGTCCTTTCCAACATCCAAATCTAATTTCCCTGCACCTGACTACGTGGAGATTGAACGCTTGATTTTATCGAAGTGAGGATTCTCTGATTCAGTCATCAATACTTTGATACAGGCCAGAGCGCCTGTCACTAGAAAGATCTATCATAAGATATGGCGTAAATATCTTTATTGTTGTGAATCCAAGGGTTACTCATGGAGTAAAGTTAGGATTCCTAGGATTCTGTCTTTTCTCCAAGAAGGATTGGAGAAAGGGTTATCAGCGAGTTCCTTAAAGGGACAAATTTCAGCTTTGTCAATTCTGTTTCACAAGCGTTTGGCAAATATGTCAGATGTTCAGTCTTTTTGTCAGGCTCTATCTAGAATTAAGCCTGTATATGGACCCATTACTCCTCCCTGGAGTTTGAATTTAGTTCTTCGAGTTCTTCAAGGGGTTCCGTTTGAACCTATGCATTCCATGGATATCAAATTGTTATCTTTGAAAGTTCTGTTTTTACTTGCTATTTCTTCTGCTCGAAGAGTTTCTGAACTTTCAGCACTACAGTGTGATTCTACTTATCTCATTTTTCATTCTGATAAGGTAGTTTTACATACCAAACCTGGATTTCTTCCTAAGGTTGTTTCGAATAAGAATATTAATCAGGAAATAATTGTTCCTTCATTGTGTCCTAATCCTTCTTCCAAGAAGGAGCGTCTGTTACATAACTTGGACGTGGTCCGTGCCTTAAAATTTTACTTACAGGCAACTAAGTATTTCCGTCAGTCATCTTCATTGTTCATTGTTTATTCTGGAAAGCGTAGGGTTCAGAAAGCTACGGCTACCTCTTTCTTTTTGGCTGAGAAGTATCATCCGCCTGGCATATGAGACTGCTGGACAGCAGCCTCCTGAAAGAATTACGGCTCATTCTACTAGGGTTGTGGCTTCCACATGGGCTTTTAAAAACAATGCTTCTGTTGAACAGATTTGTAAGGCTGCGACTTGGTCGTCCCTTCATACTTTTTCCAAATTTTCCAAATTTGATACTTTTGCTTCTTCTGAGGCTATTTTTGGGAGAAAGGTTCTTCAAGCAGTGGTGCCTTCCGTTTAGGTTCCTGTCTTGTCCCTCCCTTTGATCCGTGTCCTATTGCTTTGGTATTAGTTTCCCACAAGTAAGGATGAAATCCATGGACTCGTCATATCTTTGTAAAAGAAAAGTAAATTTATGCTTACCTGATAAATTAATTTCTTTTACGATATGACGAGTCCACGACCCACCCTGTTCTTTTAAGACAGTTTTTCTTTATATTTTTTGTAAACTTTAGTCACCTCTGCACCTTTTAGCCTTTCCTTTTCTCTTCCTATAACCTTCAGCCGAATGACTGGAGGGGAAGGGAGGGGCTATATATACAGCTCTGCTGTGGTGCTCTTTGCCACTTCCTGTTAGCAGGAGGTTAATATCCCACAAGTAAGGATGCAATCCGTGGACTCGTCATATCGTAAAAGAAATTAATTTATCAGGTAAGCATAAATTTACTTCTTTCCCAGTTTTTTGAAAGATAGGGCTCCGTTTGGCTGGTCCTGTGGGCAGGCCTGTGTCTTTTTGGGCGTTAACCTCCGGGTTGCCTTTATTTTATTTGTATCTGATGGGTTATCTTTTATTTGTTTTTTTTTCCTTCGGGAACCTTCTGGGATCGATACTCTTTGTTCTTCTTCGGAAGTTGTTTTGGACACGTTAGTCCTATGTTATAATATAAATATTATGTTTCTTGTTTTTTTTCCCCCTAAGAGGGAGAATTTTGCAGCTTGCCGGTTAGGACCCTAGATGCAGGCTGGTCCTGTTGGGTTCGTTCGGTCTTGCAGCTGTGTTCAGACACGCGGTGCTGTTCTGCTCGGCTGGTACGTTAGAAGCGCCAAGTCCTCAGGTTTTCATGTTCAACTAAGCATTCGAGAGGACCTGTGGGTCCTTAGGGCGGTTAGGGTTCTTTCAGTCCTTATAGCCTTCGGGTTGGAGGGCTTAGTGCCCTATTGCCACAGTTTGAGCGGTTTGGCCTTCGTTTTTAGGCCTCTGGATTGTGGCCTGATCCAACAGTTTGTATCAGATTAGGCAGATTAGCCTGCGGAGGGTTTTGAGTTTGAAACCAGTACAGCTCTTAGCACCTTGCAGGTGTGCGCATATGCTATGTATAGTGTATCTAGATACAGCTTTTACTCTTGACGTGTACTGTCTTTTTGAGTGATGAGACCTTTGCGTCTGCTTCCATTGTCCCATGGTGAGTTGGATCTCCTTTTAGGGATCTGTATTCCGTTGATGGTTGATCCCTGTGGGGACTTTGTTTAGCTTGGGGTTTCCTGACGCTGGAAAGGCTTAGTGCCTGTCTCTTCCCTGTGTCCTCTGCTGGTGTGGAGGTGATGGGGAGACTAGCCCTGCTAGAAGGTTTTTTTTGGACCTCGAGGTATCCCGTATGTTGTCCTGAGGCCTTGAAGTCTCTTCATAGGACTTCTAGCCTTACTCCTTGGAGCGTTGGACTTGGCTAGGGGTGGTTCCTTCCTTTTGGTTGAGGCTTTCAAATTCTTTTTGCTATCCGTATTCTCTGTATATGCATTCATATACCTGTCTGGCTTTTTGGCCAGGTGCAGTGTTTAGTTCTAGGGCAAGGTTGCCTGAACTTTTAGGTGCCCGGACCGGTTTTTCTTACTGATACCTCCGATTGCTGAGGCTTCTGGCCTTTTTCCTGACCCAGTCTTAGGTTGTTTTGGAGTCTTGGATCTCAGGGCTGGTCGGGGTGTTCCACGGTATTTGGAACTTGGGCTATGTCCTTGCTCCATCTATCTGACCTTGTCATGATGGCCAGGTTTTCTGAGTATTTATTACTCTTTGCAAAAGAGCAGCCCAGATGCTCTAGGGTTTGCTTTGTGACTTGCGCCTCAAGGGTTGTTGGTTCATACCCAGCTGCTGGCGCTGGATGTCCATTTCTGGTGAGCCTTACGTTTGCATTCCCTTGGTCAGCTTGCCAGTGTAACCTGTGGAGGCGGAAAGGGGGGATGGGTTCCCCTGGGGTCTTGCGGGCTCCAAGTCAGACTTGTGGTGCCTTTTTTTGTTAGATCCTTAGGTCTATGGTCCTGTCGTCTGTTTCGGAGTCGTGTTGTACCTGTACTCTGTGGAGATGGCTGTGCTATCCTTACGCTCCTTCCTGTACCAGTTTCGGGATTCTTTTGTTCCCCGGTTAGGGATCCCTGAGGCTGGGCTGGTCCAGCTGAGTGGGGGTCTGCAGGTCAGGATGGCCGAGCGGTCTAAGGCGCTACTTTCAGGTTGCAGTCTCCTCTGGATGTGCGGACTTATTGAGTCTATCTATCTAGCTCAGTCTGCTAGGATATGGACTCTGGGTTCTTCAACTTGGGGTTTTCGACTTGGTCTCTTGAAATATGCCCTCTGTCTGAGGGTTGCTTTTGCAGTTTGCTTTCTGCTTGACTGCTTCTTCCTTCTTGCAAGTACCTTCTTTGTCATCTCGTTATGGACTCTGGGTTCTTCAACTTGGGGTTTTCGACTTGGTCTCTTCCACATTTTTTTGTGGTTGAATACTTTAGTGTTCTCTGTTCCGATGCTTGTAGGACTTTTTTGGTTGCATTCAGTACTTGCAGGATGTTGGGGAGAAGTCTTTTCTGTCTCTGTGCCCGGGTTTATCCCAGGTTTCACTGGTATAGGCATGGCCTCCTTTCCTGTTTGGGCCCCTTTGGGTCTTTGTGAGTTGGGCTCACTATTGGAGGTGTTCTTTTTTGGAGGGGACCTTTCGGTTTCCTCGGTTCTTCTTGCCTTGTCCCCTCTTGGGTTTTGGTTGATGTTCCCTTCATAAGTGGGGGGTGTCTTGGTTGGGGACCGTCTGTTGGGCGACGGTGTCTCCTGTAGGACTGTTCGCTCCGTCGAGTCCGTTTTGCGGTCTCTAGTTTGGCTTATGGACTAGCTGTGAGTCAGTGTCATTGTGGCTTTTCCTTCAAAAAAATTTCGGCTTCGGACGAAGCAGGGTTTTTATTGGGTAGAGGTTCAGGCCTGGTGCCCTCAGTATGGGCCACCTATTGTACCCTCTTATCTTGGCATTCAGTGTCCTCTATAGCTTGGTTATTGTTTTCCCAAAAGTAATACATGCAGCTGTGGATTCTTTCCATTTAAGAAGAAACACATAAATTATGCTTACCTGATAATTTCCTTTTCTTCTGATGGAAAGAGTCAACAGCTCCCCACCCGTAATTTATGTGGGGCGTCCTTTTATTCTTCTGGTACCTTTCAACCTGATATTTCTTCTACTGTTCCTCTGCAGAATGACTGGGGGTTGAGGGAAGTGGGAGGAGTAGTTAAGCCTTTGGCTGTTGTGTCTTTGCCTCCTCCTGGTGGCCAGGTTCTTACTTCCCAAAAGTAATTAATTCAGCTGTGAACTCTTTCCATCAGAAGAAAAGGAAATTATCAGGTAAGCATAATTTATGTTATTCAGTTTGACTCTTGTGATATAATGAGCCAATTTGTCAAGATACATATTTTTAACATTTAGCGCGCTCTCATTACGGCTGTTCGCTGTGCCGTTTTTAGGAGCAGTTGGGCTGACAAGAGAGACTGTTTTTTTCAGAAACTTTTTTCCCTGGTGTGCAACGCGCGGTTTATGCTTGCTGCGCAGTTCCTGTTCAGTGTCAGGTTTTGACGGTCATGTGACACGCCTATTCGATACGGAGAGGTGCAGCGCCATTTCTCCTCTGTATTCAATGGCTGAGTGCGGCAAGATTGTCTCCGTGCCAAATCTTGTCTATGGATCTCAGAGTATAACCGTTATTCTCCTGAAAGTGCGATAAGGCATCTTATTATATCTGAGGTGAAAGTGCGATAAGGCATCTTATTATATCTGAGGTGTAGAGGTGTCTGTAGTAGTTAAGTGTATAGCATATATATCGCTTGTAACGTTTTTTTTTAGTATCAGTTGGAATTTTAAGTGAAAGTACTTTTTCCACCAAAATTTTTTCTTTATGTGGGGAATTTGTGCTTAAGGCTTTGGTCATGGAATCTGAAGATATTCCTTTTAACACATGTTTATTATGTCTAGAGGTCCAAAATGTTTTGCCCATGCAATTTTGTGACTCCTTTTTAGCTAGACCCTAAAGTATAAGGATAAATTATTGCCCTCTGAGCCTGATGTTTCTCAGGATGATGCTGTTCAGGCAATGCCACAGCTTTCTCCTCAAACGTCCTAAGCCTCAATGGCGTCACATACAGTGCCCTGCGGTTCCTCTCAGTCTCCTGGAGGAGTTTATTTGCCTGCAGATATTGCTGCTCAGGTATCTTCTGCGGTATCTGCAGCATTATCTGCTTTTCCTATATTAAAGGGAAAACGCAAGAGGAAGATTAGAGATTCAGATAGTAAGGTTTTTGTTACATCTGCTACTCAGGTTGCTATACCTCATACAGTATCTAACAAAAGTGAGTACACCACTCACATTTTTGTAAATATTTTATTATATCTTTTCATGTGACAACACTGAAGAAATGATACTTGGCTACAATGTAAAGTAGTGAGTGTACAGCCTGTATAACTGTGTAAATTTTCTGTCCTCTCAAAATAACTCCACACACAACCATTAATGTCTAAACCGTTGGCAACAAAAGTGAGTACACCCCTAAGTGGAAATGTCCAAATTGTGCCCATTTAGCTATTTCCCCTCCCCGGTGTTATGTGACTCGTTAGTGTTACAAGGTCTCAGGTGTGAATGGGGAGCAGGTGTGTTAAATTTGGTGTAATTGCTCTCACACTCTCTCATACTGGTCACCAAGTTCAACATGGCACCTCATGGCAAAAAACTCTCTGAGGATCTGAAAAAAAGAATTGTTGCTCTACATAAAGATGGCTTAGGCTATAAGAAGATTGCCAAGACCCTGAAACTGAGCTGCAGCATGGTGGGCAAGACCATACAGCGGATTCACAGGACAGGTTCCACTCAGAACAGGCCTTGTCATGGTCAAAGTTGAGTGCATGTGCTCAGCGTCATATCCAGAGGTTGTCTTTGGGAAATAGATATGTGTACTGCCAGCATTGCTGCAGAGGTTGAAGGGGTGGGGGTCAGCCTGTCAGTGCTCAGACCATACGCCGCACACTGCATCAAATTGGTCTGCATGGCTGTCGTCCCAGAAGGAAGCCTCTTCTAAAGATGATGCACAAGAAAGAAGACAAGCAGACTTAGGACATGGATTCCTGGAACCATGTCCTGTGGTCCGATGAAACCAAGATAAATTTATTTGGTTCAGATGGTGTCAAGCGTGTGTTTTGCGGCAACCAGGTGAGGCGTACAAAGACAAGTGTGTCTTGCCTACAGTCAACCATGGTGGTGGGAGTGTCATGTTCTGGGCCTGCATAAGTGCTGCCGGCACTGGGGAGCTACAGTTCATTGAAGGAACCATGAATGCCAACATGAACTGTGACATACTGATGCAGAGCGTGATCCCCACCCTTCGGAGACTGGGCCGCAGGGCAGTATTCTAACATAATGACCCCAAGCACACCTCTAAGATGACCACTGCGTTGCTAAAGAAGCTGAGGGTAAAGGTGATGGACTGGCCAAGCATGTCTCCAGACCTAAACACTATTGAGCATATGTGGGGCATGTCTCTAACATCCACCAGCTCCGTGATGTCATCATGGAGGAGTGGAAGAGGACTCCAGTGGCAACCTGTGAAGCTCTGGTGAACTCCATGCCCAAGAGGGTTAAGGCAGTGCTGGAAAATAATGATGGCCACACAAAATATTGACACTTTGGGCCCAATTTGGACATTTCCACTTAGGGGTGTACTCACTTTTGTTTCCAACGGTTTAGATAGTAATGGCTGTGTGTTGTTGTTTTGAGGGAACAGCAAATTTACACGGTTATACAGGCTGTACACTCCCTACTTTACATTGTGGCAAAGTGTGATTTCTTCATTGTTGTCAAATGAAAAGCTATAATAAAATTTTTACAAAAATGTGAGGGGTGTACTCACTTTTGTGAGATACGGTAAGTCTGATGAGGAGGATACATCAGTAGCCTCTGAAGGTGAAATCTCAGATTTGGACAGTAATTCCTTCATCTGATGCTGAAGTAGTAACCTTCAGATTTAAGCTTGAACACCTTTGTGTATTGTTAAAGGAGGTTTTGGCTACTTTGGAAGACTCCAATACTCCTGTCGTTTTCAACCCTAAGAAGTCTAGTAAACTTAATAAATGCTATGATGTTCCTTCCACTGTTGAAGTGTTTCCTGTTCCAGATCGTGCAACGGAGATTATTTCACAGGAATGGGAGAAGCCAGAGATACCTTTTTATCCATCTCCCATCTTTAAAAAGATGTTTCCTGTCGCTGACTCCATTAAAGATTCATGGCGCACGGTGCCTAAAGTAGAAGGGGCCATTTCTACTCTGGCTAAGGGAACTTCTATCCCTATTGAGGATAGCTGCTCTTTTAAGGATCCAATGGACAAAAAGCTGAAGGCTTATTTGAAGAAGATGTATGTTTATCAAGGTCTTCAATGGCAACCTGCCGTTTGTATTGCCACTGTGTCAAGTGCGGCATCTTTATACATTGGAAAACGGACATTTCTGTGCTGATATATTTTTATGACCTAACAGGAGTGTTTTGACCTCTAATACAAAGTTTATTCTGAGGTCTGTGTATACTCTTATAAGTGTAACTTGTAGAGACATGTTTAACACTGTATAGGAAGATACGATAAATTGTTTCAATTGTTTCAATTGCCACTGCATTTAAAAGTACTAGATTTGTTTTATATATTGATCTAACTATAGATTGTAACTTTTTAACTGGTCAATATTGTAGCAATAGTATACAAACACCGGTGTTTAGTATTTTTAGCGTCAAGGATGTTTTTATGTGTATATTATTTCAAATGAGATTTGTTTTGTCTAGGTATATACCATAGATTATTAATAAATTGAATTATTTTATAACTCTATAACAATACTGGTTTTTATACTACAGATACACATCTGTGAATAACAGAACAATCATAGTTTCCTCTTTTTAGAATACACAACATAGAATAGAATATACTAGGAGGACATTTATTTATCTTTTTATTAATAATATATTTTTTATTAATAATATTATTATATAGTGAATTTTCCTTTTAAATTTATTGAACAGACACCACTAAAGTCGAAACGGCATTCATTTGCGCCACCTTATACATATTCAATTTAAGGTTAAGACCTTGTTTGGACCTGGTCTGGCAGAAATAATTTCTAATGTTACGGGTGGAAAAGGGTCTTTTCTACCACAAGACAAGAAGAATAGATCTAAAGGACGTCAAAGTAATTTTCGTTCCTTTCATAACTTCAAAGAAAAGTCTTCCTCTTCCTCCTCTTCCAAGCAGGAGCAGTCCAAGTCTTCTTAGAAGCCCAATCAGTCTTGGAACAAGGGAAAGCAATCAAAGAAACCCACAGCTGAGTCTAAATCGGCATGAAGGGTTTGACCCCGATCTGGGATCGGATCAAGTGGGGGGCAGACTTTCTCTGTTTTATCGAGCATGGATATGAGATGTCCCAGATCCCTGGGCTGTGGACATAGTATCTCAGGGTTACAAAATAGAATTCAAAACCTTTCCTCCCAGGGGCAGGTTCCATCTCACAAGATTATCTGCAGATCACATAAAAAGAGAGTCATTCTTGAATTGCGTTTAGTACCTTTCTTCCCTGGGAGTTCCACTTCCAGTAAGGGAACAGGGTCTAGGATTCTATTCAAATCTGTTTGTGGTTCCCAAAAAAGAAGGAACTTTGTGTCCTATTCTGGACCTAAAGTGTCTCAACAAGTTTCTAAGGGTACCATCCTTCAAAATGGAAACCATTCGGTCCATTCTTCCTTTGGTCCAAGAGGGTCAGTTCATGACGACCATAGACCTGAAGGATGCGTATCTTCATGTTTCCAAGTTCTTGAGATCGCCTTTCTAGACAAACACTTTCAGCTTGTGGCTCTTTTTGGCCTTGCCACATCTCCCAGAATTTTCTCAATGGTTCTGGGGGCTCTCTTGGCAGTGATCAGGTCTCAGGGAATTGCACTGGCGCCCTACCTATCTTTTCAACAAGCAAACTCTCATACAGAGATCTTGTTGACTTTTTTACGTTCCCACGGTTGGAAAGTGAATCTGAAAAGAGTTTCCTTGTTTCAGCTACATGGGTTTGTTTTTTGTTTTTCAGGGACCATAATAGATTCCCTACCTATGAAAAATTTTGTGACGGAGGTCAGAAAATCAAAGATTCTCTCCGCTTGCCTCTCTCTACAGTCTATTGTTCGGTCACCAGTGGCTCAATGTATTGAGGTAATTGGTCTGATGGTCGCTTCCATGGACATCATTCCTTTGACATCATTCCTTTTGCTCGATTCCATTTGAGAGCTCTGCAGTTATGCATGCTCAGACAAAGGAACGAAGACCATTCGTATCTGTCTCAGAGGATAGAGCTAGATCAGTCGACAAGAGATTCTCTCCCATGGTGGCTTTCTCAGGAACATCTGTCTCAGTGCACATGCTTCCGGAGACCTTCCTGGGTGATTGTGACTACAGACGCCAGCCTGCTGGGCTGGGGAGCAGTCTGGGACTCGTTAAAGGGGCAGGGACTTTGGACTCGGGAGGAGTCTGCTCTCCCCATAAAGATTCTGGAGTTGAGAGCGATGTTCAATGCTATGATGGCTTGGCCTTAGTTGTCCTTAGCCCAGTTTATCAGGTTCCAGTCGGACATCACCTCAGTGGCTTACTTCAACCACCAGGGAGGAACTCAGAGCTCATTAGCCATGAAGGAGGTGGCTCAGATTAGTCAGTGGGCGGAAGCTCACAATTGTTGTCTATTTGCCATCTACATTCCAGGAGTGGACAACTGGGAAGCAGATTTTCTGAGCAGACAGACTTTTCATCCCGGGGAGTGGGCTCTTCATCCGGAGGTGTTTTCCAGGATAAGCCTCAAATGGGGGGTGCCGGAGTTGGATCTGATGGCGTCCCGGCAGAATGCCAAGCTTCCAAGGTACGGTTCAAGGTCAAGAGATCCTCAGGTCTCCCTGATAGATGCTCTGGTGGTTCCTTGGGATTTCAGTCTAGCATATCACTCAGCATAGGGCATCCGTAATTCTATTAGCCCCTGCATGGCCTCGCAGAATCTGGTATGCAGACCTAGTGAAGATGTCATCTCTTCCACCTTGGAGGTTTCCTCTGAGGAAGGACCTTCTATTATGTCCATTCCTTCATCCAAATCTCGTTTCTCTGAAGCTGACTGCTTGGAGATTGAACACTTAGTTCTGTCTAAGCGTGGTTTTTCTGAGTCGGTCATTAAGACCATGATCCAGGCTCGCAAGCCTGTTACTAGAATAATTTACTATAAGGTATGGCATAAATACCTTTACTCGTGTGAATCCAAAGGTTACTCTTGGAGTAGGGTTAGGATTCCTAGGATTTTGTCCTTTCTTCAGGAGGGTCTAGAGAGAAAGGATTGTCAGTCAGTTCTCTGAAGGGTCAGATTTCTGCATTATCTATTTTGTTACACAAGTTTTTGGCGGATGTGCCAGATGTTCAATCTTTTTCTCAGGCCCTGGTCAGAATCAGGCCTGTGTTTTAAATGTGTTGCTCCTCCTTGGAGCCTTAACCTTGTTCTTAAAGTTTTGCAGCAGGCTCCGTTTGAGCTATTGCATTTCATAGATATTAAGTTGTTATCTTGGAAGGTTTTGTTTCATGTTGCTATCTCTTCTGCTTGGAGAGTCTCTGAACTCTCGACTTTGCACTGGGATTTGCCTTACCTTATCTTTCATGCTGATAAGGCAGTTCTTCGTACTAAGTTGGGTTTTCTTCCTAAAGTGGTTTTCGAATAGAATTATTAATCAGGAAATTGATGTTCCTTCTCTATGTCCTAATCCTTCTTCTCATAAGGTACGTTTGTTGCACAATTTGGATGTCATGCATGCTCTAAAATTCTATCTACAGTCGACTAAGGATTTTCGCCAGTCTTCTACCCTGTTTGTTTCTCAGGAAAGCGTAAAGGTCAGAAGGATACTGCCACTTCTCTTTCTCTTTGGTGGAGAAGTATTATTCGTTTTGCTTATGAGACTGCTGGGCAGCAGCCTCCTGAGAGAATTACAGCTCATTCCTCTTCTTGGGCTTTTAAAAATGAAGCTTCTGTGGAACAGACTTGCAAGGCTGCAACTTGGTCCTTTCTGTATACTTTTTTCAAATTTTACAAATTTGATACTTTTGCCTCGGCGGGGGCTTCTTTTGGGAGA
The DNA here is from genome assembly GCF_027579735.1 of Bombina bombina. Lineage (NCBI taxonomy): Eukaryota > Metazoa > Chordata > Amphibia > Anura > Bombinatoridae > Bombina > Bombina bombina. The sequence goes on along the minus strand of NC_069500.1, from coordinate 419,477,500 downwards.
AAAGTTCTTCAAGCGGTGGTGCCTTCTGTTTAGGTCTGCCTGTCTTGTTCTCCCTAACGTAAAAATGAGAAAGTTGGGATAGCGCTAAGACTAGCTTAGAGATAAAAAAAAAATATAAAAAATAGCAAGGAGCAATAATCCACTATATAGTGTTCATAGATGAATGCAAAAGGTTAAAAAAGGAAATTAATATTGATATGATATAAAATAAATTGATTTATGTGAACAAAAAAACTTCCAGATTCATAGCTAGGGACATATGAATTGATTATAAAATAGATGTGATGCTGATCATTTATTAAGGCTAAAAGCACATCTATTTTATAATCAATTCATCTGTCCCTAGCTATGAATCTGGAAGTTTTTTTGTTCACATAAATCAATTTATTTTATATTATATCAATATTAATTTACTTTTTTAACCTTTTGCATTCATCTATGAACACTATATAGTGGATTATTGCTCCTTGCTATTTTTTATATTTTTTATCTCTAAGCTAGTCTTAGCGCTATCCCAACTTTCTCATTTTTACTTTTGCAACAGGTAAACACTGGAGGTTTGTTTACCTAATCTGGGATAAGCTTATTAGAGACAGAGTGTTGCATCTTAATATCACTTTTCTTGTCTGTCTTGTTCTCCCTCCCTAGTCATCTGTGTCCTCTAGCTTGGGTATTGGTTTCCACTAGTAATTGATGACGTTGTGGACCCTCCATATCTTAGGAAAGAAAACAAAATTTATGCTTACCTGATAAAATTATTTCTTTCCGGATATGTAGAGTCCACGACCCCTCCCTTAAATTTAAGACAGTTATTTTTTACTAAAGCTCAGGCAGCTCTACGCCTTTGTGTTATTCCTTTTTTTTTTCCCTTCATTTCCCTTTGGTCGAATGACTTGGGATTATAGGTAGGGGAGTGACACTTAACAGCTTTGCTGTGTTGCTCTTTTCCTCCTCCTGCTTGCCAGGAGTGATATTCCCACTAGTAATTGATGACATTGTGGACTCTCCATATCCGGAAAGAAAGAAATTAATTAGGTAAGCATAAATTTTGTTTTGCTGTTCTCTGGTTGCTTGGGTTTCTCATGTTGCAGTTGCTTGGGTTTCTCATGTTGCAGTTTGTGTTGACAAATTGTGGAAAGAGTCGAGAAACCATCCAGTAACATTGATGCCTGTAGATAATAATGACAGAGTTAGCAGGGGATGGAGTGAGATTACATTATTTTACTGAGCTAGTAAGGAAGCTGACAGCAGTGACTGGTAAGGTAGTAGTTTATGGAATAATAAAATTTTGTTCCATATGATAAACTAGTAGCAAAGAGATGGTACATGTTAACCAGTGTAGTCTATAGAAGGTCAGATTAGGAAAATTAGTTTTACTCATGCAGTTTAGATAGTAGAACACAATAACAATAGTACAAGTAACGGTGCTCGGACAAAATGCCAACGGACAGAATGCCGAAGCACATTAGTCAGGCAGACATAGGTCTGAGAGACTGTGTTCCGAGGTCGGCCGAGGGCAGATATGATCCAGAGTGCTCTGTTCTAATTAGAGCCTCGGGCACCACAACCACCACTGGGAACCTAACCATGGGTTCCACACTGCACAACAGGCTTTTATGTAACTATCATCTATTTGTCTGTCTTTCGATCTGTATCTATCCTTATCTGTCTGTCTGTCTATCTTTCGTTCTGTATCTATACTTATCTATCTTGTGGCCGGACTGTTATCCGACAACTTTTTGTCTGTCTGAATATTATCTGTTACACAAATGTCCGTCAGATAACAGTCCAGCCATGAAAAGAATAGGTAACCTAAATTTATGCTTAACACGCTTGGTGCACATACCATGAAAATTTAAGGTGACAAGAGGTTAGAATTTAAGACTAGAGAAAAGAAGATTTCAACTTCATCAGAAGTTAATGTTTTTTACAGTAACAGCAATTAAAGGGATATGAAACACAATTTTTTTTATCACGATTCAAATAGAGCATGCAATTTTAAGCAACGTTCTAATTTACTCATTTTATTATGTTGTTTGTTCTCTTGGTATCTTTATTTGAAAAAGCAGGAATGTAAGCTTAGGAGCCGACCCATTTTAGGTTTAGCACCGTGGGTAGCTGATTTGGTGGCTACATTTAGCTACCAATCAGCACGTGCTACCCAGGTGCTGAACCAGCAATGGGCCGGATCCTAAGCTTACATTTCTGCTTTTCAAACAAAGATACTAAGAGAATGAAGAAACATGTAAGAGTAAATTAGAAAGTTGCTTAAAATCGCATGCTCTATCTGAATAATTAAAGAAAAATGTGGGTTTCATATCCCTTTAAAGTTGTGGAACACACTTTGGGCCTAATCATAAGATTACCCTGCTTGGAGAGAAATTCTAGTGTAGTCTAAACGGGGAACTTACTGAATGCTATAAGAAAAAGGGCTGAACCTGAAAGAGAAATGAGAGATGACTCCCATGAAGCTTTCCGCTCAGATGAGATGGTGTTCTCTGCATTTCTTTATGTGATGGAGAGATGAGCACTGCATAACATAAGAATTGTGTTACACATACACTTGTGCTTTTTATTTTATATTAATTTACAATTCACATTGGGTCTTTTTATTATTATTATTACATTTAAGCTTTGCACTTTCTATTTTGTATTTTAACACGTTTACAGTAGATTTAGATACAGCAATTATTTTAAAATTTCTTGTTATGTTTTTAAATGATCTATACTATAATCGCGTTTGTAACGCGTCTGTCGGTGTCGCCAGTTGCACACGCATTCTCAAAGGAATCTTGGCAGTGCGAGGTGAAGCTGCATCCAGATGGATTCCGAAAATGGCAGGCCAGCCTGCTATTTTCGGAATCCACAGGGATGCAGCAAAGACAAACAGACCATTACAACAACGACAAAAATAACCGCCCGCGATAAGTATTTAAAAAAAAAAAAGCCCGTACGAACTATTAAGAAAAAAATAAACTAACTGCCCGCTCTTCGGATGAAGAGGAGCCTCCATGCCGCCGAGGACCACTGCCGACGCTGCCACAGATGACCACCGCCGAGGATCACAACATCTGGGAAGACCGCTCCGGATCTCTGCTCCGCGCCGCCTTCGCTGTGGATGAAGTTGATGACCCACCTGAAAGAAGACCTTCTCCGCCGGACTTCTGAAACTGTGAGTACCTATTTGGGGCTTTAGTGTTAGTTAGTTTTTTAATTTTTGGGGGAGGTTTGATTTTTTAGATTAGGGTTCATTGGGCAATTTCAAAAAGAGCTGAATGCCCTTTTAAGGGCAGTGAAAAAGTGCTAAATGTCCTTTTAAGGGCAATGCCCATACAAATGCCCCTTTAAGGGCAATGGGTAGTTTAGGTTTATTAGTGTTAGTTTTTTTTTATTTTGGGGGGATTTGGTGGGTGGGGGGTTTTACTGTTAGCGGGGACTTTGTTTATTTTTAATATAAAAGAGCTGGTTTCTTTAGGGCAGTGCCCTACAAAAATCCCTTTTAAGGGCTATTGGTAGTTTAGTATTAGATTAGGGGGTGTTTTTATTTTGGAGGAATTTTTTATTTTTATAGGGGTATTAGTTTAGGTTTAATTTCATTATTTTGGATAGCTTTGTTTATTTTTATCCTGTATTTTTACTTTTTTATATTTTGTCGCTTGTGCGGTTGCATTTTTATCACATAGCCTGCCCTCTGGGCATGCTTAGCAACTAGTTTAAAATAAAAAACAAAGTGTAAATGCAGCAGAACTCTCATGTCTTGCAGTGCTATACTGCACTGGGCTCGTCTCTCCTTCACATTCATAAATGCAGGGAAAGCCCCTTGGAGAAGCAAAAATCTGCCTTTTTATAATATTCTGAGGGATTTCACGGTGCTGGAGGATCATTTTATATCATCTTATCTGAGAGGAGAGCTTTAGATCATCAGACCCTATGTGAGTTTGCAATGACAACAGCATGATTCAATCATTTAAAAAAGTGCTTGGATAATAGAGCTCAAATTTCAAACAGAATTACTTGTGTTGTCTATCAATTTCTGTCTTGTTTGCAATATCATACCAATATAACCACAGAATATGACTGGGATTGGAATATTCTGCAGATATCTTATAATAGGGTATGATGCATATTGTGACTTGTTTGTTTTTCTTTTACTGAAGATAACCAAGATCCTTCAATGAATAGCCTTTCTGTGATGGCAGATGTCACCCGTAGTAACCTTGATGTGACAGTTGGTTCTCGACAACAGACTGCTCAGGGCTGGATCAATACATACCCTCTATCCAGTGGCATGTCCACTATTTCCAAAAAATCTGGTGTGTTTGTCATTTTTCTTTGCTTGTTTTGTATTTCATTACTATTGTCACAATTCAGCTGCCATCTTCTCAAAGCTGTATGCTCAAATTTAGGGGAATTCGCTCTAGGTATCTTTGTATGAGCTTATTTATAAAGATCTCAGAAATTTGGAAAAGTTTCCATAGATTAACATATGAGATGTAGTGTTCAGTTTTATAAAATTGAAAGTTGACACTTTAGCAATTTTAGCCAAGCTACTTTATGGCAAGTTTTTTTTTTTTTTTATACCTATAAAATCTATATAAATCTATAATATTTTCTTTTATTATTTTTCTGTTTGTAGGTTTGGCCAAAAAAACAAACAGGGGAACTCAGCTACACAAATACTACATGAAAAGGAGGACTCTTCTGCTCTCTCTTTTGGTAATGATCCTATAATTTCCTAACATAACTTTTAGTGTCTGTGCATATGTGGAATGTCTTGATTATTAGGTTCTGTTTAGATTTTGTGTCCTGGCATATTTAATGGGATATAAAACCTACTGTTTTCTTTTGTGGAGGTAGTCTACAAAAATCCTTACTTGAGGGAATTCATCTCCTAGCCACCAGGAGGAGACAAAGACACCCACACCCCAAACAAAGATGTAAGTATCCCTCCTACTTCCTCTCCCACCTCAGTATTGTCTTTGCCTAGTTTAGGAGAAGGTGAAGATTGGGCTGTTCTGCATTTTCATCAAGATTGCAGGGGATATCAATCCCACATTTGATGTTCAGACCACTTCAGACTTGGCTTTCTCAGATTGGTTCGTTTAAATTTGCTTTCAATCCGACAACATCACGGTGGTTACTTATTTCAATCATCAAGTTGGTACCACAGTGCTTTGGCAATGACAGAGGTTCTCTCAATCAGAAATTTTCATTCTGTTGATACCACGTTGGGATCTATCGAGGAGACCGACCTCCTGATGTTATGTCTGATCCACAAACTCCCCCAGAGTTGGATCAAGGTTGAGTGATCCTCAGGCATAATTGATAGACGCTTCAACAGTCCCTTGGGCTTATAATTTATTTTACTTCTTCCCCAAAATGTGCTTTTTCCAGGGGTATTTGCTTGATTCAAGCAGGAACAAATCTCTGCATTCTAATAACTCTGCTTTCTCAGTTTGACTGCTGGGAGTTTTAACATTTAGTTCTTCCTCAGAGTGTTTTTCTTCTTTTGTAAACTTATGATGGTCCACAGTCCTCCATAACATATGGGATATATTTCCCACCACTAGGAGGAGGTAAAGAACCCATATCAGAGCTTAAAATCCCTTTCACCTCCCATCTTTCTCATAGTTTTGTTCTTGGCCTTGTAGGAGTTGGTTGAAAATAGAGGTTGTTCCAGCTACTTGCTTATGGATTACAAATTGGGAGCTTAGACCTATGTGAGACCCAGAGTCCCTAAAGAGTATCATTTACAAAGAAGGCAGAAAAGACTCTTCACAGCAGCTGAATGATACAGGGACATAGGAATAACCTGTAATGTGCACAGTAGGGCTGCACGATTAATCGCATATGCCAATTAAAACCGTGATTAATCACCGCGATGTAAAAACTGCAAGAGTATGCGATTTTTTTGCTAAAAAAAATAATAATCCTCAGATGTGGCTGTACTGCATTGATCTGTACTGCATTGATTTGTATGTGATTTCTTGCAAACCAGCTCCATCTAGTGGTTGCTTTTAGCACACATTTGTAAAATGGCTGTTTTACTTTCACTTTCTGTTTGATCGGCTGCTACTAAGATCACAATCTATAGAAGTCTAAAAGCAGAGCCCATGCAGGAGATGTGAAGAGGAAGGAAAGCCACTTACTTATATTTCCCCCTAGGGACATCTGCAGTCTGAAACTTAGGGTATATAATCATTATGGAACCTCCCACACAATCTCCTGCTCTCCGAGAAACGACTCAAATACATAGCAGATGCATTTAACCCCCGACTGCCAAAAAGGTTAAAACTGCAGTCCCCTCTGCTAGCTAGCTGCTGGGTTAACGGCACCTACAATGTATTTGATATCAGTAAGGCACAGCATTTCTGAAAGGAGCAGCCCCCCATCCCTACTGCTACATGCCTGTATTGGATTCCTGCACAGGAGCAGAGCTCATTTTCAGTCAAGATAAAAGGTTTTAAAAAAAGAAGAAAAAATACATATATATATATATATATATATATATATATATATATATATACAGGAGAAGGAAGGCACTCACTGGTCTTTTAATCAAAGACAGATTTATTCAAGCGTAACGTTTCGGGGGGACACTCCCCTTCCTCAGACCTCAGAGTGTGTCCCCGAAACGTCACGCTTGAATAAATCTTTCTTTGATTAAAAGACCAGTGAGTGCCTTCCTTCTCCTGTATATTGATTTGCGGGCACCCTGGCATATGGACTTTAGAAGTGAGAGTGCTCTCTATCGAATTATATATATATATATATATATATATATATATATATATATATATATATATATATAAATTAACATACACATATATGTGTGTGTGTGTATATTTTATTTATATATATATATATATATATATATATATATTGAATTCAAAGTAAAAAGACCACTATTGTCCAGCACTAAACTATTATTTCATAAATAGTAATCCCTAGGGGAGAAAGCAAGAGGACTAAAGGGGACTAGTAAGCTGAACAAAAAGAGACCACCTTTCAAATAGCAAACCTTAACAATTTGTATTAATAATTGGCAACATCATAGCAATTTGAATCTATTGGGCAATAAAAACTGCAACATAACCAAGTTCATACAACAATGTCCATAAACACATCCTAAATCATGGATAACATTTGTTGAACACCTGTAAGAATTGCAGGTACGATCTTCACAGAGGATATAGTAATTTGGAATGTTGTGTTGGAAACTTTGTTTTGTATTTGTAATCCACAGGTAGCATAACTATGCATTAAGTCAGTACTGCAGACATCATCACTATGTGTTATATAGCATGCAGTCAATCACACCCTCTGACTTTCAGACTATGGGATTTCCTCAATTAGCCGCTTCACAGAGGTGATAGTGTGTACAAGTGTATACTTATAAGCAGTTTATGCAAGAAAGCAGATAGCATATGTCAACATGCAGGTAAATCGTGATATATGTAGCGAATGTTAGTATGCCGCAAATGAGACAATCATGTTAAGCTTCAATCCACAAAATATTATACATGCAAGGCAATCTTTCACACCATCTGACTAATTGGTAACAGATATCATTCTTTGTCATAACCGCTTCACAGAGGTCTCAGCGTGTGTTGCAACATAGCGATAAGATTACCTGCTCCAAATTGGACAAAGATAGACGCTACATATCCATTGCATTGTCACCTGTAATGGTAGTTCCCAAACACATTCTTCATTTTTTCAAATTCTGGTTGATAGATAGCTGGAAGGCTCTTAAATGCACAGCACGCCTTCACTCATATGCCCCATTTGACAGAAACAAATTGAAGAGGCAGTGTTCAGCTGTTAACACCGCCGTGGTTCCACTGCTTTGCGCGTTTCACCCGTTCTATACATACGGGCTTCTTCCGACTTGATATCATTGGTGTATACTTTGTTAGTCCATAGCCACCTAGTACCAAAGAGTGGCAATTGGCTATCTAGAAAACACAGAAATGGCAACTATAAATGTATCCATTGCTCAGTATGCACTAATATGTTAATAGGTGATACATTTTATGACTCCAAAGGAATACTACATAAAATTAAGGGACATATAACTTGCAAAAGTGAAGGTGTAATATATATGGTGTCATGTGACTGTCCAATGATTTACATTGGTAAAACCTAGAGGGAGTTATAAGAAAGAATAAAAGAACATAAACGTGACATTAAAAATAAATGCATTAAACACAGCAGTGTGGCTAGACATTTCATGGAGTGTCACAATAGCAATAAAAATCTGTTACACTTTAGAGGGTTAGAGCTTGTAAATATTAAGAGCAGAGGGGGGAATCTGGATAAGTCTTGATAAAGGCGCAACAGAGCGCTGAAACGCGTAGACATAGACAATCCTGTGTGGATTAAACAGGCTCCAGAGAACCAGCGATACTGAATAGAATACACTCCCCCCACGATCCGGTTACCCGATTGGCCCTCCAATAGTCACATGGAACGGACAACGTCAAACAAATGAGTAGGAAGTGAGCTGCCGGGAACTACCAAACAGAGAGACGCCGACTCGAAACGGATTCCAATTTCTCTCACATAAGGTAAAAATACTTACGAGCCGCTTCCCAAGACCCTTGAAGAAAAGGAGGTAAGAGCGATCAGTGGTCCGGTTAGGGGGAGTGCCACTAAATCGTTATCATACACATCCTTATTTTGGGACAATTCGGATACAAATTGATACTAACCTGGGACAGGTAGTTGTGGCCACAACTTATAAGCAGACTGATTAAAATATATACGTAATTCAAGAGACACAAAGTATACTCTATCATTCATCACATTGATTGAAATAGTGTGTTCCGTGAAAACAGCTGTGCTCCGAATAAGGATACATTGTTCTCATTTTTAAACAGATTTTACATATGAATGTTTTATATATGAATGTTTTATATTGCTAATTGATGTATATATAGTATGTATGCTTTTTGAAAACAGGGTGTTTCGTTTTTATTAACTGTGCTTAGGATATGGAAATAATGTTTCTATTCTAAACAGATTTTATTTCATGTACCTGTGTATTGTGAAGTTATGATTATTTATAACGTTTGGTCATCATAATATTGTCACATTTTTAAACTTGCTATTGTTTATGACTTGGAAGTAAATTATATAATTGATTATATACACGTTTACCTTTATTATACCTGTGGGATACTAAGTGCAGGGATAATCTCCCTGCACCGTTTGCACACATCATTTACAATTACAAATAATAGGATTCCTTACCAAAATAACTAGTGCAAAAAGTGTTTTATAAAATATTTAGGATCTCATCTTATATTCCCCATCACATGTTCAAGAAGCGGTAATTTTATTTAGATACTTAGAGAATACTTGGATAATGAGGTATTGATCCTACACTAGTTATCACATCACAATTTCTTTTAAGAGTTATTAAAGGATTATTAAGAGCATAATATTGTCACATTTAAATACACAGATAGTATAAAGATAGTATAAATACACCGTTTTTAATAGACACGTCCAACTCACAGCTGTCTTAGCGCTCCCCATCCCCACTAGGTACGATCTGATATTGGGAGGATATCAGAATTGGGGTAGCATTGTGAGCTTAGCAGGTCTGACACATAGTAAACACCATACACACATTTTCTGTCCAATGATTTACATTGGTAAAACCTAGAGGGAGTTAAAAGAAAGAATAAAAGAACATAAATGTGACATTAAAAATAAATGCATTAAACACAGCAGTGTGGCTAGACATTTCATGGAGTGTCACAATAGCAATAAAAATCTGTTACACTTTAGAGGGTTAGAGCTTGTAAATATTAAGAGCAGAGGGGAGAATCTGGATAAGATCCTACTATGCAAAGAAAGTAAGTGGATCTTTAATTTGAAAAGCCTTAAACCTTTTGGTCTTAATGAAGAAATTAATTTTGGATCATTCTTAGGGGATTGAAATAGATGTATAGGTTTGATCCTCCCGATACATTGGATATTAAAAGAGAAAGCCATCCTTTTGTCTATTCAGCACACGGGTGAGATGTCTTTGTGATTGAACTAAAGATAAACATATTGTGTCAAATTGGAAAAATATACTATACAGCGGTAACTTTATGACAACCGATATAGAAATGTTTTGACTATATTTGACCGGTCTATTAATAGTTAAACAGGCGGAGTTTACTGTTTAAATAGATGGAAGTATCCACCAATGATATAAAGCCAGAAGAAGCCTTTATGTTTGGAACAGGTGAAACGCGCGTAGCAGTGGAACCACGGCAGTGTTAACAGCTGAACACTGCCGCTTCAATTTGTTTCTGTCATATGGGGCATATGAGTGAAGGCATGCTGTGCACTTAAGAGTCTTCCAGCTATCTATCAACCAGAATTTGAAAAACGAAGAATGCGTTTTGTGTTTGGGAACTACCATTACTGGTGACAATGCAATGGATATGTAGGGTCTATCTTTGTCCAATTTGGAGCAGGTAATCTTATCGCTATGTTGCAACACACACGCTGAGACCTCTGTGAAGCGGTTATGACAAAGGTTCATATCCGTTACCAGTTAGTCAGATGGTGTGAAAGATTGCCTTGCATGTATAACCTTTTGTGGATTGAAGCTTAACATGATTGTCTCATTTGCGGCATATTAACATTCGCTACATATATCAAGATTTACCTGCATGTTTACATATGCTATCTGCTTTCTTGCATTAACTGCTTATAAGTATACACTTGTACACACTATCACCTCTGTGAAGCGGCTAATTGAGGAATCCCATAGTCTGAAAGTCAGACTTTTGGCCGCCCGCTGGTATTTAGAGTCGTGTAGGTAAAGGTCGAACTCTCACTTTCAAGCCGCGACTTTTCCATACCGCAGATCCCCTTACCCCAATTGTGTATCCTATCTTTTCAATGGGATCTTCCTAACGCCGGTATTTAGAGTCTTGGCTGAAGTGAGCAGTAGACCCTCTACCGACAAGACTCCAGCCACACAAAAAAAGTCAGTAGTTAAGAGCTTTCTGGGCTAACGCCGGTTTATAAAGCTCTTAACTACTGTGCTATAAAGTACACTAACACCCATAAACTACCTATGTACCCCTAAACCGAGGTCCCCCCACATCGCCGCCACTATAATAAAATTTTTTAACCCCTAATCTGCTGACCGCACACCACCGCCACCTACATTATCCCTATGAACCCCTAATCTGCTGCCCCTAACATCGCCGACACCTACATAATAATATTTATTAACCCCTAGTCTGCCCCCCCCATGTTGCCGCTACCTAACTACACTTATTAACCCCTAAACTGCCGACCGGACCTTGCCGCTACTCTAATAAATGTATTAACCCCTAAACCGCCACACTCCCGCCTCGCAAACCCTATAATAAATAGTATTAACCCCTAATCTGCCCTCCCCAACGTCACCGCCACCTAACTTCAAGTATTAACCCCTAATCTGCCGACCGGACCTCGCCGCTACTCTAATAAATGTATTAACCCCTAAAGCTAAGTCTAACCCTAACACCTCCCTAAGTTAAATATAATTTTAATCTAACAAAATAAATTAAATCTTATTAACTAAAGTATTCCTATTTAAAACTAAATACCTGTAAAATAAACCCTAATATAGCTACAATATAACGAATAATTATATTGTAGCTATTTTAGGATTTATATTTATTTTACAGGCAACTTTGTATTTATTTTAACTAGGTACAATAGCTATTAAATAGTTAAAAAATTACCAGTAAAATAAATCCTAACCTAAGTTACAATTAAACCTAACACTACACTATCATTAAATAAATTAAATAAATTACCTACAATTACCTACAATTAAATAAACTAAACTAAATTACAAAAAACAAACACTAAATTACAAAAAATATAAAAAGATTACAAGAATATTAGGCTAATTACACCTACTCTAAGCCCCCTAATAAAATAAAAAAGCCCCCCAAAATAATAAAGGTCCCTACCCTATTCTAAATTAAAAAGTAACCAGCTCTTTTACCAGCCCTTAAAAGTACTTTTTGCGAGGCATGCCCCAAAGTAATCAGCTCTTTTGCCTGTAAAAAAAAAAAACACAATACCACCCCCCAACATTACAACCCACCACCCACATTACCCCTACTCTAACCCAAACCCCCCTTAAATAAACCTAACACTACCCCCCTGAAGATCTCCCTACCTTGAGTCGTCTTCACCCAACCGGGCCGAAGTCTTCATCCGATGGGGCAGAAGAGGACATCCAGACTGGCAGAAGTCTTCATCCTATCCAGGCAGAAGAGGACATCTGGACCGGCAGACATCTTCATCCAAGCGGCATCTTCTATCTTCATCCATCCGACGACGAGCGGCTCCATCTTCAAGACCTCCGGCGCGGAACAGCCTTCTTCCCCGACGACTAGACGACGAATGACGGTTCCTTTAAATGACATCATCCAAGATGGCGTCCCTCGAATTCCGATTGGCTGATAGGATTCAGAATTAAGGTAGGAAAAATCTGATTGGCTGATTGAATCTGCCAATCAGATTCAAGTTCAATCTGATTGGCTGATCCAATCAGCCAATCAGATTGAGCTCACATTCTATTGGCTGTTCCGATCAACCAATAGAATGCGAGCTCAATCTGATTGGATCAGCCAATCGGATTGAACTTGAATCTGATTGGCTGATTCAATCAGCCAATCAGATTTTTCCTACCTTAATTCCGATTGGCTGATAGAATCCTATCAGCTAATCGGAATTCGAGGGACGCCATCTTGGATGACGTCATTTAAAGGAACCGTCATTAGTCGTCGGATGGATGAAAATAGAAGATGCCGCTTGGATGAAGATGTCTGCCGGTCCAGATGTCCTCTTCTGCCCGGATAGGATGAAGACTTCTGCCGGTCTGGATGTCCTCTTCTGCCCCATCGGATGAAGACTTCGGCCCGGTTGGGTGAAGACGACTCAAGGTAGGGAGATCTTCAGGGGGGGGGGGGGTAGTGTTAGGTTTATTTAAGGGGGGTTTGGGTTAGAGTAGGGGTACGTGGGTGGTGGGTTGTAATGTTGGGGGGGGGGTATTGTGTTTTTTTACAGGCAAAATAGCTGATTACTTTGGGGCATGCCCCACAAAAAGCCCTTTTAAGGGCTGGTAAAAGAGCTGGTTACTTTTTAATTTAGAATAGGGTAGGGACCTTTATTATTTTGGGGGGCTTTTTTATTTTATTAGGGGGCTTAGAGTAGGTGTAATTAGCCTAATATTCTTGTAATCTTTTTTTTATTTTTCGTAATTTAGTGGGTTTTTTTTTTTTGTAATTTAGTTTAGTTTATTTAATTGTAGGTAATTTATTTAATGATAGTGTAGTGTTAGGTTTAATTGTAACTTAGGTTAGGATTTATTTTACAGGTAATTTTTTAATTATTTTAAATAGGTAGCTATTAAATAGTAAATAACTATTTAATAGCTATTGTACCTAGTTAAAATAAATACAAAGTTGCCTGTAAAATAAATATAAATCCTAAAATATCTACAATATAATTATTCGTTATATTGTAGCTATATTAGGGTTTATTTTACAGGTAAGTATTTAGTTTTAAATAGGAATACTTTAGTTAATAAGATTTAATTTATTTCGTTAGATTAAAATTATATTTAACTGGGGACGTGGCTAGGCAGCGGCCATGAATGGTCGCAATATCTGTTGCTCCTACAGTGATCTGCTCGATCCGCAGATTTAGGCAGTGATTCTGCAATATCTACTAATATCCACCTTATCTTTCACTAGATAGAGGGGAGCAGCATTGAACTATTCTGAATTGCAGAAGCTTATGACCTATAGGATCCAGATCTGGCCCGTTGAGTTCTTAGGCGGCGGCCTTGCAGTAGAATTTCGACCCCCCCCCCCCCCCATAAACTGGGGTATAGCAGTTTTTAATTAACTGCCTACTACACTACAAAGGAAACCATCTTCCAGGATAACCCATCTAAGGTTCGGTGAGGTTGAAAAGGAGCCATACGAGCTTTGTTTTATAAAGGGGGAAAAACAGGATGGAGGCCCTAAACAAATGGGAACATGAGATGAAGCGGCACATAACTGATCATTATCGGAACTTGGAGGCTGAACTGTGTAGGCTTTTTCTTAGTCCCACTACTGCAGAAGCCCCGCCAAGTGTGAGTAAAGGGGACACTATGCCTTTCTGGTTGGACTTAGTTGGCAAGGGGGCATCCGTCTCCCGCAGACAGGCACCCAGTGGGGGGACTGGGCTTTGTGATGGGCAGGCACTTGAGTCAGGTCTGCAGATCGGAGCTGCATGTGTAGTGCAGACGGAGGCGTTCTACATGCTAACAGAGGAGACCGCTTCCCCGGATACTACCCGAGCAATAACGGAGGATGATGCAGTGACGCAGAGACAGTCCAGCTTCAGATCCACTCTAGCCGACAACCCCAGCCTGCTACCTTCTACCCATCCACTTATAACCGCGACCGGAGCAGGAGGGGAAATTAGCAGAAATCTCTTAAACACCCAAGGAAACTGAGGCCTTGCTGAGGATGCATACAAGTCCTAATCCCACAGAGAGTATGCTCCTCTTATTCGGGCATTCCTTGGAAGTGGCGTTATCTCAGCTTGGCGCTATGTGACAGGGACAGTGATTCTCTAGACTTGAGACAAGGCGTGGGGTAAATTAAAAGTTATGCTTCACAATCTTCACTTGGAACACATCGGGAGATCTGTAATATTTGGCTAGTACTACGCAATGGTATCTTTTTCATATACGAGTCCTGTATTTGACTAACTGGCTATTGGGTTCATGAGGTTTTTCCCAATCAGAAGCTTTATTAATATCTGTGGTCTGTCCTAGTTACTAGCCAGCATGTATGTACATTCCCCCAGGACATCCAACCTTAGTGTTCCTAAGGGACTTGAGAAACTCTTATATGCTTTGTCCAAGATGATCTCCCTAAAGATAGCGATCATGCCACTTGTTTATACTAAGTCAAATTGTATTAAATAGCAATGGATATGTAGAGTATTGACCCATGGTATAATTAGTTGTGTAACACAGTCAAATGCTCTAGCTAAGTTGCTCTCTACAAGTTCAATGTTTCATGTTATGCTTTAACTAAGCTGCTTAATATAATGGTTAATGTTTGTTTCCTACTTCTTTTAGGTTGAATTTCCCTAGAGTTTCATAGTCCCTACCATAGTGCATATATATATTACAGGTATAAATTACAGTCAATATAGTTCCCTAGATAAAAAGCTACTGTGATAAGTAAAGCTGTGAGTTCTATAGGACAGCACATAAGTATTTCATTAGTTGCTCCTATATCCCTATAATGGCTATGTCCCCTCTCTATGGGTAACTCAGGGTATAAACTAATCCCAGGATTCTCCCTATTTACAAGCACTGTATTAACCTTGCTTTAGCTGCCTTACCCTCCTTAGCTTATGAATATATTCCGCCACATAGCATCTGACGTCCATATGGCATTGGCTTCCTACTAATTATTTTAAGAAGTCCAGGCCCATTTGCACACTATCCCAGTATATATATTTATCTATATACATATAGTTTCTGATAGCCGTAGTCCCAATACTGTTACCGGGATGTGCTACTACATGTCTCCTCGTGGACCACTATACTTGATAGTAGTGGGCAATTACCCACTAGTGTAAATGGATGATAATTGGAAGGCTTTTTCCTTCTTACCCTTTTTTAATTAGCTCCAAAATTATGGGCTTAAGGAGAGAATACTCTAGTGCACCTATACCCATACTAATAATTGAAGACTAGAAAGAATCAGATACTTATCCATGGCTATATACCTACCTGTAGTGCTCTATAGTTACATGACACTCCAACCCCTGCCGTATCTGGCTAACTTAACGTGCCTATATTGATGGTTCCCCTCTCATTTTGTATACCAGTGTTAGAAACTGGGCCCAAAAGCGGCCTTTACAATCTTTTACTTTTATACTCCCCTTCCCCATCGCACTCTTTTATTAACGGTCCAATAGTGGCCGTTCTTTTCCAAGTTGGGGGAATCAATCTTATTATTATCTTAAGGTCCAAAAGTGACCATGTGTTACATTAGAACACCTCCTCTAAAGCATTTAGTCTATATGGGTCCATGAGTGGCCTGCTGAATCATTAGAGGTGTATTTATCCTAAATAAAAATTTAAATGAGGTTCCACTTTTCTAGTTCGGTTGTAATTTGATGCATAGATTTGTCCTGTCCTACCGTACTTTGGTAGCCTTATATTATGTAATTTTTGTAGCTCTAATTGTAATGACTATATCATTTTATGATGTTCCTATTGTAGTGACTGCTGAACTTTTAACAAATGTAATGGATGTGCAAAACCTCTAAAAACAAATTAAAAAAAAAAATTATAGTTAACTTAGGGGGGTGTTAGGGTTAGACTTAGCTTTAGGGGTTAATACATTTATTAGCGGCGAGGTCCGGTCGGCAGATTAGGGGTTAATAAGTGTAGGTAAATTAGCGGCGACGTTGGGGGGGCAGATTAGGGGTTAATAAATATAATATAGGTGTCGGCGATGTTAGGGGCTGCAGATTAGGAGTACATAGGTATAATGTAGGTTGCGGCGGTGTCCGGAGCGGCAGATTAGGGGTTAATTGTGTAATGCAGGTGTCAGCGATAGCGGGGGCGGCAGATTAGGGGTTAATAAGTGTAAGGTTAGAGGTGTTTAGACTCGGGGTTCATGTTAGGGTGTTAGGTGCAGACTTAGAAACTGTTTCTCCATAGGAAACAATGGGGCTGCGTTAGGAGCTTTTTTGCAGGTGTTAGGTTTTTTTTCATCCCAAACTGCCCCATTGTTTCTTATGGGGGAATCGTGCACAAGCACGTTTTTCCTTTTAGCCGCTACCGTAAGCAACGCTGGTATTGAGAGTTGAAGTGGAGGTAAATATGCCTTTACGCTCTCTTTTTGGAGCCTATTGCAGCCCTTCAGAGAACTCTAAATACTAGCATTGTTTAGAAGCAGCGCTAGAAAAAAAAAGACCCCTTCGGCAGCAAAACTCTAAATCTAAGCGATAGTGATTATGTCTGCAGTACTGACTTAATGCATATTTATGCTACCTGTGGATTACAAATACAAAACAAACGGCTAGATTACGAGTCTTGCGTTAGCCTTAAAAAGCAACTTTGAGAGGTCCCAACGCTGCTTTTTAACGCCCACTGATATTACGAGTCAGGCAGGTACAGGTGTATCGATCACTTTTCTTCCGCGAGTCGAGCTTACCGCAAATCCCCTTACGTCAATTGCGTATCCTATCTTTTCAATGGGACTTGCATAACGCCGGTATTACGAGTCTTGGAAGAAGTGAGCAGTACACCTTCTCCTGTCAAGACTGATACCGCATTTAAAAGTCAGTAGTTAAGAGTTTTATGGGCTAGTGCCGTAACATAAAACTCTTAACTAAAGTGCTAAAAAGTACACTAACACCCATAAACTACCTATTAACCCCTAAACCGAGCCCCCCACATCGGAAACACTTTAATAAAGTTTTTAACCCCTAATCTGCCGACCGGACATCGCCGCCACTTTTATAAATATATTAACCCCTAAACCGCCGCACTCCCGCCTCGCAAACACTAGTTAAATTTTATTAACCCCTAATCTGCCGTCCCTAACATCGCCGACACCTACCTACATTTATTAACCCCTAATCTGCCAACCCCAACGTCGCTGCAACTATATTAAATTAATTACCCCCTAAACCTAAGTCTAACCCTAAGTCTAACCCCCCTAACTTAAATATAATTTAAATAAAACGAAATATAATTACTACAATTAAATAAATTAATCCTATTTAAAACTAAATACTTACCTATAAAATAAACCCTAAACTAGCTACGATATAACTAATAGTTACATTTGTAGCTATTTTAGGGTTTATTTTTATTTTACAGGCAACTTTGTATTTATTTTAACTAGGTACAATAGTTATTAAATAGTTATTAACTATTTAATAACTACCTAGCTAAAATAAAGACAAATTTACCTGTAAAATAAATCCTAACCTAAGTTACAATTACACCTAACACTACACTATCATTAAATTAATTACATAAACTAACTACAATTAACTACAATTAAATTAAATAAACTAAAGTACGAAAAACAACACACACTAAATTACAGAAAATAAAAAAATAATTACACCTACTCTAATCCCCCTAATAAAATAAAAAAGCCCCCCAAAATAATAAAAATCCCTACCCTATACTAAATTACAAATAGCCCTTAAAAGGGCCTTTTGCAGGGCATTGCTCCAAAGTAATCCGCTTTTTTACCTGTGAAAAAAAATACAATTCCCTTCCCCCAACATTAAAACCCACCACCCACACACCTAACCCTACTCTAAAACCCACCCAATCCCCCCTTAATAAAACTTAACACTAACCCCTTGAAGATCACCCTACCTTGAGACGTTTTCACCCAGCCGAGCACAAGTGGACCTCCAGAGGGGCAGAAATCTTAATCCGATCCGGGCAGAAGAGGTCCTCCAAGCGGCAGAAGTCTTCATCCAGACGGCATCTTCTATCTTCATCCATCCGGAGCGGGTCCATCTTCAATCCAGCCGACGCGGAGCATCCTCTTCAAACGAAGTCCAAGCGAAGAATGAAGGTTCCTTTAAATGACGTCATCCAAGATGGTGTCCCTTGAATTCCGATTGGCTGATAGGATTCTATCAGCCAGTCGGAATTAAGGTAGGAAAAATCCTATTGGCTGATGCAATCAGCCAATAGGATTGAGGTTGCATTCTATTGGCTGATTGGAACAGCCAATAGAATGTGAGCTCAATTCTATTGGATCAGCCAATAGGATTGAACTTAAATCCTATTGGCTGATTGAATCAGCCAATAGGATTTTTCCTACCTTAATTCCGGTTGGCTGATAGAATCCTATCAGCAAATCGGAATTCAAGGGACGCCATCTTGGATGACGTCATTTAAAGGAACCTTCATTCTTCGCTTGGACTTCGTTTGAAGATGGACCCGCTCCGGATGGATGAAGATAGAAGATGCCGTCTGGATGAAGACTTCTGTCGCTTGGAGGACCTCTTCTGCCCCGGATCGGATGAAGACTTCTGCCCCTCTGGAGGTCCACTTGTGCCCGGCTGGGTGAAGACGTCTCAAGGTAGGGTGATCTTCAAGGGGGCAGTGTTAGATTTTTTTAAGGGGGGATTGGGTGGGTTTTAGAGTAGGGTTGGGCGTGTGGGTGGTGGGTTTTAATGTTGGGGGGGTATTTTTTTTTTTTACAGGTAAAAGAGCTGATTACTTTGGGGCAATGCCCCGCAAAAGGCTCTTTTAAGGGCTATTTGTAATTTAGTATAGGGTAGGGAATTTTTTTTTTTTTTTTTTTTTTTTATTTTATTAGGGGGATTAGAGTAGGTGTAATTAGTTTTAAAAAATTGTATTTTTTTTTATTTTCTGTAATTTAGTGTTTGTTGTTTTTCGTACTTTAGTTTATTTAATTTAATTGTAATTAATTGTAGTTAATTTAGGTAATTTATTTAATTGTAGTGTTAGGTGTAATTGTAACTTAGGTTAGGGTTTATTTTACAGGTAAATTTGTACTTATTTTAACTAGGAAGTTATTAAATAATTAATAACTATTTAATAACTGTTCTACCTAGTTAAAATTAATACAAAGTTGCCTGTAAAATAAAAATAAATCCTAAGCTAGCTACAATGTTACTATTAGTTATATTGTAGATATCTTAGGGTTTATTTTATAGGTAAGTATTTAGTTTTAAATAGGAATAATTTATTTAATTGTAGTTATTTTATTTAGATTTATTTAAATTATATTTAAATTGGGGGGGTTAGGGTTAGACTTAGGTTTAGGGGTTAATAACTTTATTATAGTGGCGACGACGGTGGCAGATTAGGGTTAATAAGTGTAGGTAGGTTGCGGCGACGTTGGGGGGGCAGATTAGGGGTTAATAAATATAATGTAGGGTTCGGCGATGTTGGGGGCAGCAGATTAGGGGTTCATAAGGATAATGTAGGTGGCGGCAGTGTCCGGAGCAGCAGAGTAGGGGTTGATAATTATAATGTTGGTGGCGACGCTGTCGGGACGGCAGATTAGGGGTTAATAAGTGTAAGATTAGGGGTGTTTAGACTCAGGGTTCATGTTAGGGTGTTAGGTGTATTCATAAAATTCCTCTCCCCATAGGAATCAATGGGGCTGCGTTTGGTCTGTACCAATCCTTATCATAAAAACACTCTCAGCTATGGTTTGGCGCTTTATGTATTGATATAAAGTTTTAAATATATGTATTTTACTTATATTTGCCATGAGTCAGGTCTATGTGTATTTCCCTTTGCAGTCCAGTAGTTTCGTTATGGGAATCATGTTTAGGAATTTTGTCTTACCTGGGGTATAGTCTTTTTTTTTTTCAATTTGACTTGTTTTTGCTTAGAAAAACTTGTGGGCAAATTAGACTTGCGAGGGCGCAAAATGCTGTTATTTATTGCGTTGTTCTTGGAGCGAGAATTTTTTTGGGCGTGAATGTGTGTCTGTCATGACGCAAGTTCGTCATTTCCTGTGTCTTAGTTGATGCTAGGTTGTTTCGCACGAAATTGTGTTTGTTATGACACTAGTTGCGTCATTTCCGGATGTTTGTTGGCGCAAAAGAAATTCTCAACTTCCTTTTGCTTTGTGCGTCATACTTGGCGCCAAAAAATTTTGTTTTATTTTACCTCACTTCCTATATGCTCCTTTCCTTCTTTATGCTCAGAGGGCTATGCTATTTGCTTTTTTTTTGCCAATTTTAGCATTTGCATTTTTTCCCATTCCTGAAACTGCTATATGTGGAAATAAGATATTTCTGTTTAACGTTATTTTTCTTTTTTTACATTTTACAAGATGTCTCAATCTGATCCTGTCTCAGAAGCTGATGTAGGAACCATGCTGCCTGAACACAGTTCTACCAAAGCTAAGTGTATCTGTTGTAAGCTAGTGGAGATTATACTTCCAGCTGAAGTATGTAACAGTTGTCATGATAAGTTTTTGAATGCAGAAAAGGTTTCTATTAGTGCTAGTACAGTATCTGTTCTTCTTTCAACATCTAAAGTACATGATATCCCTGTTGATATGAAAAATTATATTGCTGATGCGATACAGAAGGCTATGGCTGCTATACCGCCTTCAAATAAACATAAAAGGTCTTTCCGTTTTTAGACACGACGAGTCCACGGGATCATTCATTACTTGTGGGATATTCACCTCCTGGTCACCAGGAGGCAGCAAAGAGCACCACAGCAAAGCTGTTAAATAGCCCATCCCCTCTCTCCCACTCCAAGTCATTTTCTTTGCCTGCGTTAAGATAGGATGCGGTAAAGTGAGGTTGTTAGATTTGATTCTTCAATCAAGAGTTTATTATTTTATTTTGCAGTATATTCTAATACTGCTTTGTCCTGGGGTATAGCTGTGTTCCATTTCAGTCTCTGTTGAAAGAGCTTTGGTGGCTTTAAAGCAATGGGAACTTGTGAGACATACTTAAACTCACTGTGCCTCCCAAACAGTATTGCTGCCCTAACCTAATTCATTTCAGAGGTCCATGTGGAGAGATGGGACTCCTCAAACCGGCTGAACTGCCTTGGCTGTTAGGCAGCAACATGAGGCAAGTGCTTATTTTTTTCCTAAGCTGTTATAGGAAAATGGAGCACTTTATTACACTTCATAAAGAATTTACACAGTAAGCTTATAGCATTATATTATAAGCACTTGGGACATTATTCTCTCAGAGGGAGAGTATGAAACAGCATGTTACAGGCACTGGGGCTGGACTTTAATGGTGGTTCCCACATGACTAAACGTTAACATTTTTCCTATGTGAGATAGAGATGGTTAGACACGACTACAAAGGGGCGGGGCCTAGTTATTGGCGATTTTTGCTTTGGCCTAGCCTAGAAGTACAAGTTTTCAACGGAGTTCCTCTCAGGATCCCTGCTTCACTAAAATATACAAGCAGGTTTCTAGGACAGTGATCCGTTTTTCTGCTGCATCATTTTTAACCCCTATCGATCCAGAGTGACAGTGTGCATAACATAACGGTCAGAGGGTCAGGTAGGCGCCGCACCAAGACTGCTGAGGTGTAGGGGTGCATTATTTTTCATTTCGGAGTATAAAAAAACATTTTTAATGAGCGTCTAATAACGTTTGTTGTTTTTATTTTTAATTGGCTCTATGGATTCTCCTTTTTTCATTTTCAAATCTCAAGCGTTTTTTTGAGGGACCGCTCCACTTTTGAGCCAGCATTTTTTGCTTTCGGCTATCTCCCTTACAGCTGAGTGATTTGGAAGAGCCGGGTGTTCAGTGACGTCAGCTCTTTTCACATCGACGCCTTGATTGGCTGCCCAGACCCACGTGACCGGTACAACGTTTGGAGGACTAAGTCACAGATTGCTGCAGGAGTGGCGAAGTTTGGTTTTCCTCCTCTCTCTACACACCGAGACATAAGTGTTTGTAGAGCACAGAAGAGTGGGTGAGTGGATACGGCTACAATTTCCTTGTCACCAGAGGCTAAGCGATACCAGTTGAGTGGGTGGTCAGACATAGGCAGCCAGACTAGCGTTATATTTATTGAGTGGTGTATTATAGTTAGTTTTTTAACTTCAATCAAAAGTTATTTTTAAATGGTACCGGAGTGTACTGTTTCATCTCAGGCAGCATTAGAAGAAGAATCTGCCTGTGATTTCTATGATCTTAGCAGAAGTAACTAAGATCCACTGCCGTTCTCACATATTCTGAGGAGTGAGGTAACTTCAGAGGGGGAATGGCGTGCAGGTTTTCCTGCAATAAGGTATGTGCAGTTAACATATTTCTAGGGATGGAATTTGCTAGAAAAATGCTGCTGATACCGGATTAATGTAAGTTAAGCCTTAAATGCAGTGATAGCGACGTTTTTATATATGCTTGGTGACAAAACTTATTGGGGCCTAGTTTTTTTCCACATGGCTGGCTTGATTTTTTGCCTAGAAACAGTTTCCTGAGGCTTTCCACTGTTGTAATATGAGTGCAATTATGCAATTGTGCAATTATGCATGCACAGTCAGTGGAATAGGGATTACACAGATTTGTCCCCTCTACTAAATCTGGATCAGGAAACCAGAGATTCTCTTCTCTGGTGGTTATCTCGGGCCCATCTGTCCAAGGGTATGACCTTTCACAGACCAGATTGGACAATTGTAACAACAGATGCCAGCCTTCTAGGTTGGGATGCAGTCTGGAACTCCCTGAAGGCTTCAGGGTTCATGGACTCCCAATAAATATTCTGGAGTTAAGAGCAATATTCAATGCTCTTCTGGCTTGGCCTCAGCTAGCAACACTGAGGTTCATCAGATTTCAGTCGGACAACATCACGACTGTGGCTTACATCAACCATCAAGGGGGAACCAGGAGTTCCCTAGCGATGTCAGAAGTCTCCAAGATAATTCGCTGGGCAGAGACTCACTCTTGCCACCTGTCAGCGATCCATATCCCAGGTGTAGAGAACTGGGAGGCGGATTTTCTAAGTCGTCAGACTTTTCATCCGGGGGAATGGGAACTCCATCCGGAGGCGTTTGCTCAATTGGTTCTCCGTTGGGGCAAACCAGAATTGGATCTCATGGCGTCTCGCCAGAACGCCAAGCTTCCTTGTTACGGATCCAGGTCCAGGGACCCAGAAGCGGCACTGATAGATGCTCTAGCAGCGCCTTGGTTCTTCAACCTGGCTTATGTGTTTCCACCGTTTCCTCTGCTCCCTCGTCTGATTGCCAAAATCAAACAGGAAAGAGCATCGGTGATATTGATAGCGCCAGCGTGGCCACGCAGGACCTGGTATGCAGACCTAGTGGACATGTCATCCTTTCCACCATGGACTCTGCCTCTGAGACAAGACCTTCTAATACAAGGTCCTTTCAATCATCCAAATCTACTTTCTCTGAGACTGCATGGAGTTTGAACGCTTGATCCTATCAAAGCGTGGCTTCTCCGAGTCAGTAAATGATACGTTAATACAGGCACGAAAGCCTGTCACCAGGAAAATTTACCACAAGATATGGCGTAAATATCTTCATTGGTGTGAATCCAAGAATTACTCATGGAGTAGGGTTAGGATTCCTAGGATATTGTCCTTCCTCCAAGAGGGTTTGGACAAAGGATTATCAGCTAGTTCTTTAAAGGGACAGATTTCTGCTCTGTCTATTCTTTTACACAAGCGTCTGGCAGAAGTTCCAGACGTTCAGGCATTTTGTCAGGCTTTAGTTAGAATTAAGCCTGTGTTTAAACCTGTTGCTCCTCCAGGGAGCTTAAACTTGGTTCTTAAAGTTCTTCAAGGGGTTCCGTTTGAACCCCTTCATTCTATTGATATCAAACTTCTTTCATGGAAAGTTCTTTTTCTGATGGCTATTTCCTCGGCTCGAAGAGTCTCAGAGTTATCTGCCTTACATTGTGATTCTCCTTATCTGATCTTTCATTCAGATAAAGTTGTTCTGCGTACAAAACCTGGGTTTTTACCTAAGGTGGTTTCTAACAAGAATATCAATCAAGAGATTGTTGTTCCATCATTATGTCCTAATCCTTCTTCAAAGAAGGAACGTCTTTTGCATAATCTAGACGTAGTCCATGCCTTGAAGTTTTACTTACAGGCTACTAAAGATTTTCGCCAAACATCTAACCTGTTTGTTGTTTACTCTGGACAGAGGAGAGGTCAGAAGGCTTCGGCAACCTCTTTCTTTTTGGCTTCGGAGTATAATCCGTTTAGCCTATGAGACTGCTGGACAGCAGCCTCCTGAAAGGATTACAGCTCATTCTACTAGAGCTGTGGCTTCCACCTGGGCCTTTAAAACATAATTTACGTAAGAACTTACCCGATAAATTCATTTCATATTGGCAAGAGTCCATGAGCTAGTAATGTATGGGATATACAATCCTATCAGGAGGGGCAAAGGTTCCCAAACCTCAAAATGCCTATGAATACACCCCTCACCACACCCACAATTCAGTTTAACAAATAGCCAAGTAGTGGGGTGAAAAAATAAGGAGTAAAAAAGCATACAAAAAGAGGAACTGGAAATACAATTGTGCTTTTTATACAAAAACCATAACCACCATAAAAAGTGTGGGCCTCATGGACTCTTGCCAATATGAAATGAATTTATCGGGTAAGTTCTTACGTAAATTATGTTTTACTCAAACCTTTAAATTATTTCAAAGATGAAAGTGGGCATCCAGACTCATCCTTGATCTAAAAACTCTAAACAAGTTCTTAAAGGTTCCTTCCTTCAAGATGGAAACCATCATATCAATTCTGTCTCTGAAGAATGCTTATTTACACATGATCAATCCATCGGAATCATCATTTTCTACAGTTTGCCTTTCAAGAGAAACATTATCAGTTTACATCTCTACCTTATGGTCTGGCTACTGCTCACAGGAAATTAACAAAGGTTTACGGAGCTTCTTTCTGTAATTTGGGCTCAGGGAGTAGTGGTAGCTCCTTACTTGGACCATATATTGGTTTAAGCTACATCTTTACCTTTAGCAATCATTTATACAGAGAAACTGCTAAGGTTTCTGAGCTCTCATGGCTGGAAGGTTAATGTGGACAAAAGTTCTTTCACACCTCAAACAAAGGTGTGTTTTTTGGGAGTTATCATCGAATCAGCGGCAATGAAGCTTTTTCTGACAGACCAACGCAAACTCAAGGTTCAGTCTGCTTATCAGAGGCTGCAGTCTCTTACCTACCCTTCTGTAACTCAGTGTATCCAGGTTTTGGGCCTCATGATAGTGGCGTCAGATGCCATGCCATTTGCAATGTTTAATTTGCGATCTTCAATGACCAAACAACATAACTATGATGACGTAAATAAATCATCAAGGGGGAACCCAAAGCTGCTTAGCTATACAGGAGGTATTTTGAAATCCTGAACTAGGCAGAGGTACATCGATGCACCATCTTGGCCATTCACATTCCGTGGGGTAGACAACTGGGAAGCAGATTATGAGTTGCCTGTCAATACACTCTGGGGAATGGTCACTTAACCAGGAAGTATCCGATCAATTGGTCAGTCGTTGGGGGCTTCCGGAGATAGACCTAATGGCACTTCGTCTGAATCACTGTTAAAGTATGGGTGAATATTGCTGGATTCCCAGGCGGAACTAATGGACACCTTAGTTGCCCCTTGGAGGTATCATCTAGTGTATCTATTGCCTCCAATTGTTCTTCCCAGAGTGGTGGCTCGAATCAAATAGGAGAATGTGTCGGCTATTCTGAATGCACAAGTGTGACTGTGAAGGAGTTTGTATGCCGACCTAGTATAAATGTCCAGTGCTCCTCTGTGGCATCTCCCTAAGCATCCAGATGATCTAGCACAGTGACCATTCTTTTATCAAAATCTTCAATCTGTCCTTTATTTACATATATATGGCTATCTTTTGGTTTATACATATGTATTTGTCTGCTTGTTAACCCAATGTGATGCTCTGTCCGACTGTTGAGAGGAGCTCCTGGCCAGTGTAAGGGACGACTTGTCCAGATTTCATTATTAAATGTTGATGGCCGCTTGCTCTTTCTTCCGGGGAGACAGACCATTAGCAATATCCTCATTCATAGGATTTAGTTACTCATGAACTCATGTCAATATTGGTATGTTCTGTTGTGTTGTGTTCTTTTCTATTTCACTCTGACTCGTCCTATTGGTGAGCATGGTATACTTTATTGGTGCGATTTGGTCATGCCGAGACTCTTATTCGAGTCTGGGCCCCCCGGTAGGACGAGATAGACGACTCCCAAGTTAATACCAAGCATACACTTTGAATTTCCCAGACATGTTTACCTTCTGTGACCTTGACAACACTTTATCTGGTTTTTGACAGAATAGACTCTAATTTTAACTATAGCATATATCATGAAAGATACGTATGCCTTAGTCGCATTGTATGTTTGCTCCTACCCTATCATAGTCTAGAGTATTGTATTAGTATTATGCTAGTTCTTTGAACTTTTTGGACAGGTTTATCTTCTGTGAACCTGACAACACTTTTACCTAGTTTCCGACAGGAGTGACCCTAACTTTCACTCCTATCCTACTCATGGAAATCACGTGACACGACGTGCCCAGATTGACCAGGCAGTACTACGTATGGCAAATAACTTTTCAACTTCCTCCCTCCCTTTTGTTAAGATGTAGCTTGATTACCATTATTTGACCATTTTATTTCCCTAAGCTGTCGGTTTTGCTGGCTGCCATTTTGTAGAAACACACAAGTTTCAACCCCCATGAAACATAAGTTTACACAGTAAACACAAGAACACAGATTCTATATTCTCACCTCGCCTATAAGTGCGAAATACTTTTTATTTCTTTTTCCTTTATTCCATATTTGAGATAACCAACTATGGCAAAGGGGCTTGGGATATTTTCACAAGATCCCTTTTGACCCAGCTTTCTAGTGCTACTGTTGAGCTTGCCCGAAAGTTTAACACCCCCTTTCCTATATTTCCGATCCCTTTTTCCTCCCCGTTCCCCTCTTGTTCCCTTTTTTTTTTTTCTTCTTCTTCATCCACTCTCTCCAGTATGGCTCAGACGGCATTATTGAGCTTTCTCACCATAAATGTGAAGGGATTAAACTCTCCCAATAAGTGCAGTCTACTGAAAAACTTCCTCAGGACCGAAGGAAGTGATGTGGTCTTCCTCCAAGAGACCCATTGGGCTTCCTCTCATATTCCTTCTATTAAATTCCCTCAGTTCTCGGATATCTTTCACTCTACCTATAAAGACAAATCTAGAGGTGACTCTATCTTAATTGGGAAGCATGTGTCCTTTCATCTTATCCACCAGATAAGCGGTGAAGAGGGTCGTTTTCTTATTCTGATTTGCAAATTGAACAATCAACTGTATACGTTGGTCAATGTTTACGCTCCAAACCAGGGGCAGGTGGTGTTTCTTAAAAAAAAATTTAGCCTCAGTTGATAGATTGAAGCAGGGAACCCTAGTCGTCGGTGGTGATTTCAATCTTGTTTTGGATCCGCATATGGATAAGAAAATTCCTGCACATAAGACCTTAGATTCCTATTCTATTTCGGTAGCCCCCAAGTTTCGAAATGTAATATTTCAATATTCTTTGTATGATGTTTGGAGGGCATTTTACCCAGATTTGAGAGACTTCACATATTTCTCAGCTTCTCATAGGTCCTATTCTCGTCTGGACTACTTTTTTGTTGATTCTTGGACTATGAATTTAGTCAAGGAATCGAGAATTCATTATTGTGTCTGGTCAGATCACGACGCAGTTACTTTTAAGATCCATAAAGGAGAAGCCCCCTGTGCCAAACCGTCATGGAAATTTCCTAAATTTCTCTGGAAAGACACCTTGTTCATGCAGACCCTTCAGAAAGAAATCCAGCAATTCTTATTGGTGAATCAGGAGGGCCAAACCTCTCACCAAATGTGATGGGCTGCATTAAAGGCATATTTAAGAGGGATATGCATCTCCAAGATTGCCGCAATGTGTCAACTTTCTAAAGCTCCTTTAGGCAAACTAATGTGTGAGCTAAGATTGGCTGAGTGTCAAAATAGAATAAACCCATCCCAACAAAGCTCGACAGAAATTACTATTCCCAAACCTGCCAAGGATCCTGCATTATGTAGTAGCTATCGCCCGATCTCTCTTATAAATGTGGATACCAAATTGTATTCTAAACTCTTAGCGGGCAGAATAGTTTTCTTCCTGCCTCCCCTCCTTCATATAGACCAGGATGGCTTCACCACAGGGCTTCATGGTCCAGATAATACGAGGAGGCTGTTGTCTGTCTTCTTTGACGCAACCAGGGTTGGTATTCCGATGGTGGCCCTGTCGTTGAACGCTGAAAAGGCCTTCGACAGGGTCAAATGGGAGTTTTTGTGGGAGGTTCTCAAAGCGTTTTGTTTCCCCCAAGAGATAATAATGGCCATGCAAACTCTCTATTCGCGCCACATGCCAGAGTAAGAAGCCCTGGTTTCTGTTCCCCTGAAATTAATATTTCAAATGAAACTAGACAGGGATGTCCCCTCTCGCCCCTTCTATTTTCATTGGTCATGGAACCATTTGCCCAGGCTGTCAGGAGTTCTCCACAGATAACTGGAGTCCTGTACCCCATGCATGAAGAAAAAATTGTACTATTCGCGGATGATGTCACATTGATATTGACTAACCCGGAGTCCTCGATACCAGCAGTATTTCGACTGATTGATCACTTCGCGAGATTAAGCTATTACAAGTCTAATGCTTTGAAAACGGAAGCGTATGCTCTTAATTATTAGGCTGGTCGATTAACGGATCTTCAGAGAGACTTCGATTTTCAATGGTCTAATAGCCATCTAACTCATTTGGGAATAATTCTGAGTGGTGAGCTGGACTCTGTGGTGAATATGAATTTCGACAAACTCCTTGGAGAACTGAAGTCCCTGATGTTGAAATGAAGAGATTTCATGGCTCGGCAGGGCAGCGACAGTCAAAATGTCGCTCCTCCCGAAAGTCTTATATCTGTTTAGATGTTTACCAATGTTCCTTATGGATTTCTCCATCAAATTAACAGATCATTCCTACACTATGTCTACACTATGTCTGGAAGAATAAAATCCCTAGAGTGGCATATAAAACCCTGCAAAGGCCATTCTCCAGCGGAGGTATTGCGTTCCCCAACATATATCTCTATTATGAGGCGGCAAGACTCACCCATGTCTCGGCGTGGGGTGTTCTCACTGAGAAACCGGGTTGGTACAGACTTGAGGAACAGTCTCTTCCCCCGGGACTTCACCTCAGGAATATAATCTGGGTTCCTAAGCATATGAATTTAGGTAAAGCGATCGCTAACCCTATAGTCAAACAAACCTACTTACTCTGGCACGACCTACGCCATTGTACGGGAATTTCTCCGCATCCATCTCCCATTCACAGCATTGGTGGCTTGCTCTGGAGTTTTCCAAATATTCATTTGGACTTTTGGTTATGAGAGGGAAAGCACCAGGCTTCGGATTTCTACTCCTCTGGAGCACTAATTTTGGCTTCGCGTGTGTGTGAAACTTTGGAGAGCAGACCTCAGTGGTCCCGATTTGAAAGCATGAGGGTCCTAAGTCTTATTAGATCCAGGGGTTTCCCCAGGTCAGCATTGAGAGAGAGAGAACCAAATGGGAGGAGAGATGGGTTCATGGTAAAGCTATGTCCAGACCTTTGTCCTTTCACTATGCAGCCCTTGTGAAAGACCAAACTACAGATCTTCCTTGGCAATTGAAATCGTGGTGCAGAGATCTCGAGGTGGTGAGATTTTGCTTCGGCGATTCTGCTCACGAAAAAAACTCTTCACTGTGTGACAGTTCTAGAGACATATGTAAAAGTGCTACTGAAGTGGCATAGGACACCAGCGAGATTGTCCATGATATATAAAACTAGTAGTCCCCAGTGTTGGAGAAATTGCGACCAATTGGGTTCGGATGTTCACGCATGGTGGTCGTGCATAAAGATTACACCGCTTTGGAGAGATGTTGAGATTCTCATCCAATCACTCAGCATAGATCTGTGTTTGACTCCCCAAATGGCGCTGTTTCACATTTTTCCAGGATCTATTGCCACTTCAACCAAGAAAATGCTAATCTACATTTTGGCAGCCACTAAATTGTGTATCGCCAGGGCTTGGAAACAGCCAGAGCCCCCGACCTTGAATGAAGTGTGCGATTTGATAAGACATTTTCCGTCAATGGAGAGAGATGTTGCTGGAGATACTAATACGATAGAGACATACTGGGAGACCTGGCAGGACTGGCATGCGTGTCAGTAAAACCTGTTATACAGGTTTCTTTTTCTATACAGAACTCAGTTTTTTGTTTTTTTTTGTTTTTTAAATTATTATTTTCTCCCTTCCCTTTTTGGATATGCTACCCCACCCAACTTCCCTAATATCCCTTTGTCTGTGTATCCTTTTCTTCCCCCCTTCCCCTGTTCGTGGGGTGTACTGATCGTGCGAACTTGACAAGTTCAATGAGTCGTCAGGTTTGCTCGCCCATGGATACTGTTTATAAGTAGGCCCTCCCTAATGAACATCCTGAGTTTTCGGTGTGAGTGCCCACTAGTCCTTTTGCTTACTTCCAACAACCTTATCCTAGAAATTGACTCCAGTTTTGTGATAGCTTTGGTCCCAGACATTGACCATGGACGAAACACAACTTTTACTATTTAGTCTGAGGCTGAGCAATGACAGACATTTTGACAAGTAGTGACATTCCAGATGATTTCATGTTACTTCATGTGTATAATACCCGGAAATACTAGATGACCTGGTTCTGCACTAAGATTTTGTATTTTGGTCTTTTCATTTGTAATTGGACTAGTTGTGGTCTATCTCAAGTGCTTGTAATGTTATTTTGTTATTTCTAATAAAAACTTTGGGGGGAAAAAAAAAATCTTCAATCTGTCAGTTTAACTGCTTGGAGATTAAATGGTTCATTCTTTCTGAGAGGTTTCTCTGATTCTGTGATTGAAACATTAATACAGGATTGCAAACCTGCAACCAGAAATATTTACTATAATGTGTGGATGGTATATCTTTCTTGGTGGTCTGATAGGTTTCTGTGAGAATCCCCCGTATTCTTCATGTTTTTTTCTGGAAGGCCTTGATAAGGGCTTATCAGACAGTTCTATCAAGGGCCAGATTTCTGCATTATCTGTTTTGCTTCACATGAGGTTAGCTCGTCTTCCTGATATTCAGACTTTTGTTCAGACTGTGGTTAGAATCAATCCTGTTATCAAGGCGGTTTCTTCACCATTGAGTCTTAATTTGATCGTTAGAGTCCTACAATTTTTGCCTTTTGAGCTGATGCATTCCTTCATCAAGTTGCTGTCTTGAAAGGTCCTGTTCGTGTTGGCCATTTCCTAAGCCTGGAGGGTTTCTAAATTATCGGCTATGTCTTGTGTTATGCCTTATTTGGATTTTCATCAGAATAAGGCTGAATTACGTACTGTGTTTTTGCCGAAGGTAGTTTCACTGGAAAACATTGAGGAAATCGTGGTCTCTTCTTTATCTCCAAAGCCACAGTCTTCTAAAGAAAGACTATTGCATAATCTGGATGTGGTTAGTGCATTGAAGTTTTATTTACAGGCTACAAGGGTTTTTTGTCATTCTCAAAGCTTGTTTATCTTGTACTCAAGAAAACATAAGGGTCAGAAGGCTACTTCTGTGTCTTTGTTCTTTTGATTGAGGCGTTTAATCCACAAAGCCTACTTGGAGGCAGGTCAGCAACCGCCTGCCAGAATTACGGCTCATTCTACTTGTTCTGTCACTATTCTCCGGCCTTCAAGAATGAGGCATTAATGGAACAGATATGCAAGGCTGCAACCTGGTCTTCTTTGCACTAGATTTTTATCAGTTTGATGTTTTTGCCTCGGTGCAGGCAGCTTTTGGAAGGAAGGTCCTTCAGGCAGTAGTTCCTGGTAAATAGGTGTCCATCTTTTTTGTTTTTGTCCCGACCATTTTCGTGGACTTCTCAGCTTGGGTATTAATTCCCAAGACTAAGGTCTCATGGACTCTCACAACCATTAGAAAGAAAACAAAATGTATTCTTACCTGATGATAAATTAATTTCTTTCTTGGTTGTGAGAGTCCACGAATACCCCCATTTTTGTTGGTGGCAGCAGTTTGTTTTACACCTCTTTACTTTCTTCCTATCCTTGGCTATACACACTACTGGGAGGGAAGGGGAAGTGGGAGAGATACTTAAAGCTCTGGTGGGCCAGGTGATGTAATTCCAAAGATAAAGGTCTTGTGGACTCTCACAAGTAAGAAATAATTTATTCTTACCTGATAAATTAATTTGTTTTTATCTCTAGAACAAAGGCAAATGTGAACAGATATGTTTAGCAGCATATGAGAACATTGAGGTTCAGTATACTGAGTTGTCAAATGTACTTTTTAACTGAAATAATTGCTAGAGAGAAGAGGATGAAATATAGATTTTACCTTCACCAAAGAAAACGGTCTGATTGAAGAATGAGTAGGTAGCTTTCAAATATAGGTTTAAACTTTAAACTAATTTACATCTAAATATTGAATCCACAATTATGTTAGTTTTAAATTCAGAGTTAATCCACAGAGAAAAACACTGAAGGTGATTTGACATTTTTTACTTAATTTGTATGCATTTGTTTAACAAAAATGCTTTATCAATTGCAGGCCACTGAGATTGATCGTTTGACCACATGGTACAACCCTTTGTCTGCCTCTGAGTTAGAGCTAGATCAGACTGGTGAAAACAGCGTAGCCAACTGGAGATCTAAGTACACCAGCTTGAGTGAGAAGCAATGGAAAGATAATGTCAACCTGGCCTGGAGTATTTCTCCTCACTTGGCAGTGCAACTACCCACCCGGTAAGTCCCCCACACGGGAAATCAAATCATTAGCAATAAATATATTGCATCGTAATTTGATATCTATTTTTATTCCCTATGGTATATTCAACATATTTTACTATTATACTTTCAGGTTTAAAAACACTGATGCTATTGCAGGTGAAGTAACCCGTTTGGTGAGACTGGATCCAGGAGCTGTTAGTGATATCCCAGAGGCAATCAAGGTAAAATCTCAACATAATCATACAGCGAGCAATCTCCAAGCTAGGCAGCCAGTAACCATGTAGGGGAATAACATGACAATAACTATTGGTGTTTGAGATAGAAGAGATGTGCAGATTTGATGTGTATATACAGATGCTTTATCTCTAGAAGGATGTTTATAGTATATGAAACTCTTGTTCTTTTATGTATCTTTTGCTCTGATGATGTCTCATACATTATGCCTTAAATTGTGATCTTCTCTTGCAGTACCTGGTAACTTGGCATACAATAGATGCAGATGCCCCTGAACTCAGTCATATCCTGTGCTGGGCGCCCACGGACCCACCCACTGGGTTGTCCTACTTTTCCAGCATGTACCCACCACATCCACTCACTGCTCAGTATGGAGTGAAAGTGCTACGATCGTTCCCACCAGTATGGATATTCTTAATTTTCTTAATATTTCTGTTTCATCACAATTTCTATCTTTTCTGGGGGGGGGTTCTCATTCACAGACTTCCACCTTTTCTCTTTTGCTCCCCTTACTATCTTTTAATAAATGTTCCTCTTTATTTTGCCAGGATGCTATTCTTTTCTACATTCCACAAATTGTTCAAGCTTTGAGATACGACAAGGTTAGTACAACTGCAGTGCTATTTCCACTGAAATTACCTAAAATCCTGCAATAAATGAAAGGTTCATAGAAAAAAAAAACCTCAAATTTCTCAGTTTTAGCAATTATTTCACTCCTGGACTAAGAGTGTACAAAATGATTAGATGTTACACCTTGCCATTTTAGGGCCAGATTATAAGTGGTACGAGCAATATCAGGTTTATCATGGTTGTTTGCTCTTGTTTTACAAGTTGAAAGTAAATGTGAACGTGGGAGTGCAATCGTAATTTACACTAGAATGATTACAGCGACATCAGAGCTCTGGTTTACATTTAACACTCGACAAAAATGTGTCACATTAAGCTTGATACATTGAAAAGTACAGTTAAACTCATAACAACACTATCTGATAAAAATGATTTAACATAAATATTGCACAAAAAAGTTATAAGGGCTCAAAGATATGAGGTTTCGGGTGTTAGAAAAAAAGGACTGCAAAGGGCTTTAACAACACTATCTTATCAGAGAAGCCTACCACCCAACTCAATAATAAATTAATTTCACTTACCTAACATTTCCCTCATCTAACTCTGCATTAACATATTTCTCACTCTTGCAGTCCTCACCTCCTGTTTCTCAACCTCCTACCCTTCTAGATTGTAAGTTCCCACAGGAATAGGGCCCTTAATTCCTCCTTTATGTGTTTGTAAATTTTGTCTTGTCTCTTACAAGTTTTATATCATTGTTTTATTCAAATGAATTGTATCCATGGACAGCGCTGTGGAATATGTTGGCGCTTCATAAATAAAGTATTATAATAATAATAACAACGTAGAGATACATACATATACATGTCTAAATATGTGTATATATAGATATATGTATGTGTGTGTTTTTATGTATTTATATGTGTATATATGTTTTACAGATATATATACACACATATAAATACATATTTATACACATATAGAAGTGCATTGAAGCCCTTTGCTGTCAAGTATATGACAAAATATTAAAGCATATGTATGCAATATTCATATTTAATATTTAATATACTGTGTATTTACTGTATATATTTCACATTCCAATGTTCTGCACATAGCAGAATATGTTCTATGTATTTGTAAATAGATATTTCTTTATATATCTGTATATATCTATACCAATATATAATTTTATATATATATATATATATATATTCAGTTTGTAGGTGCATGCACTCTCACCACCCATGTTCAACTGCCAGGGTGCTATAAAAATATCCAAAGATGCAATGATGAATAAGCACTCACTGGACTTTAGCCATCCGTGTAAATAAATAATTTTATTGTGACGTTTCGGGACACAAAACAGTCCCTTCCTCTGACAAACAACAATGCAAAAGTGGCGAAGATTTAAAGGTGAATAGAACCCTCCCCTAATCATTGATCCAATCAGTGCACGAGTTGTGAAAAGACAGGAGAAACAAACCCCCTGATAGGATAGTACTAAAGAGAGAAACAACCAGATAGGCTGAAGCCAAAGTGTAAAAGTGCAGCGTGAAATAAAGTGTATAGATTATAAAAGATTATAAAAGATTATCCCCTTGGGCCGCAAAGGTATCCTGACATAAAGCTTCAATTCATACTCATAAACCCAATATGCAGTTTTCTATGAGAAAGAAACAATCTCTCTCTACGAAATTCCACCAATCAAACATCAAAGTGCCACACACACCCATCTTACAGCCAATCAAATCAAGACTGACACAGGTCTGACATCTACACAGCCCTACTGTGAAAGCCGTACATAACAAAACCTACCATAACATAACAAAGGGGACTAGAGTGACTGGCGCTGTGCGAGCAATACTAAAATCTAACAGTCACAATGGAGGATGGCCAGGTCTCCTAAGTTGTCAAACCAAATATCCCTATTAAATCTTAAGTAGCGCATATTGCGCCAGCGGGCACGGACCCATACACACTCAAAAATAATTCCTCCCCTATTTAAGGGAAATTAACAGCCGTGTGGGTTCTGTTCACCCATAAATAAAACTGATCGGAACCTTATGTCCCCAGAATCAGTAAGTAAACAATGGTAAACAAGCCCACAGACCATCTGCCAATAACCGCAGGCTATTGGCAGAGGTGCCACCCAGTTGTCAAACTGAGCCAATGATGGAGCAGAATCAGGTAAGTGTAGGACTGCAACTAACGATTATTTTCATAATCGATTAATCGGCCGATTATTATTTCGATTAATCGACTAATCGGATAAAAAGAGAATCAATAATAGTTTTCTATGTTTTAAATAAAATCCACATAATGAGTGTTACAAATATAAACTTCAGACGAAAACTTTACATTAACACAACTGTTTCTTCAATTTTTAAGCAGCAGAGCACAGTTTTATAATTATACAAAACCAAACCACAAACTGTTTGAAAAGAGGTAGAACTAGAAAGAGTTAGACTATCACTGTTAGTAACATTCTGTTATTCACTCTTTCAGAAACTTTGCATTGAAATGCAAAAATCTCAACATGTCCACATGCTCCTGGCTAAGGCTGGTTTTCTGTGTGCAGCTATATTTCCTGCAGCAGAGAAAAGGCTGTTGAGGTGTATAAGTAGGGTTTTGCCAATTTCACCAAAGTGGGATATTTATCTTTGTTAGCTCTTCACCAATGCTAAGTGTTTTCTACCTTGGCAAGGGGTTTCTCAATAAAGTAACCCTTGACTTAATTCTAACATAAAAATATCTTGAATATCTATATGCAATGGTAAATAACCAGCTATAAGGTTAGGAGAAATATCTAGTCCGCTCTAAAAATAACGGATATATACTTATAAAGGTTGAATCTTGTACATATTATCACAATGTATTAAAAATATAAAAAAACAATAAAAGATCAAAAGCGCTAAAGACTGTATATCAATAACAGGACAAAGCCTTACACATTTATTTATACAGTACATATAATCAGCAATAGCAAGCATCCGTTAATAATTGTGCAAACAGATAATAGTGCACATCAATTTAAATAACTCCCATCAATTTAGGGGCTAGGTGTAAATAACAAGCTTGGCACTATATCATGAAGAGCATAGTTCCAAATCACCAGATTTAATATAAACAATAAACAATCCAAATGATAACTATTATATCTGGGTTGCACATAGACCAGGGGTAGTTGTAAACTTATACTGTCCTGAAAAAGTGAAAAGTAGACTTCTGTAGACGTCCTTTAGGCTAAGGACATAACCATAAAACACAATACCATGTGCAGGAGTTCATTGGAGTGAAGCAGCTGGTGTTGTGCACAGACCAGCTAATTGCAAACCAACTAATCGATTATGAGATTCGTTGACAACTATTTTCATTATCGATTATTATCGATTATGCCGATTAGTTGTTGCAGCTCTAGGTAAGTGCGGTCCGCCCCCATGGGCAATCCTCCACATAAGCGTGAAGATAGATTTTAGTATTGCTCGCACAGCGCCAGTCACTCTAGTCCCCTTTGTTATGTTATGGTAGTTTTTGTTATGTTCGGCTTTCACAGTAGGGCTGTGTAGATGTCAGACCTGTGTCAGTCTTGATTTGATTGGCTGTAAGATGGGTGTGTGTGGCACTTTGATGTTTGATTGGTGGAATTTCGTAGAGAGAGATTGTTTCTTTCTCATAGAAAACTGCATATTGGGTTTATGAGTATGAATTGAAGCTTTATGTCAGGATACCTTTGCGGCCCAAGGGGATAATCTTTTATAATCTTTTATAATCTATACACTTTATTTCACGCTGCACTTTTACACTTTGGCTTCAGCCTATCTGGTTGTTTCTCTCTTTAGTACTATCCTATCAGGGGGTTTGTTTCTCCTGTCTTTTCACAACTCGTGCACTGATTGGATCAATGATTAGGGGAGGGTTCTATTCACCTTTAAATCTTCGCCACTTTTGCATTGTTGTTTGTCAGAGGAAGGGACTGTTTTGTGTCCCGAAACGTCACAATAAAATTATTTATTTACACGGATGGCTAAAGTCCAGGCTAAAGTCCAGTGAGTGCTTATTCATCATTGCATCTTTATATATATATATATATATATATATATATATATACAGGTAGCCCTCAGTTTACACCGGGGTTAGGTTCCAGAAGGAATGGTTGTAAATTGAAACCCAGTTTATAATGTAAGTCAATGGGAAGTGAGGGAGATAGGTTCCAGGCCCCTCTCAAAATTGTCATAAGTAACACTTAATACATTATTTTTAAAGCTTTGAAATGAAGACTTTAAATGCTAGACAGCATTATAAGCCTAATAAAATAATCACACAACACAAAATATATAATTAAACTAAGTTAAATGAACAAAAACATTTGCTAAACCGCATTATAAACCTAATAAAATAATCACACAACACAGACTTCACTTGCATTTTTCTGCAAACAGTTTTTTCTATGCATTCCAATCTGGACTGAGTTATAGACGGGAAGATCTTGTTCCTTTGAAATCTGCTCGATAGCTCAGGTCTGGTTAAACTGATTCATTTCAGCTTGCTTGGCTTTGCTGCAACACAAGCTCCACCTACTGGTTATTTTAATAAATGCACTGCTTCTCAATGCTTTTCAATAGCAGTCAGATGACTGGAAAAACAGGTTGTTATTCTGAAACGGTGTAAATTGAACCGTTGTAAAACGAGGGCCACCTGTACAGTATATACACACACACATATATATATATATATATACACACACACATACACACAGAGAGAGAGAGAACGTCTGGCAATCTCTTGCAAGTACAAATTAGTTACCGCATCTGTCGGGGGGGGTTCCAGTTTGTGTGACTGAAAGCATGCATTGTTTGGCTGTGGATAGGGACCCAGGAGAGAAGAGACTTTGATGTGGTTCCTGGGCTTGACCCTTTTGTCCAGATGCGGTAACTAACTCTTCCATTTTTGCTTTCAATCTTAGCTGTATACTTGCAAGAGAGTGCCAGACTTTCTCTGTGTGTGGTTGATTTATTAGTTTAGTAATTTTCCCTATAGGCTTTGCACCCATTTCCGTGTCTAATTGTGTATATATATATATATATTTGTACAGATATATATGTTACCAAAAAAACATCAGATAAAATGTAGAAATGTGTATTTATGAATAAATAGAACATATTCTGCTATGTGATGAACATTGGAATGGGAAATATTCATATTTTCATGTCGGGTTAGGGCACTTGAGAAAATGCGATTAGGTTTGTGCTCAAGTAGGTTTTTTTTCCACTTTTCTTGCTCTATTGACTTCTAAGGGTGAATATGTTAACGCAGTCGCAATATTCTTACTTAGGCTTTTTGTGCACATCAGGTTAGTACTTGTGCAAAAACTTTTTACTTTCAACTTGTAATACCGATCCACTCGTAATCTAGCCCTAAGTGGGTACTTGATAAAACAAATGCATTACTTTGGCTATTAGGTGCTTAGCTCTGATCTATCAGTGAAATAAGTACAAATGCCCGGTTAACCTATCCTTTTTTTCTACAGTTTATAGTTGACTCCCTGTGCTTATATAGACTGTGACCAATAACATGATTATGTTTTACACAGATGGGTTATGTTCGAGAATATATACTTTGGGCAGCTTCAAAATCTCAACTTCTTGCGCATCAGTTTATCTGGAATATGAAGACAAATATTTTTCTTGATGAGGAAGCTCACCAAAAGGACCGTGAGTTAATCACAGAGATTCACTGCTATAGGGCCCATATTTTCAATAGGGATAGCCTCAGCATGAATAAGACTGACTCTTGAGGTAGCTACTGTGTCTATCCCTTGTGTAGGCTTTACCAAAGAATTAGCAGTGATCTTCATTTCAGCATGTATGAAAACTCTGCTTCTAGATCCTGAAGTATCTCCACTTTGTTCCCATGGATGAAATTGCACACTTTTGGTTGTATTTCATTGTTGGCATTGAATAAAGGAAACTTTCTTGAAAAGAGTATAATATCCAGTACTAAATAAAAAAGGAATCATTTCCACATATAAATGCTTCTTTAAATATGAACACTTCTTAAAAAGGAGGGATATATTTTGTAGTGAACTATCAATTATTTAGTTTGACTTTGGCTTTCCATCCTTTCAGCTGATATTGGGGACTTGCTGGAGCAGTTGATGGAGGAAATCACTGGATCCCTTTCAGGACCAGCCAAGGATTTCTACCAGCGCGAGTTTGACTTCTTTAACAAAATCACTAATGTTTCTGCCATCATTAAGTAAGTTGATAATTACCAATATTCTTTCAGGTTTCCAGTATGTAATGAATGTTAGCTATAATATAAATATATATATATATATATATATATATATATATAAAGCATATTAATGTGTCCATGCAGAAGACTGCAGACCTAAAAATCTTTCTGCATCATTTTACTGCACAATAAATACTACTGCTGTAAAATATTCTGGTTTACCCAAGCCTTGCATAATTTAAACCCCAAATTTTTCATTCATGATTCAGATATAGAATACGATTTTAAACAACATTCCAATTTACTTGCATTATCTAATTTGCTGCAATCTTTAGATATCCTTTGTTAAAGAAATAGCAATGCACATTGGTGAGCCAATCACATGAGGCATCTATGTGCAGCCACCAATCAGAAGCTACTGAGCCTATCTATATATGCTTTTCAGGAAAGAATAGCAAGAGAATTAAGCAAATTAGATAATAGAAGTAAATTAGAAAGTTGTTTAAAATGGTATTCTCTATCTGAATAATGAAAGAAAAAAATTTGGTTTAATGTCCCTTTAAGTTTAACTGCTGCTTGTTCATGCTCCGGATTATAAATATGTTGAGTAAAAAAAAAAAGTACTGTGAGTTTATTGAAATTGAATAAATCATTATAAAGCACGCCCGCACATCTTTCTACAGAAAACCTCAGCAAACAATGATTACATGGTGTTTCAAACACAGAATTCCTTACATCACTTCAGTGCTACTGTAGGCAGATAAATGTCCTGATGATACAAAGTTGTGTAAGGGGATTAGGTCAGTGCAGGATGTAATTGTGCTGCAAGGGGATTTACAAAAATTGGAAGAATGGGCTAGTTAATGGCAAATGAGATTTAATATTGTTAAATGTAAGGTTCTACATTTTGGAAGTAAAAATATTACACTAACTATTGTTTAAATGGGACTAGACCTAGCAAAAGGTGGAAATTGATTTAGCTGTACTCATAGACAAGCTAAGATTGAGTGCACAATGTAATGCAGTGGCTTCTATGGCTAATAAGATACTAGCATGTATTTAAAAAGGCATAGATGCAAGGGAGGAAAACATAATTATATCACTATATAACTCCCTGGTAAAATCTAACCTTAAAGGGACACTGAACCCAACTTTTTTCTTTTGTGATTCAGATAGAGCATGCAATTTTAAGCAACTTTCTAATTTACTCCTATTATTAATTTTTTCATTCTCTTGCTATCTTTATTTGAAAAAGAAGGCATCTAAGCTTTTTTTTTTGGTTCAGACTCTAGACAGCACTCTTTTTATTGGTGGATACATTTATCCACCAATCGGCAAGAACAACCCAGGTTGTTCACCAAAAATGGGCCGGCATCTAAACTTACATTCTTGCATTTCAAATAAAGATACCAAGAGAATGAAGAAAATTTGATAATATGAGTAAATTAGAAAGTTGCTTAAAATGTAATGCTCTATCTGAATCACGAAAGAAAAAATTTGGGCTCAGTGTCCCTTTAAGCATGGAGTGCAGTTCTGGGGAACAATTTAAAAATGGTCATTCCAGATAAAAAAAAAAGTTACTTGAGA
Source organism: Bombina bombina (assembly GCF_027579735.1). NCBI lineage: Eukaryota > Metazoa > Chordata > Amphibia > Anura > Bombinatoridae > Bombina > Bombina bombina. The sequence goes on along the minus strand of NC_069500.1, from coordinate 419,435,486 downwards.
GGTGATATGATTACTTTATGCAAAATATAATCAAGGTCCATATACAGGGTTGACAGAACTCTGTTTATACCAAGGCAATTGTTTGTGAAAAGTGGTCACACTCTAAGGCTAGAGGAAAGGAATTTTAATGTCCAGCATCATAAGCATTTTTTTTACGGTAAGAGCAATCAAATTGTGGAACTCCTTGTCTAAGGAAGTAGTGAATGCGCCAATACCTTAGATAAATTTAAAAATGGCTTGGATATATTTCTGGCTAAAAACAGAATTCAGGGATAAGATTGTTTGTGTTAAGTGAGTTGGCTCTCTAATTATATAAAAGTAAGTACAATTGGCATCTTCTTTATTGTAAATCAAGTAGGTTCTTTAAAGTTTGCACTCGATAGACTTCTGTCTTCTTTCAACCCAATCTGCTATGTTACTATATTACTATGACTATAATGGTCCTTTAACCTAAAAATGATAGTACTTTTAGTTATTAAATGTAAGCTTTCAGTCGCTTCTTAAGGTATAGTTCTTTAAAGAAACAAAAATCATAAATATATCACTAATAATTCAGATAGCTCTCAATTGAGACAAATCTTTTACATGTGTATGATTTGGTGAGCTTTTTTACTTCTGCAGTAAAATAAATAACATAGGTAGTGCAGAGATTTTTCCTTCTGGAGGTTTCTCAAGTCCGGAGTCTTTAGTATGTAAAGATCTATTATATCTTCTGCGTAACAATTAAGATAATCTAGCAAATAACAGCTCTAAAATTGTTTTTTGTGGGCATTATTTCATAACTTAAGGCTTGCAATAGAGTAAATCAGGACTTTCATACACTTATGTAACAAATTGGTATTTGTGCATCTAATTTTGGAAGATATTTTATAGTCTTGGGGCCTGACGATTTTCTTAAATGTCTTTCGTGGTCCTATATTAGAGTCTTTGTGTATTTATTTGTAAAATATTACCAGAAGAAGGAAGCAAAATGTTCTGACACTTGTATTGTTTTCTTAGTTATCCACTAAATGTATTTGTTTTAAATTTAATTTCATTAGTTATATTTTTTATTTTATTTTTTACAAAAAATGCTATCAATATGCTAGTCACTAAATTACTGTTGTCCTTATTTGTTGGTTGGACTTAATAATTGGTCAGTAGCTGAACATAAGAAAATCATTACCCTCAATTATAATGTCTGTTTTACCCAGGCCGTATCCTAAAGGTGAGGAACGGAAGAAAGCCTGTCTGAATGCCCTGTCTGAGGTGAAAGTGCAGCCAGGTAAACCTCAAATACTGTACATGTCCCCTAAAAAGGATTATTTTGATTTGGCCTATGCTTACGAGATGATGTGAATACAGGGGATGCACAGCTCCAGCATACAATTTTAAGAAACTTTACAATATAAATAGTATTAGAAAATGCACTTTTTACATTGTTCAAATGGCAATAGACTGTATATAGGCACTGACTGGTGTGTGTATGCTTCATGCATCCACTTAATGGATGGGCTAGTTGAGTGTACACTATGTCCACACCAATCAGATGCTATCTAGATTCTAAGACTGGAGCTGAGATCACAATTTAGTATCCATCCTGGCACTAAAAGAAAGGCTAAAGCTGCTGTTGTCTAACAACATTTTGATTGCAAAGTTTGTTCAAATGAAATGCTGGGATTAAACAGTTTTTAATATTCATAATGTTCGTAGTTTGTTAGTCATGTTTATGGGCTTTAAATTAAAGATAATCCCTTTGATTGAGAAATAAAAGACTATAGCTATAAGAGAAGAGCACTTAACTTACTTATGTTCAGTTCCCATTGAATGATGTTTAGGACATATATTGATATGTTTTAAACATCAAAAACATGTCAGGTAATATTGACTATTGTTGAATATTTCATTAGCCAAATTATAAAGGAAATTTTGGCCATGTGTTGTAGCCAACGAATTATGCACATCTTCAGCACTTTTATATCTTATATTATGTATCTTTCCTCACATATATTAAGTATCTTTCCTTCAAGGGCTGTTCTCCACCATATAGCTTATAGTTGCTAGACATGCATTTGTTTCTTTTGGGTAGCAATGAATGACGAATATGTCGCCTTTTAGGAGCATTCAGCTCTATTTGGAGCCGGATATCTTCATGTGAAAGTGCAACACACAAAGATCTGGGAAAATCCAGACCTTTGGGTGTTGCACTTTCACGCAAATATATCCGGGTCCAGATAGAGCCAAATGCTGCTGGCAGCCGACATATTCGGCATTTGTTGCTACCTGAAAGCAATGACTGCACATGTCTCATAGCTGCCTCCTCCTAGCTTCATCTCTAGTGTCTGCTTGAAGGTAGCAATGATATTTGGAATTCCTAGCAAAAAGATTATTTTATTTTTAAATTGTATTTATTTTCCTTCTTAATACAGGGAGAGTCCACAGCTGCATTCATTACTTGTGGGAATACTGAACCTGGCCACCAGGAGGAGGCAAAGACACCCCAGCCAAAGGCTTAAATACCTCCCCCACTTCCCTCATCCCCCAGTCATTCTTTGCCTTTCGTCACAGGAGGTTGGCAGAGAAGTGTCAGAAGTTTTTGTAGTAGTACCTTAGGAAGGGTATCTACCCTTCGAGATGGGACTGGAGTTTTAAATAGTCTTGTCAGCCTCTCAGTGAGAGCATTGATTAAAGTTAGAGTCTGGAGATGCAGGGAGAGTCTTTCTGCAAAACCATCCATATTAACAGCTCCTAAGCAATCAGCGTTGACAAGTTTTGCTGCCTGCTTTTCTTCACTCAAGTCCATGTCAGAAGTGCTGCTACAATCTGTCAAACTTGAAGGATCTTATTTCTTTTCCACGGCATAGATTCCGGTAAGGTTGTTTCATTTTTTAGTCATATGTTAACGATAGAAGACAGGATCACAGTGTGACTCCTTTTATCTGTATGGAATCAAGGGTTAATATCCCCTGAGGGGGATTATTAAACAGTGGGGTTGTTCTGTTTTTTTGCACATTCCTTCTTGGCTATCACTTTTTGTGCACTTGCCTATTTTCTTTTATATTTGGGTCGGATAATTTTTTGTTTAATAGCTCTTAGTTGTTGTAGAAGCTCTTTTTAGGAAGACGTTTCGTCATATGGGATGTTAGAAGCTGATGACTTCGGTTGTCAATATTTCTGGAGGCTTCCTATGGAAGCATCTCGATTCAGTTCGAGGTGATGCTTCCCTTGAAAATTTTCGAGTCAGATTTACGATTGTTCGCGTTCTTCTAGCAGAAGCTAGAATGTTGGCACTGACAGATATGTCGGTTAAGTTTACTCTTTCCTTCTTCCCGAGAAAAGGAGTTGGTTCTGGCTATTCCGGCCCAGACTGAGCAGGTCCATCTAGCCTCGATGACAGAAAGGACCTGTTTTAGGTTCTATCTTGTTATGGACGTTTGATTCTGGATCATATCGGTTCCAGGGGTCCTAGAGACTTGGAGCTAGGCTACACGTCATGCATTTCTGGGCAGTTTTTCTTCTTTTGTCTTGTTTTTCGGGAGAGAGAGAAGTTTTTTCAGGTGTCTTTTTGGAATACCTTTGCAGTGTGAGAATATTTTCATTACACTGTTTGTTTCAGGGTCCAGTAGAGGGAGGGGTTTCCTGTCCTATTTGGATTCCAGGGTACTCAAGCAGAGCTTGATTTGTTTCCTCCTTTTTGGGGAGAATATAAGTTCTCTCTTCCAAGTTTGGTTCGGAAGCACTGCAGATTCACTGTTGAGAAGGATATCTTTCCTTTTTTCTCCCTATGGGGGTATTATCCGGTTCCTTTAGACCGTCTCTCCCAGTAATCTCATTTCTGATCCTAAGTTTTCTGTTTGGGATCTGGGGTTTATTGGACAGTGACCTGATTACAGTAACAGATAGTTTCTGTGACTTGACGATGCTGGTTGATTTACTGTAGTATTGTCTGATAGAAGACTTCTATGGACTTTTTCTGTCTTCTTCGATCCTCAGAGATGGATCTAGGCCAGAGTTTTCTCTGGTGAAGGCACCAGGTTGGATCCTGGATATTAATTTAGCCTTCCTAGCCAGGTAGACTTTACCTTACGGTTAGCCCCTTCAGGTCGTGCCTTTTAGACCTGCTTCAGTCCATCGCTAGCTCGTTGTTGAGGGGGGGTGATGTCTTGTCTTGGGGTCCTTTTTGTACTTCATCCCTTTTGCCAGGCCTCATCCCATCCGAGGTTAGGTGTAGGCTGAGGCAGTGCAGTGGAGATGTTTCGAATCTGACTTTGCAGATATTCATGGACTACTGGTTGAGAGAATAGTTCTCTCATGTCTTTGTCAAGACCTCCCTATCCTGTGGGACATTTTTCTTATCTCCAGGGGCAGTTTAGACTATGTTGCAGCCCGTTAAGTTGGTGAGGGCATGCCTGAAGGGGCCAGGATCTCCAGAGGTTTTCCTCTCATTGATATGTTGGATCATCAGGCAAATCCTTTCTGCTCTAAGGGTCTAGTCTACTGGGTTCGTCCCAGTTTAGGGATCTAGTCGGTCTTACTTTTGCTGGCTTGGATCTCCTCCTGAGATCGAGAGTCTCCCTAGCGTTAGGGGGTAGCATTTAGAGTTGGGTGGTGGGCAGAGGCCCACTGTGGCTCGCCGTCAGCAACCCTCTTTGGGACGGATTTTATCTAGAGAATCTTTCTGTTATCTGATTTGCAACTGGAAGGGGATCCCGAAGGAAGGAGAATCTTTGGACATCCGTCTTTATTCCATTCTACCCATAATGGGTTGTGTTTCAGGATCTTCAGGAGGAGCTAATACATACATTAGCAGTGCCTTGTAGGTTCATTACTTTTTTTCCCTTTTTCTTCTATTGAGGCCGCATAAATTGTGGTTCACGATTTTGTGGTTTGGCCTCAATGAAGTTTGTCCTTGTTGCAGTGATCTGCTGGAACAGGGTCTCTTTTTACTTCATCGAATCTTTGTTCTGCGACGGGTTGAGAGATGTCTCTTAGTCTTAACTGACAATTTTTCTGAGAGTTATGGTCCTCTCTTTGATGCGCGTAGCTGGTCCCTTGTCATCTATCTCAGTTGTGGAGGACTCCTTTGGCTGGGAAGTACGTGGTTTGTCCTTGCAGTCTTTGTTCCTTCAGGATGATCTGGAGAAGGGCCTCTTAGATATCTTCCTTGTTGGGACAGTGTTGGCCCTGTCTGATTTTTTTTTTTTTGTCCGGCTCCAGAGGCTCATTGAGTTTCTGGACGTACAGTTTTTTTATTAGAATTTTGACTGTGGTCAGGCAGGTGTGTAGTTCGGATGCTCCTTCCTGGGGTTTGAACTTTACTCTTTTATAGTCTTGCATCGGGCTACCTTTGTCCCTATGCATGATGTTGTCTCTAGGTTGTTATCTTAGAGTCCTTCTACGTCTTTCTTACTTCTGCAAGGTCTTGCTTTGCGTCCCTCCTTTTTGGATGTTTCACGATAGTAGGCTGTTCTGCGGATTTAATTAGGATTTTTCCTAAGGCTGTGTCATATCGCGTTTTCAGCTGAAGTTTTGGGTACATTGTTATCTCCTATTCCTTCTTTGCAAAGGAAAGTTTTCTACTTTATATGGAGTAGTGCCTTAAGGGTCTATCCTCAGGCTATATAAGAATAGACACTTATCTCTGTTTATCATCTATCTGAGAAGCATAAGGGTCAGAGGGCTTTTAGTCTTCCTTATCTTTTTAATTGAGGAGTATCTTCCACTTGGGTCATGACTCAGCGGAACACTAGCCTCCTCTGAGGTTTACGGCTCAGTCTTTTCAAGCAGTGGCGTGCTCTTGGGCCTCTAAGATGGGGCCTCTAGAGTTCTTTCCGGTGGGCAGACTATTTGGCCTTCCTTACATTCCTAGCGTTTTTTGCTTCGGTGAGGCAGCCTTTGGGAGAAAGGGTTTGCAGGCTGTGGTGCCCTCAGATGGGGGCCGCCTCTCTTTTTGCCCTCCCTTTAGCATTCAATGTCCTCTGTAGCTTGGGTATAATTTTCCCACAAGTAATGAATGCAGCTGTGGACTCTCCCTGTATTCCCTCGGGAGAATGACTGGGGGATGAGGGAAGTGGGAGAGGTATTTAAGCCTTTGGCTGGGGTGTCTTTGCCTCCTCCTGGTGGCCAGATTCAGTATTCCCACAAGTAATGAATGCATCTGTGGACTCTCCCTGTATATAAGGAGAATAAATTATCTGGTAAGCATAATTTTATGTTTTTCAATGAAAAACAAAGATAATTATGGATTTAAGAGACCACTGGTATAATTCACTAGTTTTGCAATGTCCAGATACACATTTCTACTAGAAGGAAGCATGTAAAAGCAGACTGGCCTATTAATATTCTTTTATCTAACACTCTTGTAATGATAATGTATTCTTGTAAGTACATAGTATGTGGTGCACATAGGCTGATGGTCCAGTCTTTCTCCTGCCTTTTGTAGATCAAGTTTTTGTTCTTTGTTTTTCTGTTTTGTGGTTATAAGTCAGCATTTTCTTCTATATATCCAATATTGTAATAAAGCTCCCTGGAATGCAGAATTTTGCAGGGTAGAGAATATGTAACAGGGACCACCTGACACCTGGATATTTTTTTGTTTGTTTTTTCTTTAATTAAGATGAAAGAAATTAAATTGTGTGTTGATTTTTTTTCTTTTCGTTCTATAATCTGCAGTAAATATGTGAAACCGCCTATAGCAATCAAATACAACTCAAATTCAAATAATTTATAGGCAAAGACACACCTATTCTATAATCTAGATGCTTTATAGTAAGATCAAAACTTATAAACCCTTTCTATGCAAGTCTCACCATACATTTCTTCCATCAATCTATTGTTTTTATTTTAATAAATCAACATTTATTACAAAACCTAAATAATATTGTTTCAGAGAATTCCAGAAATTATAAACTACAATTCAGCCTTTAGAACCGATCTCCTTTAAGTAAGTCCACAGAGAATTAGAACATTCTTCTACTTAGTAGTTAAATGTATCTATGACTTCTTTGCTTTTTTCTTGCCTTTTCCAGGACACACTAACAATGAAAGTTCTCTACAGGAAAACTAGTATATATATATATATATATATATATATATATATATATATATATATATATATATATATATATATATATATATATATATTTTCACTTTTCTTCCCCTAACGGATCAGACACACTCTATAAGGAATAACTTTTATTTAGAATATCTTTAATTTCCCAGGAAACATACATGCAGCCTTTATATCTTTGTCTTTAAAACTTAGGGGAAGGTCAATAGCCCATGTGCAAACAGTACTATTTCACTGGGACTTACTTGGAGCAGAATTTTTTTCAGCCTAAAACTTTGTTACTAGCTAACTGTTCCAGATGAAAACACACTTTCAACCTTTATAGGCTTCATTAACCGGCCCTTCTTTGTCAGGTACCATAAAATTACCATTCTACTTTACTCAGATCTACAACTGTGTCTCTTCTAATATGTGCCTTATATACACAACAACTCTGCACTGAAACTTTAAAGAACAGAATTTATTCAGCCTAGGACCTATACTGCAGATCTGTAGAACAAAAGCCAGTATGTAAAACAAATTTTCTTACTCTTTCCTCTCATGCACAGTTCAATAAGTACAATCGGCACTACTCCACTTCACTTCAATATATAATTCGTGACATACCATCCCAATCTTGTATCTCCACAAATGCAGCATGTTCTGTCCTCCAAGTTACTCACGGTTCCCCAATCTCTATTGGGCATTCTGCCATCTTGTTTCCAGATGGTGGGGCTTACTTTGCTCTCCCCCTATAAGCTACAGTTAGCCTCCACATTGATGCCTGCCAATGCAAGCCCCAGGCCTCTGCAAACTATTTCACATGTGGGACTTACCCTCCAGTCTACTAGGAGGAGGCAAAAACACCCCAACACATCAGAGCCATAATACCTATCACTTACCTTGAATTTTTTTTTTTCTCTCCATGAAGGAGTAAGGTGAATTCCGTAGAGCTGATCTACATGTCATTGGAATGGGTTCCTCTAAGTGCCTATGCAAGACAGAGAAGTAGACAAGTCTTTTTAAACCAGGCATTAAAAATATTTCTCTTGTTAGGTGTATCCAGTCCACGGATCATCCATTACTTGTGGGATATTCTCCTTCCCAACAGGAAGTTGCAAGAGGATCACCCACAGCAGAGCTGCTATATAGCTCCTCCCCTAACTGCCATATCCAGTCATTCTCTTGCAAGCTCTCAACATAGCTGGAGGTAGTTAGAGGAAAGTGGTAAAATATAGTTAGTTTTTTCTTCAATCAAAAGTTTATTGATTTTAAATGGTACCGGAGTGTACTATTTTAGCTCAGGCAGCATTTAGAAGAAGAATCTGCCTGCGTTTTTCTATGATCTTAGCAGAAGTAACTAAGATCCACTGCTATTCTCACATGTCTGAGGAGTGAGGTAACTTCAGAGGGAGAATGGCGTGCAGGGTATCCTGCAATAAGGTATGTGCAGTTAAGTTTTTCTAGGGATGGAATTTGCTAGAAAATGCTGCTGATACCGGATTAATGTAAGTTAAAGCCTAAATACAGTGATTTAATAGCGACTAGTATCAGGCTTGCTATCAGAGGTATATACTCTGATTAATGTGCAATATAAAACGTTTGCTGGCATGTTTAATCGTTTTTATATATGCTTTGGTGATAAAACTTATTGGGGCCTAGTTTTTTCCACATGGCTGGCTTTATTTTTGCCTAGAAACAGTTTCCTGAGGCTTTCCACTGTTATAGTATAAAAGTTACAGTTGGTGCAGTTAAAATTACAAACTGTGACATTCAGCTTCCCTCAGCAGTCCCCTGCATGCTATAGGACATCTCTGAAGGGCTCAAAAGGCTTCAAAAGTAGGAGCTGTGGCAGTTGTTATGACTGTTTAAAAAACATATTTTTCGTTTTGTTAATCTGTTTTTTGTATTAAGGGGTTAATCATCCATTTGCAAGTGGGTGCAATGCTCTGCTAACTTGTTACATACACTGTAAAAATTTCGTTAGTTTAACTGCCTTTTTTCACTGTTATTTCAAATTTTGGCAAAATTTGTTTCTCTTAAAGGCACAGTAACGTTTTTTTTTATATTGCTTGTTAACTTGATTTAATGTGTTTTCCAAGCTTGCTAGTCTCATTGCTAGTCTGTATAAACATGTCTGACATAGAGGAAACTCCTTGTTCATTATGTTTAAAAGCCATGGTGGAACCCCATAGGAGAATGTGTACTAAATGTATTGATTTCACTTTAAACAATAAAGATCAGCTGTTATCTTTAAAAGAATTATCACCAGAGGATTCTGACGAGGGGGAAGTTATGCCGACTAACTCTCCCCACGTGTCGGACCCTTTAACTCACGCTCAAGGGACTCACGCTAAAATGGCGCCAAGTACATCAAAGACGCCCATAGCGATTACTTTGCAGGACATGGCGGCAATCATGGATAATACCCTGTCAGCGGTATTAGCCAGACTGCCTGAATTCAGAGGAAAGTGCGATAGCTCTGGGTTTAGACGTAATACAGAGCGCGCAGATGTTTTAAGGCCCATGTCTGATACTGCGTCACAATATGCAGAAGCTGAGGAAGAGCTTCAGTCTGTGGGTGACGTCTCTGACTCGGGGAAACCTGATTCAGATATGTCTACTTTTAAATTTAAGCTTGAGAACCTCCGGGTGTTGCTTGGAAAGGTTTTTTTTTTTTTTTTTTTTTAATCAAGCTTTATTAGAGTTATTCCGAAACATTTCAAAAACAGAGTTCCATTTATACAGAGTGATTGTATTTGTGTACATAAAGGATATAGATGAGGTTTCATGTTTTCTTATAATGCTGATAAAACGAACTCTTGGAAGCAAAGCTTTGCTTTTTAACATAAAGTATTTTTGACAAACAGTTATATGAACCTTTATAAACAGAAGATTCAAATTAAAAGTGACCCGTACACACCGGGTGAAAGGAGTAGGAAAAACGTGTTTTCTAGGAGGGAGAGGGTATTTAAGGGGGGAGACCAGGGGTATAGGGGGAAAGAATGAAAAAAAAAAAAAAAAAGTTTACCTAATTATGTAGAAGTTATATTTATGCCTAGGGGTCGGTGGTTATATGGTCTGCTGAAGGGGGGGGTTCCAGATGGACATGATTGTATCGTATGTGACCATCTGGTTGCTCTTAATATAGTGCAACTTTTCTAGAGATAGTAGTTCATCTACAGCAGATCTCCACTCTGAAAGGGTAGGCGCCTCCCTCGACTTCCAAAGTCTGGGAATAAGCCTCTTTGCTCCTGTAAGCATGATCAAGAGAAGGGCACGTTTCTGTCTATCCTTGGCCTCAGGAAGATGCAGGAATAGGATAGTTTCAGGTGTAACAGGGATCTGTATGTTTAGTTTGTCTGACATTTCTCCAAGGACAGTCGTCCAATAGTTCAAGAGTTTAGGGCAATCCCACCAAATGTGAATGAGAGTGCCTATTTCTCCGCATCCCCTCCAACATGTGGCAGAAGCCGTTGGGAAGAATCGGTGTAATCTAGAGGGTGTGTAATACCATCTGGTAAGTAATTTGAGTTGTATTTCTTGAACCGTTGCTGATACAGAGGAACGCTTAGTCAATCGGAAGGCTTTGAGCCATTCCTCCTCCGCTATCGCATTATTGAGGTCCCTGTTCCATGCCCTGGTGTATGTCGGTAGGTCTATGTCAGGTGGTATGAGTAGCAGTTTGTATATTTTGGAAATTAGTCTCCTTTGAGGGGTGAGACCCACGCATAGGGTTTCAAATGGGGTAAGTTCTCTAATAAAGTCACATTTGTTTGTGTGATGCGTTAGGAAATGGGATAGTTGGTGGTATCTCAGCCAAGAAGAGAAAATGTCCCCAAATTGTTCTACCATCTCCTGTTGTGGACGCAATCTACCCCCGATAAGTGCAGAGTGCCCAGCCTCAAACTGTAAGAGCTACCTGTTCGTTTGTACATTTCATAATAAGGTAGTGCAGGGTTCTCTAGGATTGGGATCAATGGTGAGGTGATTTTAGAGATATGCGTACTGGTGGAGATTGTTCTGTCCCACTCCGAAAGAGTTTCAGTTATTAAATGGTATTTGTGCAGTATTTTGGGGCGTTTAGTAGAAGGGATCCAGGCCAGGGAGGCCACGTTATTAAGATGAAGTATCTGACCGTCGATCCTGACCCATTGCTTTTGTGTAGTGTTATGTGACCATTCAGATAGTCTCTGTAGGATTATGGCCCTCCTGTATAGTGCTAGTTCAGGGAAGCCCAGGCCCCCCCTGTCTCTGGGTAGATAAAGCGTTTTTTTGGGTATTCTAGGTTTCATGCCCGTCCAGACAAACCTTTCCAAGGTTCCCTGGAGGGCGGGAAGGAAGTCTGCAGGAAGGTGAATGGGGACAGTTTGCATTACATATAGTATGCGTGGCAGAATATTCATTTTAATTAGTCCTATTTTTCCCAACCAAGATAAGGATTTATTCCCCCACGAGGAGAGATCATTAACTATCTCCTTCCGTAGAGAGAGATAGTTATTTTTATAAAGTTCAGATGAGTTTGCGGATAGGTAAATACCCAGGTATTTCAATCTGGTGGGTGCTATAGGGACTTTGTAGTGAGATGTTAAGAAATGAATATGTTCAGGGGAGGAATTGATGTTAAGGAGTTCAGATTTGGATAAATTTAAATGATAATTAGAAAGTTGTCCATATTCCCTAAGTTCTGTGAGAAGCTCTGGGACCGATGACTCAATACTGGATAGGGTGTATAGAACGTCATCAGCGTATAACGCCTGTTTATGCTCTACATCCCCAATTTTGACTCCCTTGATGTTAGGATTAAGGCGTATCTTTTGTGCAAGCGCTTCGATTGAGAGGGCAAAAAGTAATGGGGACAACGGGCATCCCTGTCGGGTCCCGTTTGATATAGAGAAGGAGTTTGATAGGGTTCCATTTATTCTAATCCGCGCGTTTGGGGCAGAGTAAAGAGCGAAAACCATATTAAGAAAGGGATCTCCAAAATTCATGGCTTTCATGACCTGACGCAGAAAAAGCCAATCGACCCGGTCGAAGGCCTTCTCCGCGTCGGTCGAGAAAAGTGCCATTGGCACTCCCTCTGCTTGCGCGAAATTTAATATCTGGATCACTTTGGTGGTGTTGTCGCGTGCCTCCCTGCCCGGCACAAAGCCTACTTGGTCAGAGGAGACTAGACTTGGGAGATATTTGTTAAGGCGGTTTGCTAATATTTTGGCTAGAATTTTAATGTCCAGATTTAGTAGGGAGATGGGTCTGAAGTTTGCGGGGGAGTTGGGGGGCTTTCCCGGCTTGGGCAGAACTGTGATATGCGCCTCTAGCATTGTGCCAGAGAGCGCTGGATGTTCTATCAAGGAGTTGAAGAGTTGGAGCATCAGAGGCTCCAGTGAGTCCTGAAAGCTTGGAAAGGTTTTAGCTGCTCTGAATGACTGTGACACAATTGCAGTGCGAGAGAAATTGTGTAGACTGGATAAATACTATGCGGTGCCGGTGTGTACTGACGTTTTTCCAATACCTAAAAGGTTTACAGAAATTATTAGTAAGGAGTGGGACAGACCCGGTGTGCCGTTTCCCCCCCCCCCCTCCTATTTTTAGAAAAATGTTTCCAATAGACGCCACCACACGGGACTTATGGCAGACGGTCCTTAAGGTGGAGGGAGCAGTTTCTACTTTAGCAAAGCGTACCACTATCCCTGTCGAGGACAGTTGTGCTTTTTCAGATCCAATGGATAAAAAATTAGAAGGTTACCTTAAGAAAATGTTTATTCAACAAGGTTTTATCCTGCAGCCCCTTGCATGCATTGCTCCTGTCACTGCTGCTGCGGCGTTCTGGTTTGAGTCTCTGGAAGAGGCCTTTCAGACAGCTACTCCATTGACTGAAATACTTGACAAGCTTAGAACACTTAAGCTAGCTAATTCTTTTGTTTCTGATGCCATTGTTCATTTGACTAAACTAACGGCTAAGAATAAGCGTAGGGCGCTATGGCTTAAAATCTTGGTCAGCTGACGTGACTTCAAAGTCTAAATTACTTAACATTCCCTTCAAGGGGCAGACCCTATTCGGGCCTGGTTTGAAGGAAATTATTGCTGACATTACTGGAGGTAAGGGTCATACCCTTCCTCAGGACAGGGCCAAATCAAGGGCCAAACAGTCTAATTTTCGTGCCTTTCGAAACTTCAAGGCAGGTGCAACATCAACTTCCTCTGCTACAAAACAAGAGGGAACTTTTGCGCAATCCAAGCCGGCCTAGAAATCTAACCAGGCCTGGAGCAAAGGCAAGCAGGCCAGAAAGCCTGCTGCTGCCTCTAAGACAGCATGAAGGAACGGCCCCCTATCCGGCAACGGATCTAGTAGGGGGCAGACTTCTCTCTTCGCCCAGGCGTGGGCAAGAGATGTTCAGGATCCCTGGGCGTTGGTCTTAAACAAATTCCTCAGAGTTCCATCGTTCAAAATGGAAACTATTCGGACAATCCTACCTATGATCCAGGAGGGTCAGTACATGACCACAGTGGATTTGAAGGATGCTTACCTTCACATACCGATTCACAAAGATCATCATCGGTTCCTAAGGTTTGCCTTTCTAGACAGGCTTTACCAGTTTGTGGCTCTTCCCTTCGGGTTAGCTACAGCCCCAAGAATTTTTACAAAGGTTCTGGGGTCTCTTCTGGCGGTCCTAAGACCACGGGGCATAGCAGTGGCCCCTTATCTAGACAACATCCTGATACAGGCGTCAAACTACCAAATTGCCAAATCTCATACGGACATAGTGTTGGCATTTCTGAGGTCGCATGGGTGGAAAGTGAACAAGGGAAAGAGTTCTCTATCACCCCTCACAAGGGTTTCCTTCCTAGGAACTCTGATAGATTCTGTAGAAATGAAAATTTACCTGACAGAGTCCAGGTTATCAAAGCTTCTAAATTCCTGCCGTGTTCTTCACTACATTCCGCGCCCTTCGGTGGCTCAGTGTATGGAAGTGATCGGCTTAATGGTAGCGGCGATGGACATAGTGCCATTTGCGCGCCTACATCTCAGACCGCTGCAATTATGCATACTCAGTCAGTGGAATGGGGATTACACAGATTTGTCCCCTCTGCTAAATCTGGATCAAGAGACCAGAGATTCTCTTCTCTGGTGGCTATCTCGGGTCCATCTGTCCAAAGGTATGACCTTTCGCAGGCCAGATTGGAAAATTGTAACAACAGATGCCAGCCTTCTAGGTTGGGGTGCAGTCTGGAATTCCCTGAAGGCTCAGGGATCGTGGACTCAGGAGGAGAAACTCCTCCCAATAAATATTCTGGAGTTAAGAGCAATATTCAATGCTCTTCTAGCTTGGCCTCAGTTAGCAACCCTGAGGTTCATCAGATTTCAGTCGGACAACATCACGACTGTGGCTTACATCAACCATCAAGGGGGGACCAGGAGCTCCCTAGCGATGTTAGAAGTCTCCAAGATAATTCGCTGGGCAGAGACTAACTCTTGCCATCTATCAGCGATCCATATCCCAGGTGTAGAGAACTGGGAGGAGGATTTCCTAAGTCGTCAGACTTTTCATCCGGGGGTGTGGGAACTCCATCCGGAGGTGTTTGCTCAATTGGTTCATCGTTGGGGCACACCAGAATTGGATCTCATGGCGTCTCGCCAGAGCGCCAAGCTTCCTTGTTATGGATCCAGGTCCAGGGACCCAGAAGCGACGCTGATAGATGCTCTAGCAGCACCGTGGTTCTTCAACCTGGCTTATGTGTTTCCACCGTTTCCTCTGCTCCCTCGACTGATTGCCAAAATCAAACAGGAGAGAGCATCGGTGATCTTGATCGCGCCTACGTGGCCACGCAGGACCTGGTATGCAGACCTGGTGGACATGTCATCCTTTCCACCTTGGCCTCTGCCTCTGAGACAAGACCTTCTACTACAAGGTCCTTTCAATCATCCAAATCTAATTTCTCTGAGACTGACTGCCTGGAGATTGAACGCTTGATTTTATCAAGACGTGGCTTCTCCGAGTCAGTCATTGATACCTTAATACAGGCACGAAAGCCTGTAACCAGGAAAATCTACCATAAGATATAGCGCAAATATCTTCATTAGTGTGAATCCAAGAATTACTCATGGAATAAGGTTAGGATTCCTAGGATATTGTCCTTCCTCCAAGAGGGTTTGGATAAAGGATTATCAGCTAGTTCTTTAAAGGGACAGATTTCTGCTCTGTCTATCCTTTTGCACAAGCGTCTGGCAGAGGTTCCAGACGTCCAGGCATTTTGTCAGGCTTTGGTTAGAATTAAGCCTGTGTTTAAACCGGTTGCTCCTCCATGGAGCTTAAACTTGGTTCTTAAGGTTCTTCAAGGAGTTCCGTTTGAACCCCTTCATTCCATTGATATCAAACTTTTATCTTGGAAAGTTCTGTTTTTGATGGCTATTTCCTCGGCTCGTAGAGTCTCTGAGTTATCAGCTTTACAATGTGATTCTCCTTATCTGATTTTCCATACAGATAAAGTAGTTCTGCGTACAAAACCTGGGGTTTTACCTAAGGTAGTTTCCAACAAGAATATCAATCAAGAGATTGTTGTTCCATCATTGTGTCCTAATCCTTCTTCAAAGAAGGAACGTCTTTTACATAATTTGGACGTAGTCCGTGCTTTAAAGTTTTACTTACAAGCGACTAAAGATTTTTGTCAAACATCTTCCCTGTTTGTTGTTTACTCTGGACAGAGGAGAGGTCAAAAGGCTTCGGCAACCTCTCTTTCTTTTTGGCTTCGGAGCGTAATACGCTTAGCCTATGAGACTGCTGGACAGCAGCCCCCTGAAAGGATTACAGCTCATTCTACTAGAGCTGTGGCTTCCACCTGGGCCTTTAAAAATGAGGCTTCTGCTGAACAGATTTGCAAAGCGTCGACTTGGTCTTCGCTTCATAACTTTTCAAAATTTTACAAATTTGATACTTTTGCTTCTTCTGAGGCTATTTTTGGGAGAAAGGTTCTACAGGCAGTGGTCCCTTCTGTTTAAGTACCTGCCTTGTCCCTCCCTTCATCCGTGTACTTTAGCTTTGGTATTGGTATCCCACAAGTAATGGATGATCCGTGGACTGGATACACCTAACAAGAGAAAACATAATTTATGCTTACCTGATAAATTTATTTCTCTTGTGGTGTATCCAGTCCACGGCCCGCCCTGTCCTTTTAAGGCAGGTCTAAATTTTAAACTACAGTCACCACTGCACCCTATGGTTTCTCCTTTCTCGGCTAGTTTCGGTCGAATGACTGGATATGGCAGTTAGGGGAGGAGCTATATAGCAGCTCTGCTGTGGGTGATCCTCTTGCAACTTCCTGTTGGGAAGGAGAATATCCCACAAGTAATGGATGATCCATGGACTGGATACACCACAAGAGAAATAAATTTATCAGGTAAGCATAAATTATGTTTTTTATCTGCCAGTCCCCTGGGTCTACAGTGTACTGCTACTTGTGTGATCCACAGCCCTCCCCAGGTAAATTGCAGATTTGCCAATCCCCTGGGTTGTAGAATGTTGGTCCTTGTAAAAATCCTTGTAAGATCCTTGGCATCGTGCTTGCACTGCCTTGGATGGGCCCGTCTAAATTCTTTAAGACATCTCCTAAATAGCCATCTTATTTACCCAGTACCTAACACAGTTTCTGATTTGATAACTAAGGAATCTCTCTGCCAAGGTTAAGAACACATTCACTGGAGGTTTGGGAATCCATCCCTAGGGTGGATGGAGCGATATCTACACTTGCCAGGTGAACTAAAATTCCTTTAGAGGGTAGCTCTCATTCAAGGGTCCATGTAACAAAAGCTTGATGGCTTTCATAGATTATCCTTTCATCTGGCAGGCTAGCTGTCAGTGTAGCTTTAATGTGAAAGATGCTGCAATTGCTTTTTTTTGGCTGATGGTTTCGAAGAACAGATTTTCACCTCCTTTCAGGGTAAGATTTTGTTCGGACCAGGCAACTGCCACTGAAAGTAAGGGAGTATACCTGCTCAAGATAAAAAGGCAAAGGCAGGATTAGCATGCAGGGCGCTTTTGCTTATTTTGTCAGGCTAAGGACCAAAAGATTTCCTCCACATCAACACAGAGGAAAGATTCCTTCAAAGTCTTTTGGAAGCCCTACTCTTTTTAGTCTTAGTCCAAACAATCCAAGAAACCCACTCCCTCCCCAAGATCTGCATGAAGTTGCAGCACCTAGACCAGATGAGGTGCTGGTAGGGGGCAGATTGAACCTTTCTCAGGAGAACTGAAAGAAGTTGGTTCAAGACCCTTTGGTTTGGGGAATCATTTCTCTGGGGTACTGAATAGGGTTTTGATTAAAACCTATTACTATTGTTTAATTGTGTAGTGCCGCAAAATTCCACAGAACTGGGTAGACCTGAAAAGGTGTGTTTTCTAGGAACATCTGAAGATATAAAAGAAGAAAGATTCCTCCTGTTTTAAGTGCCTCAAGATTCTTCAAAAGCCAAAGTCTTTCTGACTTTTAAGATGCCTATTAGCATATCCCTTTTTCACAGGGAACTTCATGTTCCTAAATTTTGCCTTCTTAAACAGGCATAGTAAGTTTGTGGTACTTCCTTTTTGTCTAGCAAACACTCCAAGAGTTTTTACAAAACCTATGGCTTTGTACTTAGACATTATTTGGTAAAGGCACTCTCCTTCCAATTGGGAAGGAATCTCTTCAAAGTCACAGTTAGAAAATAAAACCACTAAGAGCTTCTAAACTCAGACCCATGTATCCTTCCTAAGGTCCACTATAATTTTTATTGAGTCTCTCTGTTTAAATGCCTAAAAATTAGAACAACTCCAAGTAGATAAGCCTTTTTCTGCATTCCTCCTAATTATAATAATACTAAAGACTTATAAAAAAGAATGAACTCGCAAATTAATTTTGTTTATTAGGCCATTGTTTATTTGTCCATTGCCCATTTTATTTTACCTTTTCATACAGATACAATGAATAACGTCAAATTCTGAAAATGTTGCATTTGTACACAAACAAATACCAAACTCTAGTTTTTAATATTTAGAAGACAATTTTTTAACTCATGCACCGTGTTTGTTCTGCCGTTTATACATAGATTCGAGGCTAGAAAGATGTTATGTCAAAAATGAGCTACTGAACTCCTATAAGAACTGATAAGTAATTACCCATTTAGGCCCAGATTACAAGTGGCATGCAATTTATTTATTTTTTGCCCTTGAACACTAACTGCCTTAGTTAAAAAATAAGCGTGGCTGGATTAGTGCTGGTATTACAAGTTTAAAGTAAAAAAAAACTTCAGGGCTTTGTATATCGCAACTGTGCTAACTCCCTCTCCCCACGGAAAACCTGGCACTTACCAGCAGGCACACAGTAATGTTTAAAAGCAAAAATGGGAGAGTCAGTTGCATTTGGCGCCAAAGTTTCAAGCCCAGGACCACGTGATGGTCTCTGCCTTCCTGGGACCCTAACTAACACCAACACATTGCATACTTTCAAACAAACCAACTGGGAACCTCCCAGGGTGACACAGGCCTTTGTAATTTCCTCTTAGTATATGCATATATATATATATTTTAGATAGATCGACAGATAGATAAATAGATATAGAAATATATATGCAGTGTATGTATATATATATATATATATAGAGAGAGAGAGAGAGATTGAGATTGTTTTCTCTAAGCAAAGTACATAGGAATTTCAAGTATTTATATATTTTTTTTAAATTAAATTAAAATTATATTGCATGTTTCAAGGTATTTGACTGAGAAGGGCTGAAAAGTGTTTGTATGTGTATATATGTATGTATATGTGTACATACATATTTACACTTATAAATACACATGTATACACATATATAGACATTTATGTAGATAAACATTTCCCTTTTGAACTCTTTTAAAACCTTTTTTATCAATATTAAAATATTTGATTAAAAAGTGTATATATAAGTGTAATAGTTTAATATGTTTTTGATGGCAATTTGTAATTTTTTCTTTCTTGTTTTTTACCCTTACACTTCTGGTCTTAAGTTGGGCTAAATATATAGTTCAATTTCGGCTAGCAGTTGAGTCAAACTATAACTTTCAACTTGTAATATCAGCTCTCTTTAGCGTTGTGCTAACCCTTCTCTGATAAATGTGATTTACCATGGACTTAAAATATCAAGTTACGCACTAATATTAGCGATACTGCTTATCTGCTGCCTCCCTATCTTTAGCGCACCACTTGTAATCTACCCTTGGTGTTATATTTTGCTGCCACTCAGAAAACTGAAAAGAAAAAATAACATGTTTAATGTTTCATAAGCCTCTTAACTTCTCTTGCTTTACTGTCCCATCTATTAGGTTGTTACCTGCCCAGCAACCCTGAAGCCATTGTTCTGGACATAGATTATAAATCTGGAACCCCCATGCAGAGGTGAGAATATTCTATTTCTTTCACAGAGAAACTCAGAGAAGGGCACCACAATATTAAATGGTACTTTATAATCCTGTTACTTGTGAGAATCACTGGTTTTAAAGAACACCTCTGATTCCAGTTCAGTGTAGCACTAGCATTTATATGACGTGTGGTTTACAATGACTGATACATTATTTGGATGTGTTTAAAAAGTTAGAACCCTGATAAATAGATGAGTTTTTATTTACCATTATTTGTTCTGCAGTGTTGTATGAATGCTCTTATACACTTACAAGCACTAAATGGCAGCAATGTTTGCACAAAGTATTCCATTTCCAAATGTACTGATTTAAAGATGCTGCCGTATAGTGCTCCAGTCACATTCACGCGTCTGAGCCTTCCTAAGAATACTCTTTAATAAAGGACGCCAAGATAAAGAAGTGGGAGGTTGATCACAATCCTTTAGATAAACGTATCTAATGGTTTATCTGCAATAATCCCTATAGACTTTAATGATTATTTTGAACACAAACAAAAATAAGCTTTTTTAAATTGTATCATCTCTCTAAATCATCAATGACAAATTTTGGATTTCTTGTCCCCTTAACCCCTTAACTGCAAATAACACCGGGTCATCATCCGCACATTGTACTTAGCATGAGGAGGGTGGCTTTTGGAGCTCATTGTTCCCCCACTTACACTGTATCCCTGGTTGGTCTAGGTCTCTGGCATTGCCCGGGGAATCCGGGGGTGCCACATGCATGGTGACATCACCAAGCCATAAGTGCTAAGGAGGACAGCAGGTCTTTAGGTAGCTGGATGGAGGGGTTAATATTCAAATTGCTCAACCTCAGCTACCGTTTGTTTAAAATTGTATGTTCTATCTGAGTCATAAAAGTTTAATTTTGACTTTACTGTTCCTTTAACCTTCCCAAAGCTGTAGAAATTATAAAAAAAAAAAATGTTCAAGGGGCAATAGCATTAGCCCAATCTACTTATCCTTATTGGCAATCTTTTTGTTCTGATGCATAATATCATATCATTTTAATAATTCATCTACCTGGCCCCACAGTACCTCTTAACCAGTATATAACTTAAAGGGACAGTCAACACCAGAATTTTTGTTGTTTAAAAAGAAAGATAATCCCTTTATTACCCATTCCCCAGTTTTGCATAACCAACACTGTTATAGAAATACACTTTTTATTGCTGTGATTAACTTTTATCTAAGCCTCTGCAAACTGCCCCCTTATTTCAGTTCTTTTGACAGACTTGCATTTTAGCCAATCCGTGATCACTCCAGGGTAACTTCACGTGCATGAGCTCAATGTTATCTATGAAACACATGAACTAATGCCCTCTAGTGGTCAGAATGCATTCTGATTAGAGGCAATCTTCACGGTCTAAGAATTTAGCATTTGAACCTCCTAGAATTAGCTTTCAACTAAGAATACCAAGAGAACAAAGCAAAATTGGTGATAAAAGTAAATTGGAAAGTTGTTTAAAATTGCATTCCCTATTTAAATCATGAAGTTTTTTTTGGACTTGACTGTCCCTTTAACTTTGTAGTTGCTGATTTTCAGCAATCATCTTTTTTTTTTCTTATTTTCTTTTCAAAAGTAGGATTTATTTTTAATATGGAGTCTGATATTTCTTTCATGTAAGTGGCAAGCGTCCATGAGCTAGTGACGTATGGGATATACATTCCTACCAGAAGGGGGCAAAGTTTACCAAACCTCAAATGCCTATAAATACACCTCCCACCTCACTCATACCTCAGTTTTAAAAACTTTGCCTCCTTAGAAGGTGGTGAAGCATTAGGTGCTTGATTTCTTCTGTGAAAAGCGCTTCTAAGCATTTTGAAGCCCAGTTCCTGTCTAAGTACAGTGTTTGTCTGAGGGATGTGAAGGGAGTATTGCCTGATGATACCAGGTTTTTGCCTATGGGAAATCTATTCTAAGGCTCTCTGTAAATCGGTCACAGGGATTCATCTGCTGCCTCCCTTTACAGATCGACATTATACTCCTCTACCATTACCTCTGCTGATACGTTTCAGTACTGGTTTGGCTGTCTGCTATTTGTGGATGGGTGTCTTACACGGTAGGTATATACTTTTATTATACACTCTCAGCTATGGATTGGGCACTTTTTAAGTAAAGTCGTTATATATTGTTTGTATACATGCATTGAGTCTGTAATTCAGTGCTCTTTTTTAGCGACTTTATTTGTGGCTAAATATTTGTCAACGTTGGTAGAGTCTTTGAAACATACAGGGTTTTTTATGGAGCTAGTAATTTATTTATAAGTATTATATTAGCCTCATGGAATGCTGATAATCACATTGTATGCAGCTATAATATAAGTATCCATTATGCTTTATTTTGGTTCATTTTGTTTTTTTTGTATATAGAATCAAAATTCTTACCTGCTTTTTAGAGTGATAGGTGTATTAGAAATCCTCTTCAGCTGTGCATGTCGCGCATGTGATGATGCTATTTATGTCATAGGGTGACGTGTCATTATTGTGTGCTATTTTTTTCGCGCCAAAAATTTAAATTTAAAATTTTCCTGCCAAAATTTTTCCGTCAAAATTTTATATTTAAAACTAAATACTTACCTATAAAATAAACCCTAAGCTAGCTACAATATAACTAATAGTTACATTGTATCTAGCTTAGGTTTTATTTTAAAGGCAACTTTGTATTTATTTTAATTAGGTACAATAGTTATTAAATAGTTATTAACTATTTAATAACTTCCTAGTTAAAATAAGTACAAAAGTACCTGTAAAATAAACCCTAACCTAAGTTACAATTACACCTAACACTACACTATAATTAAACTAATTACCTAAACTACCTACAATTAATTACAATTAAATTAAATAAACTAAATTACGAAAAAAACAAACACTAAATTTCAGAAAATAAAAATAGAATTACAAGAATTTTAGACTAATTACACCTAATCTAATCCCCCTAATAAAATAAAAAATCCCCCCAAAATAATAAAATTCCCTACCCTATACTAAATTACAAATAGCCCTTAAAAGGGCCTTTTGCGGGGCATTGCCCCAAAGTAATCAGCTCTTTCACCTGTAAAACAAAAATACAATCCCCCCCCAACATTAAAACCCACCACCCACACACCCAACCCTACTCTAAAACCCATCCAATCCCCCCTTAAAAAACCTAACACTGCCCCCTTGAAGATCACCCTACCTTGAGCCGTCTTCACCCAGCCGGGCACAAGTGGTCCTCCAGAGGGTCCGAAGTCTTCATCCTGTCCGGCCAGAAGAGGACATCCAGACCGGCAGAAGGCTTCATCCAGGGGGCATCTTCTATCTTCATCCTTCCGGAGCGGAGCGGGTCCATCTTCAACACATCCGACACGGAGCATCCTCTTCATCCGACGACTGAATGACTGGTCCTTTAAGTGACGTCATCCAAGATGGCGTCCCTTGAATTCCGATTGGCTGATAGAATCCTATCAGCCAATCGGAATTAAGGTAGGAAAAATCCTATTGGCTGATGCAATCAGCCAATAGGATTGAAGTTCAATCAGATTGGCTGATCCAATCAGCCAATAGGATTGAACTCGCATTCTATTGGCTGTTCCAATCAGCCAATAGAATGCGAGGTCAATCCTATTGGCTGATTGCATCAACCAATAGAATTTTTCCTACCTTAATTCCGATTGGCTGATAGTTTAAAATTCTTGTAATTCTTTTTTTTTTTTCCTGTAATTTAGTGGGTTTTTTTTTTCGTAATTTAGTTTATTTAATTTAATTGTAATTAATTGTAGGTAGTTTAGGTAATTAGTTTAATTATAGTGTAGTGTTAGGTGTAATTGTAACTTAGGTTTGGGTTTATTTTACAGGTACTTTTGTACTTATTTTAACTAGGAAGTTATTAAATAGTTAATAACTATTTAATAACTATTCTACCTAGTTAAAATAAATGCAAAGTTGCCTGTAAAATAAATATAAATCCTAAGCTAGCTACAATGTAACTATTAGTTATATTATAGCTAGCTTAGGGTTTATTTTATCGGTAAGTGTTTAGTTTTAAATAGGATTCATTTATTTAATTATGGTAAATTTATTTCGTTTAATTTAAATTATATTTAAGTTAGGGGGGGTTAGACTTAGGTTTAGGGGTTAATAAATTTAATATAGTGGCGGCGACATTGGGGTCGGAAGATTAAGGGTTAATAAATGTAGGTAGGTGTCGGCTATGTTAGGGACGGCAGATTAAGGGTTAATAAAATGTAACTAGTGTTTGCGCGGCAGTTTAGGGGTTAATATATTTATTAAAGTGGCGGCGATGTCCGGTCGGCAGATTAGGGGTTAAACATTTTAGTTAAGTGTTTCCGATGTGGGGGGGGGCCTAGGTTTAGGGGTTAATAGGTAGTTTATGGGTGTTAGTGTACTTTTAGCACTTTAGTTAAGAGTTTTATGTTCCGGCGTTAGCCCATAAAACTCCTAACTACTGACTTTTAAATGTGGTAGGAGTCTGGACAGGAGAGGGTCTACCGCTCATTTTTTTAGGCGATCGTAATACCGGCGTTAGGAAAATCCCATTAAAAAGATAGGATACGCAATTGACGTAAGGGGATTTGCGGTAAGCTAAAATTGCGGAAAAAAGTGAGCGGTAGACCCTTTCCTGCCTGACTCTTAATACCACCGGACATTAAAAAGCAGCGTTGAGGAGTCCCAACGCTGCTTTTTTAAGGCTAACGCAAGACTCGTAATCTCGCCGTTAGAGAGCTTTCATGCAGCATTTTATGAATCTTTTTTTTTTTTTTTAATTAAATATTTTATTGAGGGTAAAACAATAAATTCACTTGCAGTGCATAGTACAAACTTATCAAATATTATCATCATATCAGAACATCTAAAGTGTGCATAAAGAAATAACAGCCCTCATTTTTTCCCCCTTTTGTTTGTAGGTCACTCTTGGACCTATGATATTGTATTAAACTGTAGTAAGGGATAAACAATGAACAAAATAAACAGGACAAAACAAATTGCATCTTAGAGAAAAGAAAAAAAAGTTATTACATTGACAGCATTAAAAAGAAAATGAAGATGCAAGTAGCCAAAACTGGAAACAGCGAAGATAAATATAACCGTTCAACATAGTACAAATTGTCATATTGTAGTTGTACTATCAAATGGGTTCTATGTAAGAACTGAGGATATCATAGCTATGTATTTAAGGGGCTGGCAATCATGATATAGATCTTTAAAATATTTAAAAGGAGAATTGGATGTTGGGCAATTTTATCTGTATATGCTAATCCTGTTTCCTGTGCTACACTAAGAGGCTGTCTGGTGGTCAATAATATAAAAATAACTTGCAACGCATGCTCGTGCTAGAAAACATCATATGTGCGTAGTAGAATGATTTAATGCATCACTTAGCTAAAACAAATATACTCCTCAGTCATACAATTAATTTTGCCGTCTAGAGGTGCTATCGGTATTTGTTACCCGGTTGCTACCCCGGCCGAAGGCAGCAAAACCGGGACATGTGGGTTAATGTAATGTAAGGATGTAAGGGTCGGAACCATGCTAAAGTTATGCTAAGTGTAGACATAACCCGAGAGCTACCTATAAAGATATGGGCAGTATGTCAAAATTATCCTTATCTCTATGAGTATGTGAGCCTACTTTGCTAAGGTGTCTTAAATGTGTTTTATGCTGAATGGATTTACCAAGTATAACAATGTTATATGTATTGATGATCAACTAAAAAAAAATAAAAAAAATATATGAATTGAAGTGAACATAAGGAAACCTATAAACAGTAATATCACAACATTTTCTCCCACCGAGGGTATTTCAAACTGCAAACTGTATTATTATATTAATACATGTTAAGCTAAGACTGATTCAGAGTCCAATCTGTTATAGTAAATGCTAGAGAAGTAAATGTCGGGTAAACCGCATTTGATTTAACTGGTTAATAAGGTAAGCTGCTTAGGAGTGTAAACGGTGACGCCAATACCCAGCCGGGTTGACAAATGTTCCAATAGCGCTGTTAAAGGGAAGCGCATCAGGGCCATATTGCCGGTATGAAATAAGAGCATAATCTGGATCTTTTGGGTAACGATATTTAGCTCTTTTCTGCAGGATTGTTTCCCGGTTAGTTTTTGTTTTATTGGTCTGGGTAACCAAAGTGCTGGTAAATGCTGTTATTATGCCTCTGTCTGTAGTGTCTGTCTGCAACATGTTCAGCTTACGCCTCTGTATGGCCATGCTGTTTTGAGAGTCAGTCATCGGGTCTAGCAGTGTCCCGGGAGGAGCATGTGCATCTTGAGTTAGGTCCATTTCAGCAAGGCCTGCCCTATACATTATTGAGTGATCCAGGATTTTTAATGTTCCTTGACCACTGGTGTGTTCGCTCATCATAGCGTCAGCAGGTCTTAAGCTCCATATGGTAGCCTGACGAGCGATGGTTCCAGCCTGTGTCTGGGGGGCCTGTGTGAGATCAGGTGAGTGTGGTCCCTTACATTGAATAAGCGCATCGATTTGGTATGTGTAAATGTCTTTGTCTATGAGATAAGTCATTTCCGCTGTACTGTGTGCCACTTCTGCAATTACTTGTTTGGCGGTACACTTACATATTAGATTGTCGTAGGGAGCTCTCTCCATCATGGATTGCATCAGACTTTCAATCCTTTGTAGTTGTTGATCATGGGAATCTTGCAGGTTAGATTCTCCAGAGATTGCCATCCTCCTTTTTAGAATGGGATACTTATGGATTATTGGAGTATAATATGTAAGTTAGTTTGACATATCCAGTTAAGGAAAAATACCTTGGGAACCCGAGGGGGGAAGCGCTGCTTATCGTGAGCCGCCTCTAATGTCAGGAATACAGCTCAGATGTAGTATATGCTTTCCACAACAGGAAACAGGAGATTATGATATAAATTAAATAGTTGTGCTGTAAAATTTCTCCGATAATCGGCGGATTATCAGTTTATCAATCAGAGCTCAAGAAAATGCGACCTCTCGGATCACTGTACGGACACGCGCCCCCCATTTTTCTTTTTTATAATTTTTTTTGCTCTCTTTCCCATTCTCTCAAACCTGTTATATATATGTCATTTATAGGAGCATGGATATAAATTTGCAGAATTAATTTTTTTTTATTTTTTTTATAATTTAGTTTTTTTGCAAATATATCTCAAACTGAACCTGCCTCTGATGCTACCATAGGATTTAAGTTGCCTAAACAGGTATTTAACAAAGCTAAGTATGCATGTTGTAATTAAGCTGACCTAAATAATTTAGCTCTGTTATGTGGCTCAAGTTTAACAAATTGTTAAATATATCTATGAGTACAAATACATACACTGTTATTCCATCTCAGTCTAAAAGTACATAGCATTACTGCAGAAATGTAAGATCAGCTATAGAGAAGGCAATGACTGCTATTTGGCTTCAAATAAATGTAAAAAGTTTTTTGCAACATTTTCATAAACTTAGTGAATTAAGTTCTGACCTTTAGCATACTGACGTATCCTCTACTGATAGGGTCTCCTGAGGATGCCACGTCAGAGACTGATATAGACAAACTTCTTTTCTATTTGTTAGAATATATTCATTCTCTCTTAAAAAGGAAATTCTGTTTACTTTGGGTATTGAGGAGTCTAAATCTCCTGATGATAAAGCTAGTAATTGTCTAAATACTGTATTTAAGACAACTGTTATTATTCCTGAAGTATTTCCTATTCCTGATGCTATCTCTAATGTGATTGCTAATGAATGGTCTCAGCCTGGTACCTCTTTTAACCCTTCTTCTAGGTTTAAGAAATTGTATCTTTTACCTGTTGTCAAGGATACTTTAGAAAGGAAGCTTGAATCTTATCCAAGAAGGACATATTTACATTCTGGCTATATTCTTGGACCTGTTTTATCTATGGCTGATGTTGCTGCTGCTTCTACTTTTTGGTTGGACAGTTTAGCACAGCAGTTGTCTTCAGATTCTGAATTATCTAACATTGTTTTACTTCAACATGCAAATCATTTTTTTTGTGATGCTTTATTTAAAGTTAGGAAGATCAATGTCTAATCCATTTCTTTAGCCATTCTAACTAGAAGAGCTTTATGGCTTAAATCTTGGAATGCTGACATGGTGTATAAAACTAGATTATTATCTCTCTCTTTTTGGTTCACAATTGGATTCTATTATCTCCACTGTTACGGGGGGTAAGGTTTTTTTTTTGCCCCAAGACAAGAAATCTAAGGGTAAATTTAAAGCTCCCAATCGTTTTCGTTCCTTTCGTCAGAATAGAGAACAGAAAACCACTCCTTCCCTTAAGGCCTCTGGCTCTAATTGGAGACCATCTGCGAATTTGAATAAATCC
Organism: Bombina bombina; assembly: GCF_027579735.1. Taxonomy (NCBI): domain Eukaryota; kingdom Metazoa; phylum Chordata; class Amphibia; order Anura; family Bombinatoridae; genus Bombina; species Bombina bombina. The sequence goes on along the minus strand of NC_069500.1, from coordinate 419,407,696 downwards.
AAGCCTTATAGGAAACCTAAGCCTGCCCCTAAACCTATATGTAGGTTGCGACCCTCAAGACAGTTCTTTTGGTAGGGGGCAGACTAAAGCTATTTCAGAGTTTGGACAGACTCTGTCTAAAATCAGTGGATTCAGAATATAATTTCTTAGGGGTGTCAAATAGGATTCAAAATAAGACTTCCTTTGGGAAGATTCTTTCTTACCCATGTAACAAAAAAAACAGTAAAAGCTCAAGTCTTTCTGAAATGTGTTTCAGATCTAGAACTTTCAGGGGTAATTTTTCCCAGTTCCACAGCAGGAACAAGGATTGGGGTTTTTATTCAAATCTATTCATTGTACCTATGAAGGAAAATTCTTTCAGACCTATTTTGGATCTGAAAACTTTAAATGGTTTTGTAAGAGTCCCAACTTTCAAGATGGTGACTATAAGGAATATTCTGCCTTTTGTTCAGCAAGGTCACTTCATGTCCACAATAGACTTAAAGGATGCTTACCTTCACAATCCGATTCATTCAAATCAAATGTTTTCTTAGATTCTTTTTTCTAAACAAGCATTACCAATGTGTCGCTCTTCCGTTTGGCCTTGCAACAGCACCAAGAATATTCTTAATAGTTTTAGGTGCCCTTCTATTTGTAATCAGTGAGCAGGGTATTGCAGTGTTTCCTTATTTGGACAATATCTTGGTACTAGCTCAATAGATTTCCAGATTCAGTGTCCATGGCTCTATCCCTAACAGAAAAGAGACGGTTGAAATTGGTTTCAGCTTGTCTAAACCTTTAGTCTCTTATCATTCACTTCAGTGGCCATGTGCATGTAAGTTTTAGGTCTCATGATTGCAGCATCGGATTCAATCCTTTTTGCTTGTTTTCATATGAGACCTCTACAGTTTTGCATGTGGCAGGGATTATACTCAGATATCACAACTGATATACTTAAATCCCAACTCTCCACTCTCTCTGACTTGGTGGTTATACCATCACCTTATTGTTTAAGGGGCCTCCTTTGTTTGTCCTACCTGGACTGTGATCACAACAGATGCACATCTCTGAGGTTGGGAAGCTGTTTGGGGGTCTCTGACAGCACAAGGAGTTTGGAATACTCAAGAGGCGAGGTTACCAATCTATATCTTAGAACTCTGTGCTATTTTCAGAGCTCTTCAGGCTTGGCCTCTATTAAAGAGAGAATCGTATATTCGGTTTTAAACAGACAATGGGGTATATTTATCCATTCGGAGCTTGATACATATGCCCCAATGTCACAACAGTGGAATATGACAATCATCAAGGGGGGATTCGCAGTCCCCTAGCAATAAAAGAAGTATCTCTAATACTTTCTTGTGCGGAATCCAATTCTTGTCTAATCACTGCGATTCATATACCAGGTGTAGACAATTTGGAGGCGGATTATCTCAGCCGTCAGATTCTTCATCCGGGGAGTAGTCTCTCCATCCAGATGTGTTCTATCAGATTATGCAGATGTGGGGTCCTCCAGACATAGATCTGATGGCCTCTTGTCTAAACAAGAAACTTCCCAGATACCTTTCCAGGTCCATAAATCCTCAGGCGGAAATGATGAATGCTTTAGCAGTTCTATGGTTTTACCAACCTGCTTATATTTTTTCACCTCTGGGAGTGATCGCAAAGCTCATAATGGAACAATCTTATGTGTTTCTGATAGCACCAGCATGGCCTCACAGGTTCTGGTATGCGAACCTTGTCCAGTTGCCAGCCTTGGTCACTTCCTATAAGACCAGACCTTCTGTCTAAAGGCCCAGTTTTCCATCAGGATCTCACATCTCTAAATTTGAAGGCATGGAAATTGAACACTTAGTTATTAGTCATAGACGTTTCTCTGACTCAGTAATTATCACTATGATACAGGCTCATAGGTCTGTTTCAAGTAAGATTTATCATAAGGTTTGGAAAACCTATATTTCTTGGTGTTCCACTCATGATTATTCTTGGCATTGATTTAGAATTCCTAGGATTTTATAGATTCCTCAGGATGGTTTGGATATAGGTTTGTCTGCAAATACTTTGAAAGGACAAAGCTCTGCTCTTTCTGTCTTATTTCATAGAAAGATTGCTAAGCTTCCTGATATTCACTGTTTTTTTCAGGCTTTGATTATTTGTATCTAGCCTGTTATTTAATCAATGTCTCCTCCTTGGAGTCTCAATTTGGTTTTAAAGATTTTGCAGGCTTCTTCTTTTGAACCTATGCATTCTTTGAATATTAAACTACTTTCTTGGAAAGTGTTATTTCTTTTGGCTATCTATTCTGCTAGAAGAGTTTCTGAATTGTCTGCTCTCTTGTGAGTCTCCTTATCTGATTTTCTATTAAGATAAAGCGGTTTTGTGGACTTTGTTTAATTTTTTTCCAAAGGTTGTGATTTCTAACAACATAAGTAGGGAAATTATTGTTACTTCCTTGTGTCCTAATCTAAAGAATACTCTTGAAAAAGGTCTTTACATTCTTTGGATGTGGTAAGAGCTTTGAAATATTATGTTTAGGCTACTAAAGATTTCAGAAAGACTCCTAGTCTATTTGTTATTTTTTCTGGTTTCAGAAAAGGTCAGAAAGCCTCTGCCATTTCCTTGGCATCTTGGTTGAAGCTTTTGATTCACAAAGCCTATTTGGAGGCGGGGCAGTCTCCGCCTCAGCGTATTACAGCTCATTCTACTAGATTAGTCGCAACATCTTGCGCTTTCAAGAATGAAGCTTCAGTTGATCAAATTTGCAAAGCAGCAATTTGGTCTTCTTTGCATACATTTACTAAATGTTCCATTTTGTTGTTTGTTTTTTCGGAAGCAGCCTTTGGTAGAAAGGTTCTTCAGGCAGCTGTCTCAGTTTGATTCTAGTGCCTATGATTTGAGTTTTTTTTTAATTTTTAATAAAACTCAATTATTTAATTTCTCAGCGGAATTAGCTGTTTTTATTTTATCCCTCCTTCTCTAGTGACTCATGGACTTCCACATCTTGGGTATTGTATCCCATACGTTACTAGCTCATAAACTCTTGCCACTTACATGAAAGAAAACATTTCTTTCATAGTGGCAGGAGTTCATGAGACCCACCCAATATTTTTTGGGGTTATGATTTTTCTTTTGCAAGATGTACCGAGTCCACAGATTCATCCTAACTTGTGGGATATTGTCCTTCCTGACAGGAAGTAGCAAAGAGAGCACCACAGCAGAGCTGTCTATATAGCTCCCCCCTTAACTCCACCCCCCAGTCATTCTCTTTGCTGGCTCTAAGCAGGAAGGGTAAAGAGAAGAGGTGTTAAACTGTTAGTTTTATTTATCTTCAATCAAGTGTCCTAATCCTTCTTCTAAGAATGACCGTCTGTTGCACAACTTGGACGTGGTTCATGCCTTGAAGTTTTATTTGCAGGCAACCAAAGATTTTCGCCAATCATCTTCTTTGTTTGTTGTCTATGCTGGAAAGCATAGAGGTCAAAAGGCTACAGCTACCTCTCTTTCCTTTTGGCTGAAAAGCATCATCCGTTTGGCTTATGAGACTGCTGGACAGCAGCCTCCTGAAAGAATTACAGCTCACTCCACTAGAGCGGTGGCTTCCACATGGGCTTTTAAAAATGATGCTTCTGTTGAACAGATTTGTAAGGCTGCGACTTGGTCTTCGCTTCATACCTTTTCCAAATTTTACAAATTTGATACTTTTGCTTCTTCTGATGCTATTTTTGGGGGAGAGGTTTTGCAAGCAGTGGTGCCTTCCGTTTAGGTTCCTGTCTTGTCCCTCCCTTCATCAGTGTCCTAAAGCTTTGGTATTGGTATCCCACAAGTTAGGATGATTCCGTGGACTCAGTACATCTTGCAAAAGAAAACAGAATTTATGCTTACCTGATAAATTTCTTTATTTTGCGATGTACCGAGTCCACGGCCCGCCCTGTCTATTCAAGGCAGATAGTATTTTTTATATAAACTTCAGTCACCTCTGCACCTTATAGTTTCTCCTTTTCTTCCTTGGCCTTCGGTCGAATGACTGGGGGGTGGAGTTAAGGGGGGAGCTATATAGACAGCTCTGCTGTGGTGCTCTCTTTGCTACTTCCTGTCAGGAAGGACAATATCCCACAAGTTAGGCTGAATCCGTGGACTCGGTACATCGCAAAAGAAAGAAATTTATCAGGTAAGCATAAATTCTGTTTTTTTAATATATAAAGCACTTTATTTATCCTGTTCCTCTTTTGTATGCTTTTTACACTTCACTAACTTGGCTATATGTTAAACTGAGATATGAGTGATGTGGGAAGTGTATTTATAGGCATTTGAGGTTTGGGAAACTTTGCCCCCTTCTGGTAGGAATGTATATCCCATACATCACTAGCTCATGGACTCTTGCCACTATGAAAGAAATTAATTTATCAGGTAAGTTCTTACATAAATTATGGGTTTTTTTTTTCATCATTTGTCCTAATCCTCTGAATTCTAAGGAAGCAGTTGTGAACAGACTTGACGTGGTCAGAGCCCTTTCACATTACTAAGTAACTACAATAGATATCAGAAAGTCTGATTATCCTTTTGTTGTTCATTCTTGGTCAATAAAAAGACAGAGCTTCTTTGGCCAGTTGGATTTATTCAACTTTTCAAACCTGTCCGCGGGCCAGATTTTGTGGATATCTGAACTAGAGCACAGGTAAAATAATTGGCTGATTAGTATACATGGTTATTTTACTTGCTCTCACTCAAGTTAATCCTGAAAATCTGGCCTGTTAGGGAGGCATGAGGACAGGGGAAAACCAGTGGTCTTGAAATTTGGCCTTATCATGGATCAGATATAATGAAGTTCCTATTGAACATATTTTTGCAAGGGAGCAGACTAGTCTTACATTCATGTGTTCATTATTTCCATCTATAGGGGAGGAGAGTCAACGGCTTTATTAATTACTTTTGTGAATTATGAACCTGGCCCCCAGGAGGAGGCAAAGACACCCCAGCCAAAGACTTAAATACCTCCCCCACTTCCCTCATCCCCCCAGTCATTCTTTGCCTTTCGTCACATGAGGTTGGCAGAGAAGTGTCGGATTTTCGGAGTAGCCTCTTATGGAGGGAAGTACTCTTCGCATTGGGACTGGAGTTTTAAGTAGTCCTGTCAGCCTCTCAGTGAGAGCCTGGGCAAAAGTTAGAGTCCGGAGATGCAGGGAGAGTCTTTCTGCGAAACCATCCCGACTCATATTAACAGCTCCATAAGCAATCAGCGTTGACGAGTTTCGCTGCCTGCTTTTTTCACTCATGTCCATGTCAGGAGCGAGGCTACTAACCTGTCACACTTGAAGGGCCGTGTTCCTGTTCCACGGCGTATATTCTGGTAAGATTGTTTCATTTTTTATTACATAATGATAACACGGAAGACAGGGTCACAGTGTGACGCCTTTTATCTTTAAAGAATCAAGGGTTAATATTCCTGGAAGGGGGATTATTGAACAGGGGGGGTTTATGCATGATATTATTGTGTCATTGCAGCGTTATGTGCGAGATGAGGCTCTGGCAATGTGTGGAACTTTCAGGTGATTTATGGGAGTATTGCGTGTCCATTTTTTGGCGCATTTTCTCCTTAGACAGGGGTGGTCCTGCCAGGCATTCCATGTGGTGAGTGCCCGGCCATTGGAGGTTATAAAGGTGCCTATTTATTAAATTAATCTAGTTCATAATAACACTGCAGCTATGGAGGACTCTGACGCATTGGAGGGTTCTCCCTCTTTAACAAGGTCTCATTCCTGTGTTTATATTAAGGTAAATAAAACTCCAGGCCCAGATGGAATACACCCAAGGCTGTTAAGGGATCTTAGCACTGTTTTAGACAAACCTCTACTCTTAATTTTTCATTATCCTCAGACATGGTACCCCAGAATTGGCGTAAAGCTGATGTGGTGCCACTCTTCAAAAAGGGAAGCAGGGATGATCCAGGAAGCTAGTCTGACATCAATAGTGGGGAAGATATTTGAAGGATTATAAGGGATTATATTGATGAGCATATTCGTGTAAACAAGATTATGAGTTCTAATCAGAATGGTTTTAGGAGAAATAGATCATGTCAAACTAATCTAATTAGAATCTACAAGGAAGTAAGTAAAAATATAGATAAAGGGGAATCAGTTGATGTGATGATACTTAGATTTTGCAAAGGCATTTGCATTTGATACAGTGCCACATGAGATTAATGCACAAAATTAAGGGACTGGGAATAGCTGAAAATGTTAGCTCATGGATAAATAACGGGATAAAAGATAGGGAGCAACGAGTAGTAGTAAATGGATCATACTCAGATTGGACAAAGGTAATCAGTGGAGTCCCCCAGGGATCAGTACTGGGCCCCGTTTTTTTAAAATATTTTTATAAATGACTTGGAGCAAGGATTAAATAGCGACATCTCTATTTTTGCAGATGATACTAAGGTAAGTAAGGTCATTAGGTCAGAGAAGGATGAACTTTCATTACAAAGGGGTCTGCAAAAATTAGAAGTATGTGCAAGTAAATGGAAAATGAGATTTAATAAGGAAAAATGCAAGGTTCTACATTTTGGAAGTAAAAATAAGCAGGCAATGTATTTTTTAAATGGGACAAGACTTAACCAAACAGAGGAGGAAAGGGATTTGGGAGTAGTAATAGATAACAAGCTAAAGATGAGTGCACAATGCAGGGCAGTGGCTTCAAAGGCTAATAAGATACTAGCATGTATTAAAAGAGGCATTGATTCAAGGGAGGAAAGCATAATTTTGTCACTATATAAAGCCCTGATAACACCTCACCTTGAGTATGGAGTGCAGTTCTGAGGACCGATCGCAAAAAAAGATATTGCAGAACTAGAAAAAGTTCAGAGAAGGGCCACAAAGCTAATAAGGGGATTGAAGAAATTAACCTATGAGGAAAGGCTAGCCAAACTGGGTCTGTTTTCTTTAGAAAAAAGGTGCTTGAGAGGTGACATGATTACTTTATATAAATATATTAAAGGCCCATATTCAGAGAAGGCAGAAGCTCTCTTTATTCCAAGAAAATTGTTTCTGACAAGAGATCACACTTTAAGGTTGGAGGAAAGGAGATTTTCACTGTAAGAGCAATAAAATTGTGGAACTCATTACCAAAGGAGGTAGTGAATGCCAATACTCTAGATACATTTAAAAATAGTCTGGATGCATTTCTGTATATAAACAAAATTCATGGATATGATTGCTAGTATTAAATGAGTCACCTTTTAGTGAGGTTATTTAAGCTTAACTGGAGCTTTTTGTAAGTATTTTAGATTTGTATAGGTTGAACTCGATGGACTTCAGTCTTTTTTCAACCTTATCTACTATGTTATTGTGAGGTGGTTCTGGTAGATCAGCCTGCTCAACCATGTTCCACATGCCTTAATAAAGTTACGACATCTAAAAGCAAATGGATGTCTAGTACTACTGAGGCATCCACCTCTGAGTGTTCCCCGTCCCAGGAGGTGCGTTCCCTGCATCCATCTCCAATTGCACATGCAGCACCCCAGGGTCCAACCATTACTCCTGCGGGAGAGATTCGTTGGCCATCAGATTTTGCGGTTCAACTGCAAACAGCGGTTTCTAAAGTGATCCATGCCTTACCACGTTTTGCGTATCATGGCGGCCCGTCCCAGGGGTTGTCTACGTCTGTAGAAATATCAGAGGCGTTATGCGATGAAGAGGCCCAATCTGACTCTTCGAAGGAGGCCCCTTCTGGGTCGGAGCCTGTCTTTAGATTTAGGATGCAGAATTTGCACTTTTTGCTGAAGCAAGTGCTGGCTACTCTGGAAGTTCCAGAACTGAAACTTCCGGAAGAACCGGCGATTCCTAAGCTTGATAAGGTATATGAGGACATGGTGGTACCTCAGGCCTTCCAGGTTCCTGTTAAAATGAAGAATAAATGGGAGTGATTAGGTTCTTCCTTTTCCCCTTCTTCCTTTAAGAAACTGTTCCCTGTTCCGGACACTCAGCTTGAGCTGTGGGGTACTGTCCCTATGGTGGATGGTTCTATCTCTACGCTCGCAAAGCGGACGACTATTCCCCTCGAGGATAGTTTGACGTTTAAGGAGCCCATGGATAAAAAGTTGGAAACATGTTAAGGTAAATGTTTCAACACACAGGGTTTGTTTTTCAGCCGGCAGTGGCCGTAGCCGCGGTTGCCGGAGCTGCGACATATTGGTGTGAATCCCTGTGTGAAATGGTCAAGGGGGAGACTTCCATCGACAAAATACAGGATAAGATTAAGGCGCTGAAGATCGCCAATTCGTTCATCTGTGATGCCAATATGCAAATTATTCACCTGAAAGCTAAGGTGTCAGGTTTATCTGTTTTAGCTCGCAGGGCTGTGTCTAAAGTTTTGGTCTGCGGACATGACCTCTAAGTCGAGGCGGTTGTCCCTGCCTTTTCAAGGAAAGATTCTGTTCGGTTCAGGATTGGATTCAATCATATCCACGGTTACGGGAGGCAAAGGAGCTTTCCTACCGCATCAGAAGGCTAAGTCTAAAAGATCTACTTTTCGTCCCTTTCGTGCGGACAAGGCCCAGCGCCAGCATCCCGCTGCAAAAGCGGACCAGTCCAAGGGAACTTCTTGGAACAAGTCTAAGCAGAGCAAGAAGCCCGCCGAGACAAAATAGTCATGACCGGTCTCCGGACCAAATAGGGGGCAGATTGTCTCTCTTCTCAGAAGCCTGGTTGCAGGATGTTTAGGACCCTTGGGTTCTGGATGTTATCGCCCAGGGTTACAGGATAGGGTTCAGATTCCATCCGCCCAGGGGCAGATTCCTCCTATCAAACTTGTCTTCAAGACTGGAAAAGAGAGAAGCCTTTCTAGATTGTGTGAGAGATCTCTCCTCTCTAGGTGTTATCGTACCAGTACTTCAAGCAGAAAGGGGTCTAGGGTACTATTCAAATCTTTTTGTGGTTCCAAAGAAGGAGGGCACGTTCCACCCGATTGTGGACATAAAGTGTTTAAACAAGTTTCTGAGTGTTCCATTTTTCAAAATGGAAATGATCAGATCTATTCTGCCCCTAGTTCAAGAGGGACAGTTCATGACAACTGTAGACTTGAAGGACGCTTACCTTCATGTGCTAATTCACAGGGACCACCTCAGGTTCCTAAGATTTGCATTTCTGGATCAATACTTCCAGTTTGGGGCCCTTCCCTTTGGTCTGGTGACGGCCCTGATAGTCTTCACGAAGGCTCTGGGGGCGCTACTTGCAGTGACCAAATCCAGAGGCATTGCTGTGGCGCCCTATCTGGACGACATCCTAGTCCATTTATACCCTAATATTTTTCCTACTGTTCCTTGTTCTCCCGGCAGAATGACTGGGGGATGAAGGATGTGGGGGAGGGATTTAAGCCTTTGGCTGGGGTGTCTTTGCCTCCTCCTGGTGGCCAGGTTCATTATTCGCAAAAAATAAAATTAACGACCGAGGACGTATGGCATACGTCGTTGGTCTGGAATGCAGCTGGAAGCGATCCTGATTGCTTCCAGCTGCTTTCCGGTTATTGTAGTGATGCCTCGATATCGAGGCATCCTGCAATAACAATTTTTACCCCTCCGGTGCAGAGAGAGACACTCTGTGGCCCTCTCTGCACTGGACATCGATGGCCGCATACGTTGGTGGGTGGGAGCTGAAGTGGGAGGGGGGTGGGCGGCCATCCATGGGTTCTGAGCCTTAGAGGGGGGCGGGATCGGGGGCGCGCACGGGGAAGAGAGCGGGTGGGAACCGCTACACTACAGAAAAAAAAGTAGTATAAAGGGGAGAAAGGGGGGAGGGAATACACCAAAAAGTAATCTAAGGGATCTGGGAAGGGTTTGGGGTTTGTCTTGGGGGGAAGCTACACTACAGAAAAAGAAAAAAAAACAAAAACATAAATTTCTCCAACATAGGTGTGTCCGGTCCACGGCGTCATCCTTACTTGTGGGATATTCTCTTCCCCAACAGGAAATGGCAAAGAGCCCAGCAAAGCTGGTCACATGATCCCTCCTAGGCTCCGCCTACCCCAGTCATTCTCTTTGCCGTTGTACAGGCAACATCTCCACGGAGATGGCTTAGAGTTTTTTAGTGTTTAACTGTAGTTTTTATTATTCAATCAAGAGTTTGTTATTTTAAAATAGTGCTGGTATGTACTATTTACTCAGAAACAGAAAAGAGATGAAGATTTCTGTTTGTATGAGGAAAATGATTTTAGCAACCGTTACTAAAATCCATGGCTGTTCCACACAGGACTGTTGAGAGCAATTAACTTCAGTTGGGGGAACAGTGAGCAGTCTCTTGCTGCTTGAGGTATGACACATTCTAACAAGACGATGTAATGCTGGAAGCTGTCATTTTCCCTATGGGATCCGGTAAGCCATGTTTATTAAGATAGTAAATAAGGGCTTCACAAGGGCTTATTAAGACTGTAGACTTTTTCTGGGCTAAATCGATTCATTATTAACACATATTTAGCCTTGAGGAATCATTTAATCTGGGTATTTTGATAAGATTATATCGGCAGGCACTGTTTTAGACACCTTATTCTTTAGGGGCTTTCCCAAATCATAGGCAGAGCCTCATTTTCGCGCCGGTGTTGCGCACTTGTTTTTGAGAGGCATGACATGCAGTCGCATGTGTGAGGAGCTCTGATACTTAGAAAAGACTTTCTGAAGGCGTCATTTGGTATCGTATTCCCCTTTGGGCTTGGTTGGGTCTCAGCAAAGCAGATACCAGGGACTGTAAAGGGGTTAAAGTTAAAAACGGCTCCGGTTCCGTTATTTTAAGGGTTAAAGCTTCCAAATTTGGTGTGCAATACTTTTAAGGCTTTAAGACACTGTGGTGAAATTTTGGTGAATTTTGAACAATTCCTTCATATTTTTTCGCAATTGCAGTAATAAAGTGTGTTCAGTTTAAAATTTAAAGTGACAGTAACGGTTTTATTTTAAAACGTTTTTTGTACTTTGTTATCAAGTTTATGCCTGTTTAACATGTCTGAACTACCAGATAGACTGTGTTCTGAATGTGGGGAAGCCAGAGTTCCTTCTCATTTAAATAAATGTGATTTATGTGACAATGACAATGATGCCCAAGATGATTCCTCAAGTGAGGGGAGTAAGCATGGTACTGCATCATTCCCTCCTTCGTCTACACGAGTCTTGCCCACTCAGGAGGCCCCTAGTACATCTAGCGCGCCAATACTCCTTACTATGCAACAATTAACGGCTGTAATGGATAATTCTGTCAAAAACATTTTAGCCAAAATGAACACTTATCAGCGTAAGCGCGACTGCTCTGTTTTAGATACTGAAGAGCATGACGACGCTGATAATAATGGTTCTGAAGGGCCCCTAAACCAGTCTGATGGGGCCAGGGAGGTTTTGTCTGAGGGAGAAATTACTGATTCAGGGAACATTTCTCAACAAGCTGAACCTGATGTGATTACGTTTAAATTTAAGTTGGAACATCTCCGCATTCTGCTTAAGGAGGTATTATCCACTCTGGATGATTGTGACAAGTTGGTCATCCCAGAGAAACTATGTAAAATGGACAAGTTCCTAGAGGTCCCGGGGCTCCCAGAAGCTTTTCCTATACCCAAGCGGGTGGCGGACATTGTAAATAAAGAATGGGAAAGGCCCGGTATTCCTTTCGTCCCTCCCCCCATATTTAAAAAATTGTTTCCTATGGTCGACCCCAGAAAGGACTTATGGCAGACAGTCCCCAAGGTCGAGGGAGCGGTTTCCACCTTAAACAAACGCACCACTATACCCATAGAAGATAGTTGTGCTTTCAAAGATCCTATGGATAAAAAATTAGAAGGTTTACTTAAAAAGATGTTTGTTCAGCAGGGTTACCTTCTACAACCAATTTCATGCATTGTCCCTGTCGCTACAGCCGCGTGTTTCTGGTTCAATGAGCTGGTAAAGGCGGTCGATAGTGATTCTCCTCCTTATGAGGAGATTATGGACAGAATCAATGCTCTCAAATTGGCTAATTCTTTCACCTTAGACGCCACTTTGCAATTGGCTAGGTTAGCGGCTAAGAACTCTGGGTTTGCTATTGTGGCGCGCAGAGCGCTTTGGTTGAAATCTTGGTCAGCTGATGCGTCTTCCAAGAACAAGCTACTTAACATTCCTTTCAAGGGGAAAACGCTGTTTGGCCCTGACTTGAAAGAGATTATCTCTGATATCACTGGGGGTAAGGGCCACGCCCTTCCTCAGGATCGGCCTTTCAAGGCAAAAAATAAACCTAATTTTCGTCCCTTTCGTAGAAACGGACCAGCCCAAAGTGCTACGTCCTCTAAGCAAGAGGGTAATTCTTCTCAAGCCAAGCCAGCTTGGAGACCAATGCAAGGCTGGAACAAGGGAAAGCAGGCCAAGAAACCTGCCACTGCTACCAAGACAGCATGAAATGTTGGCCCCCGATCCGGGACCGGATCTGGTGGGGGGCAGACTCTCTCTCTTCGCTCAGGCTTGGGCAAGAGATGTTCTGGATCCTTGGGCGCTAGAAATAGTCTCCCAAGGTTATTTTCTGGAGTTCAAGGGGCTTCCCCCAAGGGGGAGGTTCCACAGGTCTCAGTTGTCTTCAGACCACATAAAAAGACAGGCTTTCTTACATTGTGTAGAAGACTTGTTAAAAATGGGAGTGATTCATCCTGTTCCATTAGGAGAACAAGGGATGGGGTTCTACTCCAATCTGTTCATAGTTCCCAAAAAAGAGGGAACGTTCAGACCAATCTTAGATCTCAAGATCTTAAACAAGTTTCTCAAGGTTCCATCGTTCAAGATGGAAACCATTCGAACAATTCTTCCTTCCATCCAGGAAGGTCAATTCATGACCACGGTGGATTTAAAGGATGCATATCTACATATTCCTATCCACAAGGAACATCATCGGTTCCTAAGGTTCGCATTCCTGGACAAGCATTACCAGTTCGTGGCGCTTCCTTTCGGATTAGCCACTGCTCCAAGGATTTTCACAAAGGTACTAGGGTCCCTTCTAGCTGTGCTAAGACCAAGGGGCATTGCCGTAGTACCTTACTTGGACGACATTCTGATTCAAGCGTCGTCCCTTCCTCAAGCAAAGGCTCACACGGACATTGTCCTGGCCTTTCTCAGATCTCACGGATGGAAAGTGAACGTGGAAAAGAGTTCTCTATCTCCGTCAACAAGGGTTCCCTTCTTGGGAACAATAATAGACTCCTTAGAAATGAGGATTTTTCTGACAGAAGCCAGAAAAACAAAGCTTCTAGACTCTTGTCGGATACTTCATTCCGTTCCTCTTCCTTCCATAGCGCAGTGCATGGAAGTGATAGGTTTGATGGTAGCGGCAATGGACATAGTTCCTTTTGCGCGCATTCATCTAAGACCATTACAACTGTGCATGCTCAGTCAGTGGAATGGGGACTATACAGACTTGTCTCCAAAGATACAAGTAAATCAGAGGACCAGAGACTCACTCCGTTGGTGGCTGTCCCTGGACAACCTGTCACAAGGGATGACCTTCCGCAGACCAGAGTGGGTCATTGTCACGACCGACGCCAGTCTGATGGGCTGGGGCGCGGTCTGGGGATCCCTGAAAGCTCAGGGTCTTTGGTCTCGGGAAGAATCTCTTCTACCGATAAATATTCTGGAACTGAGAGCGATATTCAATGCTCTCAAAGCTTGGCCTCAGCTAGCGAGGGCCAAGTTCATACGGTTTCAATCAGACAACATGACAACTGTTGCGTACATCAACCATCAGGGGGGAACAAGGAGTTCCCTAGCGATGGAAGAAGTGACCAAAATCATTCTATGGGCGGAGTCTCACTCCTGCCTCCTGTCTGCTATCCACATCCCAGGAGTGGAAAATTGGGAAGCGGATTTTCTGAGTCGTCAGACATTGCATCCGGGGGAGTGGGAACTCCATCCGGAAATCTTTGCCCAAGTCACTCAACTGTGGGGCATTCCAGACATGGATCTGATGGCCTCTCGTCAGAACTTCAAAGTTCCTTGCTACGGGTCCAGATCCAGGGATCCCAAGGCGGCTCTAGTGGATGCACTAGTAGCACCTTGGACCTTCAAACTAGCTTATGTGTTCCCGCCGTTTCCTCTCATCCCCAGGCTGGTAGCCAGGATCAATCAGGAGAGGGCGTCGGTGATCTTGATAGCTCCTGCGTGGCCACGCAGGACTTGGTATGCAGATCTGGTGAATATGTCATCGGCTCCACCATGGAAGCTACCTTTGAGACGAGACCTTCTTGTTCAGGGTCCGTTCGAACATCCGAATCTGGTCTCACTCCAGCTGACTGCTTGGAGATTGAACGCTTGATCTTATCGAAGCGAGGGTTCTCAGATTCTGTTATCGATACTCTTGTTCAGGCCAGAAAGCCTGTAACTAGAAAGATTTACCACAAAATTTGGAAAAAATATATCTGTTGGTGTGAATCTAAAGGATTCCCTTGGGACAAGGTTAAGATTCCTAAGATTCTATCCTTCCTTCAAGAAGGATTGGAAAAAGGATTATCTGCAAGTTCCCTGAAGGGACAGATTTCTGCCTTGTCTGTGTTACTTCACAAAAAGCTGGCAGCTGTGCCAGATGTTCAAGCCTTTGTTCAGGCTCTGGTCAGAATCAAGCCTGTTTACAAACCTTTGACTCCTCCTTGGAGTCTCAACTTAGTTCTTTCAGTTCTTCAGGGGGTTCCGTTTGAACCCTTACATTCCGTTGATATTAAGTTATTATCTTGGAAAGTTTTGTTTTTGGTTGCAATTTCTTCTGCTCGAAGAGTTTCAGAATTATCTGCTCTGCAGTGTTCTCCTCCTTATCTGGTGTTCCATGCAGATAAGGTGGTTTTACGTACTAAACCTGGTTTTCTTCCAAAAGTTGTTTCTAACAAAAACATTAACCAGGAGATTATCGTACCTTCTCTGTGTCCGAAACCAGTTTCGAAGAAGGAACGTTTGTTGCACAATTTGGATGTTGTTCGCGCTCTAAAATTCTATTTAGATGCTACAAAGGATTTTAGACAAACATCTTCCTTGTTTGTTGTTTATTCCGGTAAAAGGAGAGGTCAAAAAGCAACTTCTACCTCTCTCTCTTTTTGGATTAAAAGCATCATCAGATTGGCTTACGAGACTGCCGGACGGCAGCCTCCCGAAAGAATCACAGCTCATTCCACTAGGGCTGTGGCTTCCACATGGGCCTTCAAGAACGAGGCTTCTGTTGATCAGATATGTAGGGCAGCGACTTGGTCTTCACTGCACACTTTTACCAAATTTTACAAGTTTGATACTTTTGCTTCTTCTGAGGCTATTTTTGGGAGAAATGTTTTGCAAGCCGTGGTGCCTTCCATTTAGGTGACCTGATTTGCTCCCTCCCTTCATCCGTGTCCTAAAGCTTTGGTATTGGTTCCCACAAGTAAGGATGACGCCGTGGACCGGACACACCTATGTTGGAGAAAACAGAATTTATGTTTACCTGATAAATTACTTTCTCCAACGGTGTGTCCGGTCCACGGCCCGCCCTGGTTTTTTAATCAGGTCTGATATTTTATTTTCTTTAACTACAGTCACCATGGTATCATATGGTTTCTCCTATGCAAATATTCCTCCTTAACGTCGGTCGAATGACTGGGGTAGGCGGAGCCTAGGAGGGATCATGTGACCAGCTTTGCTGGGCTCTTTGCCATTTCCTGTTGGGGAAGAGAATATCCCACAAGTAAGGATGACGCCGTGGACCGGACACACCGTTGGAGAAAGTAATTTATCAGGTAAACATAAATTCTGTTTTTATTGTAAACTGAGTACTGGCAGACAGCTGCCAGTACCCAAGATGGCTGTCAAGAAGGCAGAGGGGGAGGTTAGAGAGCTGTTTGGGGGGGGGGGGGGGGTCAGGGAGGTTGGGGGCTATGGGGGGATCCTACACAGCAGCTTATGTAAATATGCAAAGAAAAAAAAAAGAAAGAAACTTTCTGCCAGTACTTGATGGCGGGGACAATTGCGGGGAGGTAAGAGAGCTGTTTGGGAGGGATCAGGGGGTGTGATGTGTCAGGTGGGAGGCTGATCTCTACACTAAAGCTAAAATTAACCCTGCAAGTTCCCTACAAGCTACCTAATTAACCCCTTCACTGCTAGCCATAATACACCTGTGATGCACAGCAGCATTTAACGACCTTCTAAATACCAAAAAGCAACGCCAAAGCCATATATGTCTGCTATTCCTGAACAAAGGGGATCCCAGAAAAGCATTTACAACCATTTGTGCCATAATTACACAAGCTGTTTGTAAATGATTTCAGTGAGAAACCTAAAATTTGGAAAAATGTAACTTTTTTTTTTATTTTATTTGATCGCATTTGGCGGTGAAATGGTGGTATGAAATATACCAAAATGGGCCTAGATCAATGCTAATACTAATAATAGATAGATCCCCAGCCCCCCAATTTATGTAAAAGAGATATAAATACCATAAGTTCCATATACCACCAGCCACCTATCAGGTAATAGTACCAAGATCAGTACAACATTGGGTAATTATCCCCACCAGCACATGAGCAGCAAGTACAAAAGTTTCCTTTTTCGTAAATATGCCCGCAAGGGGATAGAAAAAATTATTATCCTAAACTTTCACCATTCACTATGTTCGTTGACTGTCTTTATATATGTTGTTCTAGTAATAAATCATCAGTGGAGATTATCTCATTTCTCAAGTCTATAATAAAACACAACATATATAATCCGCAAACAATTTTATTTCTTTATAATTGCAAAGTTATATATTTTGGAAACATGGCTGGATCCCTCTTTTTTTTGTTTTGTTGGTCATCTTTTGTCTGTTGCATGAGCTATTGCATGGCAAAGTGACTATATGTCATATCTAGAAAGAGGTAGTTGTCATATATATTGTGCATCATGAGTAGTCCCAAAGACCTGTGGAATTACCTACTCCAATGGCACAAGACTAGTACTTACTAGTGAAGACCATATGTTTTCAATTTTAGTAGGAAAACATGGATTGTTAGTAAGTATGTTATTTAATGCGTCTACTTATTGACCCAACTAATACTAATACAACCGTATCCCAGAGGTTTACAGTGTTTTGCCCCTGATCTTAGATCTCTTTTCCTCTTACCTCTTGTTGTTCTGTACATCTGTTTCATGCCATACTTAAAACATTTTTTTTTTGCTTTCAGTGCTGCAAAAGCCCCTTATCTGGCCAAGTTCAAGGTGAAACGATGTGGAGTCAGTGAACTTGAGAAGGAAGGTAAGTGGCTCTACATTAATATAGGTATTTAACCTATGGTGCATTCAGTTGTCAGGCAGGTATTGTAACATACTCTAGATAACAAAATTCATCCTTGTCAAAATTAAACTTAGTGTCTGCTTCTCTGTTGTATTTACTAAAATAACCTAATAGTATTCTATTTGTTGTATTGATTTATTATTTGTTTAAATGCATTTTTAATTGACACACTTTTATTCACAGTTTTTGTTTAGTCAAATGTACCCTAAATCTCTACGTTTATTTTATCCAACCATTCTTTTAGGTCTTCGCTGCCGTTCAGACTCCATTGATGAGAGTGAAGAAGATGGAGACAAAAAAGTTTGCTGGCAAGCTGCTATCTTTAAAGTGGGTGATGACTGCCGACAGGTGAGCAAAATATTTTTCTGTATATTATTAGAAGCTTATGCCACAGAATTTAGTTTGTGTCAATGCAGCTGGGTGGTAGTTGAGTAACTGGACAGTTGTTTGTTTGCAGAACGACATTTTTATAGAATTTTTTTTTTTAACTGAAAAAACTATATAATTATGAATTTATAGGCTGTATGTGATAAGCAGGTCTTACTGGATACAAAAAAGCTATGAGTGCTGTTGTATGCAATTTCACTCTATTTTTCATGGCTTGATTGCACAGCTCCTGTTATCTGTGATACATAATACAAAGCAAAAACAGCTGAGCTTAGCAGGCCATCCTGCTCTGTCTATAACTTGCCTTTCTTCATGCGTGGACCACTCCAGCTTTATATTGTCAGCTGGCTATGTTTTTACGAGTTTAAATATAAATAAAAATATTTTCTACGATGGAGTTGTGCAGATCACATTTTGATTTATCCCTTTATCTGTGTCTTCTCCCTTCTTCTGCCTCAGGACATGCTGGCTCTGCAGATTATTGACTTGTTCAAGAACATTTTCCAGCTTGTTGGACTGGACTTATTTGTCTTTCCAT
This sequence comes from Bombina bombina, assembly GCF_027579735.1. Taxonomy (NCBI): domain Eukaryota; kingdom Metazoa; phylum Chordata; class Amphibia; order Anura; family Bombinatoridae; genus Bombina; species Bombina bombina. The sequence continues at coordinate 419,389,528 of NC_069500.1, read as the reverse complement.
ACAGAGTAGTTGCAACAGCTCCTGGGGTAAGTAATGAGGCAAGCCCAGAATAAGCTAATTGGCTTGTACAAATAACTCGCTCTTAGCTTTGTATCTTCACGCTTCATTTCATTGAGTTGCACTCAATACACAGACTTAATAGGAGCAAATCTATGCTATTTAGCTACTTACACACTAGTCTCATTGTCACAGTCACATGATGCCACCCTATATATACTCCAAGTTATTTTATATCTTCTTGTGCCAAAGTTTCTCAGCTGTCAGCATTTAGGACTTTGAGGGTCAAATATTTTAAAATAATACACTGTTTGGTAATCTGATTCTGAGTTTTTAAGTTCTTTATATGGACATTTTAAATAGATACAGTATCTGATTGTCTTATGATTGTGTATGTTTCTTACACTTCTCCTTCTGCAGTGTGGAGTTATTGAATGTATACCAGACTGCACCTCTCGGGACCAGCTGGGCCGCCAGACTGACTTTGGCATGTATGACTACTTCACGCGGCAGTACGGGGATGAGTCTACGCTTGCTTTCCAGAAGGTAATATTCTCATTATCACTGCAGCCTCGTGCTATCTCTACACTTTAAAGTATGTTTATGCATTGTATAAATGTGAGCAATAAAAGTTTTATAAGCATATAAAACTGTCAATTTTACTTGCACTTGGGGAACACAGCCATTTAACGTCTATTGATTACGTTTGTCTTCATGTGCTGTGAAAAATTAGAATCAGATTTAAATTAAACCCTGCTCTAATCTAAGCAATCATTCTGTAGCAAGTTGTAGGGTCAGGTATGATTTTAAAGATTGTGATCCTTTTCCTTCCTAAGATAGGGAGAGTCCACGGCTTCATTCCTTACTGTTTGGAAATACAACACCTGGCCACCAGGAGGAGGCAGACACCCCAGCCAAAGGCTTAACTATCCCTCCCACTTCCTCATTACCCCAGTTATTCTTTGCCTTTCGTCACGTTAGGAGGTGGCAGAGAAGTGTCAGAAGATTCGTAGAGTCCTGAAAATGGGTATCTGCCCTTCGAGATAGGACTGGAGTTGTAAGTAGTTATGTCAACCTCTCAGTGAGAGTATTGATGAAAGTTAGAGTCTGGAGATGCAGGGAAAGTTTTTCTGCGAAACCATCCAGACTACTGCTAACAGCTCCTAAGAATTCAGTGTTGACGAGTTTCACTGCCTTCTTTCTCTCACTCAAGTCCATGTCAGGAGCGCTGCTATAAGACTGTCACTCGACAACCAAGTGCTTGATAGTGGACAGTGACACAGCACAAACAGGAACATCCATCTTGCTGGTCAATTTCCGGGGTTTCCGGTGGGAGGAGCTGTGCAGTGTGAACACGCTGTGTCGGCGCTGAGAGCCGAAGTTTGATCAGCTCCATATTACTCTCTTCTGGCGTCTTATCTCCCGTTGTTGGTGCGGACAGCATCCTAGGGAGCCGGGCAAGCGCTACTCAAGCCCAGACGGGAAACCCACAAAAGTCTCAATATCGGCTTCTTTGTCAAAGCCGCAACTTCGCTACTCTGTCAAGAACTGGCAACCTGAGTACTGCGCTCAGTGATTTGTACCTGCTTTTTGTCCATCGTGGTGTGTACAACATGTATTTACTATAATAAGACAATTTATTTTACTCAAGCCACACACCAGTATTCTTGTAAAGGATGATAGCTGGCAGCGAAAACAGATTACCTGTACGGGATAAACCCTGAGGACCAGTTGTGCCCGCTGTGGGGTAGCAATACCCCCTAGGACACCAAAGACACCTACAGAACGCTAACTTCCCTGGGAGCATTGAAAGTAACCTTAGCAAAGGTATCAGTGTCTAGTGTTCCGGGACATAACAGTTGAAGATTCTCGGCCAATCAGTAAGCGGCCCATTGTGCGAGCCTTCCCACCCAATAGGAAACGAAGGTGTGCCAGGAAGTAGACGACATCCATCATTCCCATACGGAGCTCACACAGGCTTGTTAAATCACCCAGAAACTGTGTTGCTTGAAGAGGGGAGCAGATTGCTGATTGGAAACCATAAGGAGAGCCCCAGAGTACTCCCTGAGGACTGAGCGAACAGTCTGGGCGATATATACGTGAGTGACAAACGCCTGTTACAATCTATTTGCTAGAATCTTTGTTTGTGTTCATACTCTGCTATTGTGGTGGGTGGAGGCCTAGTAATACATCGTTACAGTGATATGAGGATTTCCCTGTGTCTAAATACTGCTAAGACTGTTTACTAGAACTACTTAAAAAGGGGAAGAAAGGAGTAATTGCATTATCTTCATTCCTGGAAACAATACACTGGACGCTATTGAGAAGGCCAGAGTGTACAACCTGAGCTTAAAAATTCTTTATGGACGCTACCTTGCAAAAAAAAAAAAAAAAAAAAGAGTAATTTATTTATCTGTAACCGTTGTGATCTCCTATTAACCCTCTTCTTTTCTCTTCTGTTATTTGTCCATAATTATAATACTGGTACCATAATATAATAGTATTTGTACTTAAAGTGCATGGTATAAGTACTTTACAGTGTTTTGAAGAAATAAGGGCAAGGAATTGGGAGCTCTTAGTTTATTACTGGATCCAGGCAATCTTTATTTTTGTAGAGCTCTCTTTTATTTTTTTGATTGTAAATCTAGGTGTTACAAGGCTTAGATTATGTTAACTTAATAGTTAACCCATTCAAGTGGTCTATACATATGCAATGTTAATGGCTTTTGAGTCATTTGTTTAAGAAGATCTTAATAATTTAATATCTCTTTGACACTTCTCATATTTTTTATCTAACTACGCAGAATTTGTTTGATAACTGGTTACCACGATAAAGAAAGGGAAAAGCTTTCCTTATTTAGGATAACTTTATTGTAAATCCTGTAGATCACCTTTAAGAAACTATAATATTTATAGTACTGATTAATTGTACGCTAAATAGTCTGTGTTTTCTCTTACAAAATATATCTGGGGAAACTTCCCTTTACTATATGTTCCCTTTCTCTGGATATCTATCTAATTGATATTAGGCTTTGGAAAAGCTTTTTCTGTCCTAGAGATCACAGGCCCTATTCACTTCTGTTTGATTCCTTTTTTTTTTTTTTCTTTTTTTTTTCTCTTAATTAATAAGGGTGGAGTGTTACAGAGAACACTCAAATAAAATACACACGAGACACATAGCGAAAGGCTAGTGCTAAAGCACATACACAATAAAGAAGATAGGGAGACGAGGGTCTGTTATTATATACACACATTTATTTTGGGGTTTTTTAACACGTATCTGGGTTGTATTTTCGCACGTTCACTTCGCAGGCTACTGCCTGGCATTGTTTGCGGACTAGGGGAGGTTTTCTTTTCTTCACTCACATTTTGGATGGAAAAATTTATCACGCAGGGGAAATCCAATTCTCCCATAATGCCTGTGAAAACGAAAGACAAAAAAAGTAAAATAATTTATATTTGACCCTAGCAAGATATAATCCAGATGTTGTTCTCCTTCAGGAGACACACCTTAATGAGCATGAAGCGGCTAAATTGAAGATAAAATGGGTAGGGGAAGTAGTTTCTACGACTGGTCCATCTAGAAAATGTGGGTTCGCTATTCTCTTCCATAAAGAACTGGAATATAAGATAGAGAAGGTAGAAATAGACCCAGCTGCAAGATATATACTTATCCATGTTTTTATAAAAAACATTAAATTTATATTTTGTAATATATATGCCCCAAATCAGTTTTCTAGAGAATTTTGGGAGAAAATAAAAATTAAATTATTTCCTTTTATCACAGAAAATTTAATTTTAGGGGGTGATTTCAATGCCACTTTGTGTCCTGTGCTAGACAGATTGTCTAATAAAAATAGATCAGTATATGCAAAAAATGCAAAATACTTATCACAATTTTGTGCCAGGTTAAAATTAGTAGATGTTTGGCGTCTAAAAAATCCAGATAAACAATCATTCTCCTGTGAGTCCAAAGCACATGGCACTTTCGATGACTCGATTGTATGGGAATATCTCTTTAGAGCGATGGATCAATTTGGCTTAAAAGGGGAATTTGTCAAGTTTATTGTCAGGTTATCTCATAATCCAATCTCCTTTTTGCTTATTAATGGTTCCTTATCTCCTAAAATAACACTACAGAGAGGCACCAGGCAAGGGTGTCCTTTATCTCCTCTACTTTTCAATATAGCGCTGGAACTGCTTGCGATTCGATTTAGAGATGTATTGGTGGGAGTCCCATTCGGTGCACACCGTCTTAAAACGCTGCTTTATGCAGATGACGTGCTGGTTTTTCTTACCAATATCCAGCAGTCTATCCCCATGATCATACACGTGTTAGAAGTTTTCAGTTCCTTCTCAGGCTATAAGATTAACTTAGAAAAGAGCGAATTAATGTGTATAAATAACCCTCAGTTAGCAGGCATTGATATCCCATTTAAAATGGTTGATGTTATTAAATATTTAGGCTTAATTTTACATAAAAATCCTAAATTTTGGTATAAGGCTAATTTCGAGCCTCTGTTTCAAAAAATTGGATCTGATTTACATCTATGGGCCGCCTTTCCATTGTCTATCACAGCTAGAGTAAATCTGATAAAATCAATAATTTTTCGGCGTTTATTATACCCTCTCCAGAATCTGCCTCTATTTATATTAAATAAGGATTTAAAGCTTTTTAATGCCCTAATCTCCAAATTTATTTGGAATAATAAAAGGCCTCGCATTGCACTGGCCAGACTAATGCAAAATTACGGATCGGCGGGTTTGGCGCTTCCCAATCTCAAATTATATAACCTGGTTGCGATGGTTTAAACGGCAATAGATTGGTTAGCTGGTACTAATCTAGTCTCATCAGTAGAAATAGAAAACCATCTGATTACCCCATTTGCGTTAAAGGCTATACTACATATCGCTGTCCAGAAACTACCTCAGAATGTTAGCTGTCTCATCACTATTAGAAATATAGTATTGGCCTGGCAGAAGTTTTGTGCAATACTAGATATAGATTATTCGTTCTCTGAATGGCTTCCTATTATAAATAATCCAATTTTTTTGCCAGGTCTCTATCAAAAAGCTTTTAAAGTCTGGTCCGATAAAGGTCTATATTATGTAAAACAGTTATTTGATGAGAATGATCAATTTTTAGAAGCGGATACTATTTTTAATAAATATGATTTAGCTAGATCCAATTTATTTGCCTACTTTCAAATTCGTCATTTTGTCCTATCACAAAGTTGGTCTCTTCCTTCTCTTTCTGACTGGACGGATATTAAGCTTCTCATACAAAAATTTGTGGGAGGAAACTCTTCTATATCCTTGATGTATGATATCATGTTGAACAAACAGAGTCTACTATTCAAGGACAATATTTGTAAATCTTGGGTCCCGCTAATTCCCTTGATAAATCATGATAAGATTACTCAGAGTTTTGACTCTCTACATAAGTGCAAAGTCCCAATTTCTTGGAATGAATCTCACATGAAGCTGGTTAATAATTTTTACCTTTCCCCGTGGAAAATTTCTAGAATTTTTCCGTCCTTGGTCAATTTATGTCCTCGTTGTTCACATGATAGAGCTGATGTACTCCATATGTTTTGGACATGCCCTATGGTTAGACAACTGTGGCTGAAGATTATCTTCTGGTTTAATAAATTATATAAAATATCATGTGCTTTATCTGCGGAGGATATTATTTTTCTATCCCCCCCACAGGAGGCTCTTAATGTGAATACTATAAATAGCCTAAATACCATTATTCTTACGGTTAGATATTGTATACTCAAAAATTGGAAAGCTAGGCGGATACCGGGATTAGCTATGGTCTTTAGATCACTACAAGATCAAATTGTTTTCGAATCGTTTCATCTTCATGAAGCATCTGAGAAAAGGATCAAGAAGTTTTTTTGGAAATGGACGCCAGTTATTTTATCTTATCCACATTCCTTGCAAAAGAGGATTTTGTCGCCTTTTCTTTCCTCACAGACCTTCGCGGAATTAACGCTACTGGATATTTTTCCACATATTTGGATTAATGATACCATGAGAGAATCCTAGTTGGTGGCGCTTTGGGGGGGCGGGATGGGGGCGAGGCGGTGGCAGAGATAGGGATTGGGAGAGAAATACCCCGGTACATTGACCCTTCCTTTTTCCCTTTTTTTTTTTTTTTTTTCTTTTGTCTTGTTCTGTTTTGTTTTGTTGCTTTGTTTTATTTTGTTTTTATATCTGTTGCTGTGTTTTGAGAAGGAAAATCTAGGAAAGTATATTAATGAAAAAAGATTACGGTTCATGATTTTAGATACACAGGGTAGAAACATAAAACCGCATTATGTCATGTTAGTTACTTGATGAGAAATGTCTAGGACTTAAGTTCAGAATGATCAGCTAATAATAGCCAGTTTGCTGCTCATTTTTGTAATAATCTTTGTGTCTTTTTTTCGTTACTTCACTTGTACATTGATAAAGAGAGGTTTAAAATTTTCCATCTCTATGCATCAGAAAATAGAAAATAGGAGGTTTATTTATAATTGTCATTGTTATAACTGTGATGTAACAGATTTGTTTATTTTTTGACAACTTGATTGTTATAATCTTTTTCTTTTTTCTGTTGACTTTTATATTTAACCTCAATAAAAAAAAAAAAGACTCACTCTTGAGAGGCTGTGTTCTGTTCCACAGCATGGATCCTGGAGGTAGGATTGTTTAAATTTTTACACATAAAACACTATAACAGGGTCACAGTGTGGCTCCTTTATACCTTGATAGGATCCACGTTTAATATCCTCTGAAGGGGGTTTATTGAACAGTTGCGGTTAATTAATCAGTGTATTAATTATTTACATGCTGCTTTGTGTGATTTTTTTTTTCTGGGGAGAGCGTTTCCTCTGTTAACTGTCTGGGTCTAGGAGGTGGTGAGTGCCCCAGCCATTGGGAGTATAAAGGTGCAGTTTTCTATAATAAAAAACATTTTTATTTGTGTCCTTCTGTGGGTATGACCTGAGCTATGGAGGACTCTGACATGTTAAAAGGTTCTCCTTCTGTACTAAATCAAACCTGTTTATATTGTGAGGAGGTCATGGTTTTTCCGCCCAGTCAATTATGTTCCACATGCCTTAACACCATTATAAAGTCTAAGAAGGGAGACGAGCCTGCTTCCCGTGAGATTACTACCCTTGCTACATTATCCACTCCACATGCAGTTCCCCGTAGCACATCTAATTCTCCATCCGGAGGGGCCTTCTTCCTGCGGACTTTGCCGTGCAGTTACAAACGGCCCTCAGTGCATTACCTCGCTCTAACAAACGCAAGAGAAAGGTTAAACATAGCTCTCCTGACCTGGAGTCATCTAAATATTTATCGGATTTACCTGTTATGTCCCAGTTATCTGATGATGAGTTAACCTCTGTAGCTTCTGAGGGTGAACTTTCTGGGTCGGAGTCCTTAGCGTCTAAGCCTCCTGCTGCGGAGGAACCGTCCTTTTAGATTTAAAATTGAGCACTTGAGTTTTTTATTAAAGGAGGTTCTGTCTACATTAGAGGTTCCAGAGGCTGGGCTGCCTGAAGAACCTATGATACCTAAATTAGACAGTTTACGAAGACAGGAAAGTTCCTTTGACTTTTCCTGAGCCTGTTAACATGGCGAACATTATTAAGAACGAATGGGAAAGAATTGGTTCTTCCTTTTCCTCCTTTTCTACTTTTAAAAAGTTGTTCCCAGTCCCGGACTCTCAACTGAATTTTTGGGGCTCCATTCCTAAGGTGGATAGTGCTCTCTATGCTTGTTAAACGTACTACTATACCTCCTTGAGGATAGTTCTTTTTTCAGATAGCCGATGGATAAAAAAATAGAAACCTTTCTGAGAAGGATGTTTCAACATACTGGATTTTTGTTTCAACCGGTGGCGGCAGTTGCCACGGTTGCTGGAGCGGCTACATACTGGTGCAACTCTTTGTTGGAACTCATTGAGGTGGAGTCTCCCCTCGAGGATATTCAAAACCGAATTAAAGCTCTGAGAATTGCTAATTCTTTTATCTGTGATGCGAACATGCACATTATTCGCCTAAATGCAAAGGCCTCTGGCTTTGTGGTCCTAGCCGCCGGGCGCTCTGGTTGATGTCTTGGTCTGCGGATATGACTTCTAAGTCCAGACTCCTTTCTCTTCCCTTCAAGGGAAAGATTTTTTTTGGTCTAGGCCTGGACTCCATCATTTCTACGGTTACCGGAGGCAAGGGTGCCTTCCTACCGCAAGATAAGAAGAACAAGTCTAAGGGACGACAATATTCTCATTTTCGTTCTGATAAATCCCAACGACAACAATCCTCTTTCAAGCTTGAGCAACCAAAGAGTACTTGAAAGCCGGCTCAGTCCTAGAATAAATCCAAGCAGAATAAGAAGCCCGCCGAAAACAAATCTACATGAAGGGACGGCCCTCGATCCGGGATCGGATTGTGTAGGGGACAGACTGTCTCTTTTTTTCAGACTCCTGGAGGTGGTATCTCAGGGATACAAGATAGGCTTCAAATCTCATCCGCCAAGAGGCAGATTCCTTCTCTCAAATCTGTCTACCAGACCAGAAAAGAGGGATGCCTTTCTAGGGTGCGTTCGGGATCTATCCTCCTTAGGAGTTGGTGTCCCGGTGCCTATAGAACAAAGAGGTTTGGGGTTTTATTCAAACCTTTTCATGGTCCCAAAGAAGGAGGGAACTTTTCGCCCAATTCTGGACCTAAAGTGCTTTAACAAATTTCTCAGTGTCCCTTCCTTCAAGATGGAGACGATAATGTCCATCCTTCCTTTAATTCAGGAAGGCCAGTTTATGACCACTATAGATCTGAAGGACGCTTACCTTCATGTTCCAATCCAAAGGGAACACTTTCAGTTACTGAGGTTTGCATTCCTGGACCCGCACTTCCAGTTCATTGCCCTTCCGTTTGGCCTAGCTACTGCTCCAAGAATCTTTACGAAGGTTCTGGGGGCTCTCCTAGCCGTTGCCAGAACTTAGGATATTGCAGTAGCCCCATACTTGGACGATATTCTGGTGCAAGCACCATCCTTTCGGCTTGCAGAAGAATTCTCGGAGTCTCTTCTCAGTCTTCTTCGATCACATGGATGGAAGATAAACTTGGAAAAGTACCCCAAGTATCAGGGTGGAATTCCTGGGTACTATAGTAGACTCCATATCCATGAGGATATTTCTAACAGACCAGAGACGTTGCAAGCTAACTTTTGGCATGTGTTGCCCTCTGGACCTCCTTGAGTCCTTCTGTGGCTCAGTGTATGGAGGTGATTGGTCTCATGGTGTCCTTTATGGACAGAATTCCTTTTGCCTGGTTCCATCTCAGACCTTTACAACTGCGCATGCTGAGGCAATGGAACGGCGATCATTCAGATCTGTCTCAACAGATTGTATTAGACAGGCGGTCGAGAGAATCGCTCTCTTGGTGGCTCTGTCCAGATCATCTGTCCCGAGGGACATGCTTCTTAAGACCATTTTTGGACATTCTGACTACAGACCCAAGCCTATCTGGAATGGGGAGCTGTTTGGGGTGCCAGGAAGGCACAGCTGTTGTGGACTCAGGAGGAGTCTTCCCTCCCGATCAATATTTTGGAACCTACGGGCAATCTTCAAGGCCTTGAAGGCTTGGCCACTTCTGGGTTTGTCGAAGTTTATCTGATTTCAATCAGACAATATAACCTCGGTGGCTTACATCAACCATCAGTGGGGGAGGAAAAGTTCCTTTGAGATGAAGGAAATATCTCAGATTCTGGAGGGGGCGGAGGCCCACAGCTGTTCGCTGTCGGCGGTCCACATTCCGGGTGTGGACAACTAGGAGGTGGATTTTCTCAGCAGGCAATCCTTCCATCCAGGCGAATGGTCTCTCCATCTGTGGTGTTTGCAGAGATATGCAACAAGTGGGGGACGCCGGAGATAGATCTCATGGCGTCCCGTCTCAATACCAAGCTACCCAGGTACGGGTCGAGGTCGAGGGATCCCCAAGCAGATCTAATAGATGCACTAGCAGTGCCCTGGAGGTTCAAACTCGTATATCTTTTTTTCTCCATTACCACTTCTTCCTCGAGTGGTGGCCCGCATCAAGCAGGAGTGGGTATCAGTAGTCCTGATTGCTCCATCGTGGCCGCGAAGGACGTGGTTTGCGGATCTAGTGGGGATGTCCTCATCTCCTCCGTGGAAGTTACCTTGTCGCAGAGACCTGCTGATACAAGGTCCATTTGTTCATCAGAATATAGATTCTCTGAGGCTGAGCGCATGGAGATTGAACGCTTAGTCTTAGACAACAGAGGTTTCTCTGAGAGTGTCATTGATACTCTTATTCAAGCTCGCAAAAAAGTTACTCTGCATATCTACCACAAGGTGTGGAGTACCTACTTATTCTGGTGTGAGGAGCATGGTTTTTCCTGGCACAGAGTTAAGGTTGCCAGGATCTTATCTTTTCTCCAGGATGGGCTGGAGAAGGGCCTTTCTACTAGTTCCCTGAGGGGACAGCTTTTGGCCCTGTCTGTTTTATTGCACAAGAGACTGGCTGAGCTTCCAGACGTGCAGTCCTTTGTTAAGGCTCTGATTAGGATCAGACCTGTGTTTAGATCTGGGACTCCTCCTTGGAGCCTAACTTTTGTTCTTTGGATTTTGCAACAGGTTCCGTTTGAGCCTCTGCATTCCATTGACATTAAATTGATATCTTGGAAGGTTAGCTTTTTATTGGCTATTGCCTCTGCGCGCAGAGTTTCTGAGATCTCTGCTTTGCAATGTGAGCCCCCTTATCTAATTTTTCATGCAGATAAGGCAGTTTTACGTACTAAATTAGGTTTTCTTCCTAAGGTTGTGTCAGATCGCAGCATCAATCAGGAGATTGTGGTTCCTTCCTTGTGTCCTAATTCTTCATCAAAGGAACGCTTACTTTACAATTTGGATGTGATTCACGCCTTGAAGTTCTAACTTCAGGCTACTAAGGAGTTTAGACAATCTTCCTGTTTGTTGTCTATTCGGGGAAGTGTAAGGGGCAGAAGGCTACTTCATCTTCCCTAGCTTTTTGGTTAAGGAGTGTCATCTGCTTACAAGACAGCAGGACATCGTCCTCCTGAGAGGATAACGGCTCATTCCACTAGAGCAGTGGCTTCCTCTTGGGCCTTTAAGAACGAGTCCTCTATGGATCAGATTTGTAAGGCGGCTACCGGGTCCTCCTTACATATTTTTTCAAAATTTTACAAGTTTGATGTTTTTGCTTTGGCTGAAGCAGCTCTCAGGAGAAAAGTTTTGCAGGCTGTGGTGCCCTCAGAATAGGGTCCGCCTCTTCCTTTTTGTTCTCTCCCGTTATTTATTCAGTGTCCTCTGGAGCTTGGGAATAGTTTTCCCAATAGTAAGGAATGAAGCTGTGGACTATCCCTATCTTAGGAAGGAAAACATAATTTATGCTTACCAGATAAATTCCTTTCCTTCCGGATAGGGAGAGTCCACGGCCCCCGCGGGGTTTTTCTTGGGCAGTCCCCTATTATTTATTTTATTCTTTTGGCACCATTTATACCCTAATGTTTCTCCTAGTTTTCCTTGTTCCCTGACTGGGGTAATGAGGAAGTGTGAGGGATATTTAAGCCATTGGCTAGGGTGTCTTTGCCTCCTCCTGGTGGCCAGGTGTTGTATTTCCCAACAGTAAGGAATGAAGCTGTGGACTCTCCCTATCCGGAAGGAAAGGAATTTATCTGGTAAGCATAAATTATGTTTTTTTTAGTGAACGCATTAATTATGGTTAAATATCAACTGTAGTGAATGTATAAACAGTAGTTATTTACCACCTTACTAACTGTAATCATATGTGAAATCACTGGTTTATCCATCATCATATATGCTTTTGTGTTGTCACGTATGTGTATAACGTTACCACTTCCCTCCCCACAGGCTCGATATAACTTTATCCGCAGCATGGCAGCCTACAGCCTCCTGCTCTTTCTGCTTCAGATTAAAGACCGGCACAACGGCAATATTATGCTGGATAAATTGGGTCACATTATCCACATTGGTTAGTTGCTTTAACTCCCAATTTTTTTTCCAGCATCTTTTTTTTTTTTTTTAAATTACAACCTTTCTTCACTTCTGTTTTTCCTGCATTTCTCTGTGACCAATAACATTTTACTTCCATCCTCTTTTTTCAGCTTTTCTTTATTATTGTTGTTATGCTTTTTTTCATACTTCCAAACTTATTTTTGGTCCTCAAGTGCCTCTTCTGTTCTGCCTATAGATTTTGGATTCATGTTTGAGAGCTCCCCTGGAGGTAACCTTGGCTGGGAGCCAGATATTAAACTTACTGATGAGATGGTGATGATTATGGGAGGAAAAATGGAGGCCACTCCCTTTAAATGGTTCATGGAGATGTGTGTGCGAGGGTACTTGGCCGTCAGGTAAGGAACAACCCAACACCACTCCATCATCCGTATTTGATCTTCAAGAGCAATGTATCCAGCTTTATTCTTATATCTCTAGTGTATTAACAAGTCATTCATATAAGCATCCCTCTGATAAGCTATTTAAAAATAAAATAATGGTGAGGACCATGTGCCCACTATTTCAACAGGTTCTCCAGTTTTAAAGATATTAACTTTAAGACTTTTCTGCTGGTGGCTTTGAACACGGCTAAACATGTTTTAGGCTGGGAAATCTTCTTTGAGTTACATCTGATGTGTCGTCAGGATAAAGCAGTTTTTAGAAATCCCTCTTAATTTCTGTTGAAGGTTTTTTTTGTGTGTAATATATTAGGAAAAACTGTCTCCTTGGCCTGGACTCATTCCACATGGATGGTACTAGCTTCCTGAACCTATTATCATTAGGGCTAGTGATACGTGAATGCAAATTCATCATAATACAGTGGTGGAACCAACTGAGCAATAATGTCATTAGTATCAATATAAGGTGGCGCAAATTAATGCAGTTCTGTCTTTAGTGGTATAAGTAGAAATATTAACTCACTATGAGTGTGATTATTCTCCCTTTGTGGGTGTTAAATAGAGATGTTCTCCCTGTATAAGAATAAGAAATGTAGACTAGAGTTCCATAAATCTAATACATTTTTATTTAAAATGTATTTTTTAAAATTATATATACCAATTTTACAGTCTGCTCACATAATAATCTGTGTAATATACAGTAAAAAATTCCTAAAACAACGGTGTTGCTGATATAACTAAAAAACAATTAAATATAAAATGCAATTGCACAAATATTCAGGCATATGCGTAAGAATAAAAACTATATTCCTATCGATTAGTATGTTACTATTGTTCTTCTTAACAAAAGGACTGACAGTATAAAAATATATGAATATATATCACAAATGTCCGTTCTTATAACAGATGAGCTGAACAATTATTGAAGATGTTTGTAGGTATATCAGCTTCCTTAAGGGTTTGTATTAAGGGTCTTGAGAAAGGCGCAACGCCGAAACGCGTAGAAACCTGATCATTTGAACTTTGAGAGAGTGAGAAGTGAGCCAAACAACCAAGCTCCAGAGGAGTACTTTGTCGGCTGTGATAGCAGTGAGAAGACCGGTGAAAGAAATACAGAGTCTGGATTAATACAACTCACAAAGACAGAAGCAAGTTGTGGATCTGAGCTCACGGAGTCACCACCAAGGTCCGTTACTGGGGAAGCGGCAATTTAAGGAGACACAACCATCAGTACAGCTGGTAAACGGAGGCTAAGTGACATAGCACTCCACCGGCACTTTTTGTACTACAGAAGGAGATCGTCAACAGTGCACTGTTCTAAAGAAGGAATCCCTACATCCAGCGAAAAACCGTATGTAACTTACCACCTAAGTACAATAATAGAGACGCTGAATTTAAGAAACAACAATATAGTGAAGTGTGAGCAGCAAGTCAAAGAACTGCTAGTCTAAGTGCCGCACTAGAAATAATATCTGCCTCATATGTTTTCTTATACGATCTGAATGATGAAAAATATTAACCCCTGTCTGCCTTAATACAAACCCTTAATACAAACCCTTAAGGAAGCTGATATACCTACGAACATCTTCAATAATTGTTCAGCTCATCTGTTATAAGACCGGACATTTGTGATATATATTCATATATTTTTATACTGTCAGTCCTTTTGTTAAGAAGAACAATAGTAACATACTAATCGATAGGAATATAGTTTTTATTCTTACGCATATGCCTGAATATTTGTGCAATTGCATTTTATATTAAATTGTTTTTTAGTTATATCAGCAACACCGTTGTTTTAGGAATTTTTTTACTGTATATTACACAGATTATTATGTGAGCAGACTGTATAATTGGTATACATAATTTTAAATAAAAATGTATTATATTTATGGAACTCTAGTCTACATTTCTTATTCTTATACAGGTAGAATATCTCTATTTAACACCCACAAAGGTAGATTAATCACACTCATAGTGAGTTAATATTTCTACTTATACCACTAAAGACAGAACTGCATTAATTTGCGCCACCTTATATTGATACTAATTGCATTTAAAACCGTTGGGATAAGTTTTTTTAAAGGTGAGCATAGTTCTGCCCAACCAGATAGATAATCACCTTCTCTAACAATTTGAGCAATAATGTCCCCATGGGGGCTAGATTTTTTGGTTATTGACCAGATGTGGGCAGAATTTGGTTAATGGCGAGAGATTTATACAGCACAGCACTCTGTTTATTTGTGCAGTACCATGGCCTGCTTGCTTTTCATGGCTGTAAAAACCATTATAACCTAACTTCTATGACATTTATGTTTAAAAAGTTAATTTGTGTATCTACTTTTCATTGTAAACAAAAGCATCATTGCACCAATCTATTCTATTACAGCTTCACTGTAGGGACCCCATTGTGTTTTTTTTATGTGTTTTATATTTGTAACTTTCTCCCTCCCATTAATAGGTGTCATATCCTATTTAATGTCAAAATATATATATATATACCGTATATATCACTTTGCAAGTCTTGTCTTCCTCAATTCATATGTAACACAAACATCTCTCACAGTTTAAATTACTCTTGTCACTCATTCTGTTTTTGTGTCACAGGCCTTATATGGATGCTGTAGTGTCACTGGTCACTCTCATGTTGGACACAGGACTACCCTGCTTCCGTGGACAAACCATCAAACTTTTAAAGTTAGTTTAACTCTATCTCAGTATTATGTGGTGGGGATATCCCTTTTATATTCTGATCTTATATCCCCTTTTGTCTTATACTCTGAATAGGAACCGGTTCAGTCCCAACATGACTGAAAGAGAAGCAGCAAATTTTATCTTGAAGATTATTCAAAATTGTTTCCTAAGTAACAGGTATTGAGGTTTCCCCTTCTTGTTTTGCTATACCCTTGATATTGTTCTTCCTCCACCACCGCCATCATTAGCCTATGTTGGCTGTAGCATTTCCTCTTTATAACTTCTGAAGGTGTTTCTTAACTGCTTATTTTTTGCTTTCCAGGAGCAGAACATATGACATGATCCAGTACTATCAGAATGACATCCCATATTGATCTCCCTATCTTACCATGAGCACCTCTGCTGTTATAGTGATCTGTTTCCTATTGTGTCTCAAGGATCCCCAATACAAGGATAAGATCCATTATTTAAGGATATCTGGAAGTGATTGTTAAGTGAGAAGTGGGGCCAACAAGAGTAGTTAGAGGGCAGATGGCACCGTGCTAATCCCCTCCTAGTTTTGGCATGGACTCGTTTAGCTGTATTCACACAAATCATAATTGACTGTCAATAAGCTGAACCAAACCGAAAGACTGTAATGCAAATAGAGATGCAATTTATTTTTTTTGCGTACGTGTTGGAATTAGAATTTAAATAATTTACTTGGAGAATTTTTTTTTAAATTATTTATGGCCTGAAACAGAGATTATTCTTTTTTTGTGACACTGTAAGTTTACACTGCACTTTATGCTGTAAGTATATAAATGCTCTTATATTTATATTAGTTTGCAGCTTGACAATTACTTCTATATAAGCTTCCTTTCTTTCTACCAACATCTGAGGACTAAAGCAAGAAACAGAAGTGTCATAGGTTGTCCTTCTGGAGTCACTGAACTGAACATTGCACTGTAGCCCCTGATTTTAAGAAGGATATATGAAGAAAGCTACTTTCCTTTTGTGTGTGTAAAAACTGTATGCAAAATCCGTCTAACATATGACTTGTAATTAAAGAATGAACAAAGTTCTAACTTGTTTTGTTATGAAGAAAATCTGTTCTGCCTGGTGGTTTTCTCTTTTGAAAACAATATACTGTACTGTAATTTAATATAAGTTGTACAAAAAAAAAGTCAAGGATAGATGAGCTCTAGACTGACTGGCTATGCTGTAAAATGAATGAAATAAATACAATGGTGCCTGTTAATAATACACAGTTGGTAGAATCTAGGACACTAAGTATAGTAAAGGGATGCTACAAATAAAATGAGGAGAAAAATAAATACAATTACTTTTGTTAAGTGTGTTCAGTCCACGGGTCATCCATTACTTATGGGATATATTCTCCTTCCCAACAGGAAGTTGCAAGAGGATCACCCAAGCAGAGCTGCTATATAGCTCCTCCCCTCACATGTCATATCCAGTCATTCTCTTGCAAGTCTCAACAAAGAAGGAGGTCGCAAGAGGAGATAGGAGTTTTTTACCTAATTATTCTTCAATCAAAAGTTTATTATTTTAAAATGGCACCGGAGTGTGCTGTTTTTTCTCTCAGGCAGTATTTAGAAGAAGAATCTGCCTGCGTTTTCTATGATCTTAGCAGACGTAACTAAGATCCACTGGCTGTTCTCGCACATTCTGAGGAGTGGGGTAACTTCAGAAAAGGGAATAGCATGCGGGGTCCCCCGCAAATGAGGTATGTGCAGTAATATTTTCTAGGAATGGAATTGACTAAGAAAACACTGCTGTTACCCATATGATGTAAGTACAGCCTTTAATGCAGTAGTAGCGACTGGTATCAGGCTGATAAATGTATGCGCAGTTGAGTTATTTTCTAGGGACTAGAATTTGACTGAGAAAATACTGTTAATACTGAAATAAATGTATGAGCCTTAACTGCAGTAGAAGCGACTGGTAGCAGGCTTAGTGATAACTTTGCATAACACTGGAAAGTTGTTTTTAAAACGTTTACTGGCATGTTATTCGTTTTGTGAGGTACTTTGGTGATAAATCTTTTTGGGCATGATTTTTTTCCATATGGCTAACGTATATTTCTGCATAAAAACCGTTGTAACAGATCTCCCACTGTTGTAATATGAGTGGGAGGGGCCTTTTTTAGCGCCTTGTTGCGCAGTTAAAATTCTAGCACAGTCTTCCTGCTTCTTCCTCCTTGATCCAGGACGTCTCCAGAGAGCTCAGGGGTCTTCAAATTCATTTTTGAGGGAGGTAATCAGTCACAGCAGACCTGTGAAAGTGTGTTTGACTGTGATAAAAACGTTAAATCTTAAATTGATTATCCGTTTTTGGGTATTGAGGGGTTAATCATCCGTTTGCTAGTGGGTGCAATCCTCTGCTAAATTCATACATTTACTGTTAAAATTGTTGGCTATAACTGAATTAGTTCATTGTTATTTCAACTGTGACAGTTTTTTTTTTTTTTGTGTTTTTAAAAGCGCTGCAGCGTTTTTTCTATTGCTTGTAAATTTATTGAAAGATTTTTTCCAAGCTTGCTAGCCTTCATTGCTAGTCTGTTTAAACATGTCTGATACAGATGAATCTACTTGTTCATTATGTTTAAAAGCCAATGTGGAGCCCAATAGAAATATGTGTACCAATTGTATTGATGTTACTTTAAATAAACGTCAGTCTTTACCGGTAAAGAAATTATCACCAGACAACTAGGGGGAAGTTATGCCGCCTAACTCTCCTCACGTGTCAGTACCTTCGCCTCCCGCTCAGGAGGTGCGTGAGATTGTGGCGCCAAGTACATCAAGGCCCTTACAAATCACTTTGCATGATATGGCTAATGTTATGAAAGAAGTATTATCTAATTTGCCTGAGTTAAGAGGCAAGCGCGATAGCTCTGGGTTAAGGACAGAGCGCGCCGATGACACGAGAGCCATGTCCGATACTGCGTCACAATTTGCAGAACATGAGGACGGAGAGCTTCATTCTGTGGGTGACGGATCTGATCCGGGGAGACCGGATTCAGAAATTTCAAATTTTAAATTTAAGCTTGAGAACCTCCGTGTATTGCTAGGGGAGGTGTTAGCGGCTCTGAATGATTGCGACACGGTTGCAATCCCAGAGAAATTATGTAGGCTGGATAAATACTATGCGGTACCGGTGTGTACTGACGTTTTTCCTATACCTAAAAGGCTTACAGAGATTATTAGCAAGGAGTGGGATAGACCCGGTGTGCCCTTTTCCCCTCCTCCGATATTTAGAAAAATGTTCCCAATAGACATCACCACACGAGACTTATGGCAGACGGTCCCTAAGGTGGAGGGAGCAGTTTCTACTTTAGCCAAGCGTACCATTATCCCGGTGGAGGATAGTTGTGCTTTCTCAGATCCAATGGATAAAAAATTAGAAGGTTACCTTAAGAAAATGTTTGTTCAACAAGGTTTTATATTACAGCCCCTTGCATGCATTGCACCCGTCACTGCTGCAGCGGCATTCTGGTTTGAGTCTCTGGAAGAGGCTATTCGCACAGCACCATTGGATGAGATTATGAACAAGCTTAAAGCCCTTAAGCTAGCTAATGCATTTGTTTTGGATGTCGTTGTGCATTTAACCAAACTAACGGCTAAGAACTCCGGATTCGCCATCCAGGCGCGCAGAGCGCTATGGCTTAAATCCTGGTCAGCAGATGTAACTTCTAAATCTAAATTGCTTAATATTCCTTTCAAAGGGCAAACCTTATTCGGGCCCGGCTTGAAAGAAATTATTGCTGACATTACTGGAGGTAAGGGTCACACCCTTCCTCAGGACAGGGCCAAATCAAAGGCCAAACAGTCTAATTTTCGTGCCTTTCGTAATTTCAAGGCAGGAGCAGCATCAACTTCCTCCGCTCCAAAACAGGAAGGGACTGCTACTCGTTACAGAGAGGGTTGGAAAGGCAACCAGTCCTGGAACAAGGGCAAGCAGGCCAGAAAACCTACTTCTGCCCCTAAGACAGCATGAAGAAAGGGCCCCCTATCCGGAAACGGATCTAGTGGGGGGCAGACTTTCTCTCTTCGCCCAGGCCTGGGCAAGAGATGTCCAGGATCCCTGGGCGTTGGAGATCATATCTCAGGGATACCTTCTGGACTTCAAAACTTCTCCTCCACAAGGGAGATTTCATCTGTCAAGGTTATCAACAAACCTAATAAAGAAAGAGGCATTTCTACGATGTGTACAAGACCTCTTAGTAATGGGAGTGATCCACCCGGTTCCGCGGACGGAACAAGGGCAAGGTTTTTACTCAAATCTGTTTGTGGTTCCCAAAAAAGAGGGAACCTTCAGGCCAATCTTGGACCTGAAGATCTTAAACAAATTCCTAAGGGTTCCATCGTTCAAAATGGAAACTATTCGAACCATCCTACCCATGATCCAAGAGGGTCAGTATATGACCACAGTGGACTACCTTCACATACCGATTCACAAAGATCATTATCGGTACCTAAGGTTTGCCTTTCTAGACAGGCATTACCAGTTTGTAGCTCTTCCCTTCGGGTTGGCTATGGCCCCGAGAATTTTTACAAAGGTTCTGGGCTCGCTTCTGGCGGTACTAAGACCGCAAGGCATAGCGGTGACTCCGTACCTAGACGACATTCTGATACAAGCGTCAAGTTTTCAGAATGCAAAGTCTCATACAGAGATAGTTCTAGCATTTCTGAGGTCGCATGGGTGGAAAGTGAACATGGAAAAGAGTTCTCTGTTACCACTCACAAGGGTTCCCTTTCTAGGGACTCTTATAGATTCTGTAGAGATGAAGATTTACCTGACGGAGTCCAGGTTATCAAAAATCCTAAATGCTTGCCGTGTCCTTCATTCCATTCCAAGCCCCTCAGTAGCTCAGTGCATGGAAGTAATCGGCTTAATGGTCGCGGCAATGGACATAGTGCCATTTGCGAGTCTGCATCTCAGACCGCTGCAACTATGCATGCTAAGTCAGTGGAATGGGGATTACTCAGATCTGTCCCCTTTACTAAATCTGAACCAGGAGGCCAGAGATTCTCTTCTCTGGTGGTTGTCGCGGGTTCATCTGTCCAAAGGAATGACTTTTCGCAGACCAGATTGGACGATTGTAACAACAGATGCCAGCCTACTAGGCTGGGGTGCAGTCTGGAACTCCCTGAAGGCTCAGGGATCGTGGACTCAGGAGGAGAAACTCCTCCCAATAAACATTCTGGAATTAAGAGCAATATTCAATGCTCTTCTAGCTTGGCCTCAGTTAGCAACACTGAGGTTCATCAGATTTCAGTCGGACAACATCACGACTGTGGCTTACATCAATCATCAAGGGGGAACCAGGAGTTCCCTAGCGATGTTGGAAGTCTCGAAGATAATTCGCTGGGCAGAGTCTCACTCTTGTCACCTGTCAGCGATCTACATCCCAGGCGTGGAGAACTGGGAGGCGGACTTTCTAAGTCGCCAGACCTTTCATCCCGGGGAGTGGGAACTTCACCCGGAGGTGTTTGCTCAACTGATTCTTCGTTGGGGCGAACCGGAGCTGGATCTCATGGCATCTCGCCAGAACACCAAGCTTCCTTGTTACGGATCCAGGTCCAGGGACCCGGGAGCGGTGCTGGTAGATGCACTAGCAGCCCCTTGGGTTTTCAACATGGCTTATGTGTTTCCACCATTTCCGTTGCTACCTCGACTGATTGCCAGGATCAAACAGGAGAGAGCATTGGTGATTCTGATAGCGCCTGCGTGGCCACGCAGGACCTGGTATGCAGACCTAGTGGACATGTCGTCCTGTCCACCATGGTCTCTGCCTCTGAGGCAGGACCTTCTAATTCAGGGTCCTTTCAACCATCCAAGCCTAATTTCTCTGAGGCTGACTGCATGGAGATTGAACGCTTGATTCTATCAAAGCGTGGTTTTTCGGAGTCGGTTATTGATACATTAATACAGGCTCGGAAACCTGTTACCAGAAAAATTTACCATAAGATATGGAGTAAATATTTATATTGGTGTGAATCCAAGAGTTACTCATGGAGTAAGGTTAGGATTCCTAGGATATTGGCTTTTCTACAAGAAGGTTTAGAAAAGGGTTTATCCGCTAGTTCGTTAAAGGGACAGATTTCTGCTCTGTCTATTCTTTTACACAAACGTCTGGCAGAGAATCCAGACGTCCAGGCTTTTTGTCAGGCTTTGGCTAGGATTAAGCCTGTGTTTAAAACTGTTGCTCCTCCGTGGAGCTTAAACTTGGTTCTTAAAGTTCTTCAGGGTGTTCTGTTTGAACCCCTTCATTCCATTGATATTAAGCTTTTATCTTGGAAAGTTCTGTTTTTGATGGCTATTTCCTCGGCTCGAAGAGTCTCTGAGTTATCTGTGTGTTGGGTTAATAAACTATGCGCTGTGGGGGTAAAAGCTAGGGAGTCTCGAAGAAGTAATCTCACAAACTTCAAAGTGGGGGTAAAATCTGGATTGGATGAGACTCTTAAGCGCTTGTGCTTAATTACCCAATAAGGAAAGATAGTCTTACTATGTAGTTGGATTCAATGAGATCTATTTATTTTTAGAATTATAAATACATACAATAAAATTTAAAACAATAGAAATTGATTCTTAAAACAAATCTAACTGGTTGGCCAACCATACAGTGTGAATAAAATGTTATAATATGTTTTCCAATCCCTGTTACTTAGTGTGTTATACAAACATATCTGTATATTTGAATTTTTGAATTTTGGTTTAATTGCAGATATTTTTTATGGATTTGATATAGTGGACTTGTGAAGAAGTATGGTATCCACAAAGAATATTCGCAATATTAATTCTTAATTACCATATTTACCATATTCGTTTGTTTAAAGCTGAACATACATAATTAAAATAGCGTCAATGGTATCAACAATATAATTAAAATAGCGTCAATGGTATCAACAATAGTAACAAATAATAAAAGTGAAACAAAAATAAAGTGATACAGTAAAAATCGTATAAGTTATGAAAGATAAAGTCTTTCTGCCGTGATCGTTAGAGTAATTGTTAATTGCTTTTTGTTAAAAGCGCTGTTGTTAAGTCCTCCGTGGGGATAGTATGTGCGGGCGTGCTGCAACACGTTTTTATCTAATTGCTATATATATTGCGATTATAAGTCACTGTTAAGTAGTTTTGGTTATCTGTCCTTCACATTAACTTCCTTAGTTGGTGTAGGTATAATAAATCTTACCCGTTGTTTCTTTTGGGATACTTTGTTTCTGGTCTAGTTTCTTTTTGTACCCAATTCAATCTTTACTGTGATGAATGTGGATCGGAAGCCGGGATAGCCGCTGCCGGTGTTGTAGTGGTTTCAGTATGTCGAGTTGGTTTGTCTCTGCGATTACACACACTTGAAGAAGTAGATGCTGGGGTATTGTGGTAGTGTGCTTTAACCGTTAATCCTTTTGTCAGATGGCTGGGCTTTTTGCCTGGTTCAGGTTTTCAAAACCTCTTGAATTGTTGCGAATGTGTTCTGTTTAGATCCGTACTCTATTTGTTTCAGAGTATCCGATCTGCAGGTGTCCACAGGTTTCTTTAGGCCCAATTATTAGGTAAGGTATTTCAGTTGTTCTTGGCGGTCCTTTGAAAGGAGGACTAGGTGCTTTGAAGGTTGTTCTTGAACGCTTCAGAATATCTTTCAAGCGTATTTGTTGGTCCGTGGTTTGATGTAGTCTTGGCGGTCCACTTCGAAAGTGGACTATGAAAATGTTCAGTGTAGCAAGGAGTAGGCAACGCGTTTCAGCTGATTAATACAGCCTTTATCAAGCATCATAGTCTCTGAGTTATCTGCCTTACATTGCGATTCTCCTTATCTGATTTTTCATTCAGACAAGGTAGTTCTGCGTACTAAACCTGGGTTTTTACCTAAGGTTGTTTCTAACAGGAATATCAATCAAGAGATTGTTGTTCCATCATTATGTCCTAATCCTTCTTCAAAGAAGGAACGTCTTTTGCATAATCTGGACGTAGTCCGTGCCCTGAAGTTCTACTTACAGGCAACTAAAGATTTTCGGCAAACTTCTTCTCTGTCGTTTATTCTGGTCAGAGGAGAGGTCAAAAGGCTTCGGCCACCTCTCTCTCTTTTTGGCTTCGTAGCATAATACGTTTAGCCTATGAGACTGCTGGACAGCAGCCCCCTGAAAGAATTACAGCTCATTCCACTAGAGCTGTGGCTTCCACCTGGGCCTTTAAGAATGAGGCCTCTGTTGAACAGATTTGCAAGGCTGCAACTTGGTCTTCACTTCATACCTTTTCAAAATTTTACAAATTTGACACTTTTGCTTCTTCGGAGGCTGTTTTTGGGAGAAAGGTTTTACAGGCAGTGGTTCCTTCTGTTTAATGTTCCTGCCTTGTCCCTCCCATCATCCGTGTACTTTAGCTTTGGTATTGGTATCCCATAAGTAATGGATGACCCGTGGACTGAAAACACTTAACAAGAGAAAACATAATTTATGCTTACCTGATAAATTTATTTCTCTTGTAGTGTGTTCAGTCCACGGCCGGCCCTGTCTTTTTTTGAGGCAGTTTTAAATTTTAATTAAAACTCCAGTCACCACTGCACCCTATAGGTTTTTCCTTTCTCGTCTTGTTTCGGTCGAATGACTGGATATGACATGTGAGGGGAGGAGCTATATAGCAGCTCTGCTTGGGTGATCCTCTTGCAACTTCCTGTTGGGAAGGAGAATATATCCCATAAGTAATGGATGACCCGTGGACTGAACACACTACAAGAGAAATAAATTTATCAGGTAAGCATAAATTATGTTTTCTTTTTAAAGACACAACGACATCACGGATCATCTTCATTACTTATGGGATATTCACCTCCTGGTCAGCAGGAGGAGGCAAAGAGCACAACAGCAGAGCTGTTAAATAGCTCCTCCCTTCCCTCCCACTCCAGTCATTCTCTTTGCCTACGTTAGTGCTAGGAAGAGGTAAAGTTAGGTGTTAGAAATCATTCTTCAGTCAAGAGTTTATTATTTTTAAAGTAGTACAAGATTGTGCTGCTTTGTTCTAGGGTGTAGCCGTAGTCCATATCAGTCTCTTCAGTAGAGCTTTTGGTGGCTTTAGAGCAATAGGAACTGGTGGGACATAATTCTCACTACGCCTCCTATACATTTATGCTGCCCTTCTCCTGATAGCCTAAGCACACTTAACTCAGGCTTTATCATTTTCCACAGGGCTTAATTTGTAAGGAAACCATGCAGTTTTAGAGCCACACTGTGCAGACGCTCTAAAAAAGTTGAGACCAGGGAGTGAGTCCGTTTGGCAGGTAAGCACCTCAGCAAAGTTGCTGAGGTGTAGGGTTGTCTGAATTTTGTTTTGTTTAGCTGCTGGGATACGTTTTTCACTATTACAGTAAAAAAGTTATCTTTTAAAATTTAAAGACACAGTAACGTTTTTCTTCTGTCATCAAATTTTTTTGGTATAGAGTAATTTGATTATATTTTGACCCTTTTTTGAGCACATATTTATCATGTAGTAGAAAAAGGTTTTCCTTGTTAAATTTTAAAGAGACTAACGTTTTATTTAAAAAAAAAAAAAAAGATTTTTATTACATTGTTTTTCTTATTGTTCTTCAGTATGGACATAGGAGCCATGCAAAATGTTACTTGCTCCATGTGTTTGGATGCAAATGTGGAACCACCAATCCCTTTCTGTCCCTCATGTATTGAGAGGGCTTTAAGTTATAGGGAGGGAGAGGACCTCCTAAACCTGCTGAGCTGCCCTGCTGTCAGGCAGAATACAAAGGTAAGTGCTAAATTTGTTTTATTCTGGGAACAGTACTCTCAGAGGAAAGTGGGCATTTTAATTTTATTTCATATCACATAAGGCTCAGACAAAGAGATCCTTGTGTTGAGACATTAATCTCTCTTATTTGGAGGGTACTGGAAGGACAGCCATAAGTACAGGCACTGGGGAGCTCATTTTTCATTTATGGTGGCTATTTTCCGATTGGTTTATTGTAAAGCTTTTAAGCCGATCGGGTTATGTGTTTTAACTGTAAAGCCCACGATGGGCGGGGGTATCGGTTCACATGCTTCCTAAGTTAACTGTGCAACACTCAGCCGTTCTATAGTTGCCATATCCTGCACAGGTGGAAAGCGTCTGCACAGTGTGGCTTTAAAACCGCATGGTTTCCTTACAAATTAAGCAAGCGGTTATAGCGCTATTGGGCTCTTGAACATCCCGATCGTTCCAGCTCTAAAAAAGTTGAGACCAGGGAGTGAGTCCGTTTGGCAGGTAGGCACCTCATCAGAGTTGCTGAGGTGTAGGGTTGTCTGAATTTTGTTTTGTTTAGCTGCTGGGATACATTTTTCACTATTACAGTAGAAAAGTTATCTTTTAAAATTTAAAGACACAGTAACGTTTTTTTTCTGTCATCAAATTTTTTGGTATAGAGTAATTTGATTATATTTTGACCCTTTTTTGAGCACATATTTCTCATGTAGTAGAAAAAGGTTTTCCTTGTTAAATTTTAAAGAGACTAACGTTTTATTTAAAAAAAAGAAAAACAAAAAAAGATTATTACATTGTTTTTCTTATTGTGCTTCAGTATGGACATAGGAGCCATGCAAAATGTTACTTGCTCCATGTGTTCGGATGCAAATGTGGAACCACCAATCCCTTTCTGTCCCTCATGTATTGAGAGGGCTTTAAGTTATAGGGAAAAGATTTTTCATGAGCAAAATTTTTCAAAGGCGGATGCTTATTTGGAGTCTAATGATGAGTCAGAGTATGCCGCAGCTTTCTCCCCAAGCGTCCCAAACTTTAACGCCTGCACAAGCAGTGTCCTGTA
Source organism: Bombina bombina (assembly GCF_027579735.1). Lineage (NCBI taxonomy): Eukaryota > Metazoa > Chordata > Amphibia > Anura > Bombinatoridae > Bombina > Bombina bombina. The sequence continues at coordinate 419,363,583 of NC_069500.1, read as the reverse complement.
TTTCTGCTCTAGTGCCTGCTGGAGTTACCTTAAAAGACATAGCCGCACTTATGTCTTCCACAATTTCTGATACGTTTGCTTTTCCTATGCTACAAGGCAAACGTAAGAGGAAAGACAACCATGTTGTCAGTGAGGTTTCTGATGCAATGGTGGTAATCTCGGATGTACCCTCCCAGGGAACTGAGATGGAGGGTATTGAGGTTCTATCAGCAGGCGAAATTTCAGACTCAGAAAGTTCATTACCTTTGACTGATTCAGAGGTTGTATCTTTCAGGTTTAAACTAGAACACCTCCACCTGTTACACAGGGAGGTTATGGTTACTTTAGACGACTGTGATTCTACAGTAGTGGTCGCTCCTGCGAAGTCGAGTAAATTGGACAGATATTTTCCCTCTTACGTTTTTTCAGTGCCAAAGCAAGCTTCGGAGATTGTTTTCAAGGAATGGGAGAGACCAAGTATTCCCTTCTCTCCATCTCCTATTTATGTTTCCTATAGCTGACACTGTCAGGGAAGCTTGGCAAACAGTTCCTAAGGTGGAAGGGGCTATTGCCACCTTAGCCAAGCAAACTACTATTCCCAATGAGGATAGTTGTGCTTTTAAAGATCCCATGGACAAGAAGTTGGACGGTCTACTTAAAAAGATTTATGTTTACCAGGGTCTGCTATTGCAGCCGGCTGCGTGCATTGCTACTGTCACTAGTGCACCAGCTTATTGGTTTGATGCTCTGTCCGAGTCTCTCAAGACTGAGACTTCCTTAGAGGAGATCCAAGATAGGATTAAAGGTCTGGAGTTAGCTAATGCTTTTATTACGGACGCTTCTTCAAATTACTAAATTGGCAGCTAAGAGTTCAGGGTTCTCTATCCTATCCCGCAGAGCCTTATGGTTAAAACCTTGGTCTGCGGACGTGTCATCTAAGTCTAAGCTTCTAGCAATTCCTTACAAGGGGAAGACCTTGTTTGGACCTGGCCTGACAGAAATTATCTCTGATATCACGGGAGGTAAGGGTCATCTCCTTCCTCAGGATAAGAGAAACAAACAGAAAGGACGACAGAGTAATTTTCGTTTCTTTCGAAATTTCAAGGGAAATTCTTTCTCTTCCTCCTCTAAACCAGAACAATCTAAGCCTACTTGGAAACCCAACCAGTCTTGGAACAAGGGTAAACAATCCAAGAAGCCTGCTGTTGAAGCCAAAACAGCATGAAGGACATGCCCCCGATCCGGGACCGGATCTGGTAGGGGGCAGACTTTGCTTCTTCGTTCAGGCTTGGGTTCGGGACGTTCAGGATCCCTGGGCAATAGAAATAGTGTCTCAGGGATACAAACTGGAGTTAAAAAAATTTCCTCCCCGAGGAAGATTTCTTCTTTCAAGATTATCTGCAAACCAGATTAAAAAAAGAGGCGTTCTTACATTGTGTAAGAGACTTCTCCTCCCTGGGAGTTATTATTCCCGTTCCAGTACAGGAACAGGGGCAGGGTTTTTATTCAAATCTGTTTGTAGTTCCCAAAAAGGAGGGAACCTTCAGACCTATCTTAGACCTCAAGAGTCTAAACAAGTTTCTCAGAGTTCCATCATTCAAGATGGAAACTATTCGTACCATTCTTCCATTGATCCAGGAGGGTCAATTTATGACAGTGGATTTAAAGGATGCATATCTACAGAGCTCATCACAGGTTCCTGAGGTTTGCCTTTCTGGACAAACACTTTCAGTTTGTGGCTCTTTCTTTCGGTCTGGCCACAGCACCCAGAATTTTCACAAAGGTTCTGGGGTCTCAGATGGCGGTTCTAAGACCGCGGGGCATTGCGGTGGCACCTTATCTGGACGATATTCTAATCCAGACACCATCTTGTCAACCAGCAAGATCTCATACCGACGTTGTACTATCCTTCCTGAGAACTCACGGATGGAAGGTAAATCTGGAATAAGAGTTCCTTAATCCCGAAGACAAGGGTGACTTTCTTGGGAACTCTAATCGATTCTATGTCTATGAGGATTTTTCTGACAGAGGTCAGGAATTCAAAGATTCTAGATACCTGTCGAGCCCTTCAGTCCAATCCTCGGCCGTCAGTGGCTCAGTGCATGGAAGTAATCGGACTGATGGTGGCGGCAATGGACATCATCCCGTTTGCTCAGTTCCACCTCAGGCCTCTTCAGTTAAACATGCTCAAGCAGTGGAATAGAGATTATGCAGACTTGTCTCCTCGAATAACCCTGGAACAGGAGACGAGGGACTCTCTTCAATGGTGTTTGTCTCTTGATCATCTATCCCAGGGAACCTGCTTTCGCAGACCTTCCTGGGTGATTGTAACAAAAGACGCCAGCCTTCTAGGATGGGGAGAAGTCTGGGGCTCCCTAAAGGCTCAGGGTGTATGGACTAAGGCAGAGTCTGTTCTTCCTATAAACATCCTGGAACTAAGAGCGATCTTCAATGCTCTTCTGGCCTGGCCTCAGTTGGCTTCGGCCCGTTTATCAGATTCCAGTCAGACAACATAATGTCAGTGGCTTACATCAATCATCAGGGAGGAATGAGGAGTTCCTTAGCGATGACAGAGGTAGCCAAGATAATACGGTGGGCGGAGGCCCATTCTTGCCATCTGTCAGCGATCCACATCCCGGGGGTGGACAACTGGGAGGCAGACTTTCTGAGCAGGCAGACTTTTCATCCGGGAGAGTGGGAACTCCATCCGGAAGTGTTCTCCAACCTGATTCTCAAATGGGGTCGGCCGGAGTTAGATCTTATGACATCTCGTCAGAATGCCAAGCTCCCGAGATACGGGTCGAGGTCCAGGGATCCCCAGGCGGAACTGATAGATGCTCTGGCGGTTCCTTGGTCCTTCATCCTTGCATACCTATTTCCTCCGTTTGCGCTTCTTCCTCGGGTCATTGCTCGAATCAAGCAGGAGAGGGCACCAGTGATCCTCATTGCACCTGCTTGGCCTCTCAGGATTTGGTATGCATATCTGGTGGACATGTCATCCCTGCCACCTTGGAGACTTCCGTTGAGGAAGGACCTTCTCATTCAAGGGCCCTTCCTTCATCCAAATCTAGTTTCTCTGAAGCTGACTGCTTGGAGATTGAAAGCTTAATCTTATCCAAGCGGGGGGTTTCTGATTCGGTCAAAGAGACCATGATTCAGGCTCGTAAGCCTGTAACTAGAAAGATTTACCATAAGATATGGCGTAAATATCTCTATTGGTGTGAATACAAGGGCTACTCATGGAGTAGAGTTAGGATTCCCAGAATTTTGTCTTTTCTCCAAGAAGGTTTGGAGAAGGGTTTATCGACAAGTTCCCTAAAGGGTCAAATCTTTGCCTTATCTGTTTTGTTACACAAACGTCTGGCAGAGGTCCCAGATGTACAATCATTTTGTCAGGCCTTGGTTAGGATCAGGCCTGTGTTCAAACCAGTTACTCATCCAAGGAGTCTGAATTTAGTTCTCAAAGTTCTTCAAGGGGCTCCGTTTGAGCCTATGCATTCCTTAGATATTAAGTTGTATTCTTGGAAAGTTTTATTGTCTGAGCTCTCTGCGTTGTAATACACTTCACCTTACCTTATTTTCCATTCAGATAAGGTAGTTTTACGTACTAAATTAGGTTTTCTTCCTAAGGGTGTTTCAGACAGGAACATTAATCAGGAGATTGTTGTTCCTTCCTTGTATCCTTCTCAGAAAGAACATCTTCTGCACAATTTGGACGTCGTCCGTGCTTTAAAATTTTACTTACAAGCGACTATGGATTCTCGTCAGTCCTCTTCTTTGTTTGTAATTTTCTCCTGTTAAGTGTAGTCAGTCCACGGGTCATCCATTACTTATGGGATTATATCTCCTCCCTAACAGGAAGTGCAAGAGGATCACCCAAGCAGAGCTGCTATATAGCTCCTCCCCTCTACGTCATACCCAGTCATTCTCTTGCACCTAACTAATAGATAGGACGTGTGAGAGGACTGTAGTTGTTAAACTTAGTTTTTATTTCTTCAATCAAAAGTTTGTTATTTTAAACAGCACCGGAGTGTGTTGTTTTTTCTCAGGCAGCATTAGAAGAAGAATCTACCTGAGTTTGTGTATGATCTTAGCGGTCGTAACTAAGATCCACTTGCTGTTCTCGGCCATTCTGAGGAGTGAGGTAACTTCAGAACAGGGGACAGCTGGCAGGGTTCACCTGCAAGGAGGTATGTTGCAGTACATTATTTTCTAAGGAATGGAATTGACTGACAAAATACTGCTAATACCGATGTAATGTAAGTGCAGCCTTAAATGCAGTAGTAGCGACTGGTATCAGGCTGATATGTATGTATGTTTACACTGAGGTATTTCTGGGGAATGGAACTTCACTAAGAAAATACTGTATACATTTAAGTTATATTTGAGCCTCCACTGCAGTGAAAGCGACTAGCAGCAGGCTTATTAATAACATTTCATAATTTTATTTTTAAAAAGTTTACTGGCATGTTAATCGTTTTTTCTGAGGTACTTGGTGATAAAACTTTTTGGGCATGATTTTTACCACATGGCTGTCGTTTGTTTCTGAATAAAATCAGTTACTGAGCTTCCCCACTGTTGTATTATGAGTGGGAGGGGCCTATTTTAGCGCTTTATTGCGCAGTAAAAATTCAGTCACAGTCTTCCTATTTCTTCCTCCATGATCCAGGACGTCTCTACAGAGCCCAGGGGTCTCCAAAACTAGTTTTGAGGGAGGTAATCACTCACAGCAGACCTGTGAGAGTGTGTTTTGACTGTGATAAAAAACGTTTATATTAAATTGTTATCCGTTTTTGGGTACTAAGGGGTTAATCATCCATTTGCTGGTGGGTGCAATCCTTTGCTAACTGAAAGCATTTACTGTGAAAATTTGGTTGCTATAACTAATTTGGTTCATTGTTATTTCAACTGTGACAGTTTTTTTGTGCTTCTTAAAGGCACAGTAGCGTTTTTTATATTGCTTGTAAATTTATTTAGAAAAGTATTTTCCAAGCTTGCTAGTCTCATTGCTAGTCTGTTTAAACATGTCTGACACAGATGAATCTCTTTGTTCAATATGTTTAAAGGCCAATGTGGAGCCCAATAGAAATTTGTGTACTAATTGCATTGATGCTACTTTAAATAAAAGCCAATCTGTACATGTAAAGAAAATTTCACCAGACAACGAGGGGGAAGTTATGCCGACTAACTCTCCTCACGTGTCAGTACCTTCGCCTCCCGCTCAGGAGGTGCGTGATATTGTGGCGCCAAGTACATCAGGGCGGCCCTTACAAATCACTTTGCAAGACATGGCTAATGTTATGACTGAAGTACTATCTAAATTGCCAGAATTTAGGGGTAAACGCGATCACTCTGGGGTAAGAACAGAGTGCGCTGATAATAATAGAGCCATGTCTGATACTGCGTCACAATTTGCAGAACATGAGGACGGAGAGCTTCATTCTGTGGGTGACGGATCTGATCCAAGTAAACTGGATTCAGAGATTTCAAATTTTAAATTTAAGCTTGAGAACCTCCGTGTATTACTAGGGGAGGTATTAGCGGCTCTGAATGATTGTAACACGGTTGCAATTCCAGAGAAATTATGTAGGCTGGATAGATACTATGCGGTACCGGTGTGTACTGACGTTTTTCCTATACCTAAGAGGCTTACAGAGATTATTAGCAAGGAGTGGGATAGGCCCGGTGTGCCCTTTTGCCCCCCTCCTATATTTAGAAAAATGTTTCCAATAGACGCCACCACACGGGACTTATGGCAGACGGTCCCTAAGGTGGAGGGAGCAGTTTCTACTCTGGCTAAGCGCACCACTATCCCGGTGGAGGATAACTGTGCTTTTTCAGATCCAATGGATAAAAAGTTAGAGGGTTACCTTAAGAAAATGTTTGTTCAACAAGGTTTTATATTACAACCCCTTGCATGCATTGCGCCTGTCACGGCTGCGGCGGCATTCTGGTTTGAGTCTCTGGAAGAGACCATTAGCTCAGCTCCATTGGATGAGATTATAGACAAGCTTAAAGTCCTTAAGCTAGCTAATTCATTTATTTCTGATGCCGTAGTACACTTAACTAAGCTTACGGCTAAGAACTCCGGATTCGCCATTCAAGTGCGTAGAGCGCTGTGGCTTAAATCCTGGTCAGCCGATGTGACTTCTAAATCTAAATTGCTTAACATACCTTTCAAAGGGCAGACATTATTCGGGCCCGGTTTGAAAGAAATTATCGCTGACATTACTGGAGGTAAGGGCCATGCCCTGCCTCAAGACAGGGCCAAACCAAGGGCTAAACAGTCTAATTTTCGTGCCTTTCGTAACTTCAAGGCAGGAGCAGCATCAACTTCCTCCGCTCCAAAACAGGAAGGAACTGTTGCTCGCTACAGACAGGGCTGGAAACCTAACCAGTCCTGGAACAAGGGCAAGCAGGCCAGAAAGCCTGCTGCTGCCCCTAAGACAGCATGAAGTGAGGGCCCCGGAAACGGATCCAGTGGGGGGCAGACTTTCTCTCTTCGCCCAGGCTTGGGCAAGAGATGTCCAGGATCCCTGGGCATTAGAGATCATATCTCAGGGATATCTTCTGGACTTCAAAGCTTCTCCTCCAAAAGGGAGATTTCATCTTTCAAGGTTGTCAGCAAACCAGATAAAGAAAGAGGCGTTTCTACGCTGTGTACAAGACCTTTCACTAATGGGAGTGATCCAACCAGTTCCGCGGTCGGAACACGGACTAGGGTTTTACTCAAATCTGTTTGTGGTTCCCAAAAAAGAGGGAACCTTCAGACCAATCTTGGACTTAAAGATCCTAAACAAATTCCTAAGAGTTCCATCATTCAAAATGGAAACTATTCGGACCATTTTACCTATGATCCAAAAGGGTCAGTACATGACCACAGTGGATTTAAAGGATGCCTACCTTCACATACCAATTCACAAGGATCATTACCGGTATCTAAGGTTTGCCTTCCTAAACAGGCATTACCAGTTTGTAGCTCTTCCCTTTGGGTTAGCTACAGCTCCAAGAATCTTTACAAAGGTTCTGGGCTCTCTTCTGGCGGTACTTAGACCGCGAGGAATAGCGGTAGCTCCGTACCTAGACGACATTCTGATACAAGCGTCAAGTTTCCAAACTGCCAAGTCTCATACAGAGTTAGTTCTGGCATTTCTAAGGTCGCACGGGTGGAAGGTGAACGTAGAAAAGAGTTCTCTATTGCCACTCACAAGAGTTCCCTTCTTGGGGACTCTTATAGATTCTGTATAAATGAAAATTTACCTGACAGAGGACAGGTTATCAAAGCTTCTAAATGCTTGCCGTGTCCTTCATTCCATTCAACACCCGTCAGTGGCTCAATGCATGGAGGTAATCGGTTTAATGGTAGCGGCAATGGACATAGTACCTTTTGCACGCCTGCATCTCAGACCGCTGCAATTGTGCATGCTAAGTCAGTGGAATGGGGATTACTCAGATTTGTCCCCTATGCTAAATCTGGATCAAGAGACCAGAGATTCTCTTCTATGGTGGCTTTCTCGGCCACATCTGTCCAGGGGGATGCCCTTCAGCAGGCCAGATTGGACGATTGTAACAACAGACGCCAGCCTGCTAGGTTGGGGCGCTGTCTGGAATTCCCTGAAGGCTCAGGGATCATGGACTCAGGAGGAGAAACTCCTTCCAATAAACATTCTGGAATTAAGAGCAGTTTTCAATGCCCTTCTGGCTTGGCCTCAGTTAGCAACTCTGAGGTTCATCAGGTTTCAGTCGCACAACATCACGACTGTGGCTTACATCAACCATCAGGGAGGGACAAGGAGTTCCCTAGCGATGATGGAAGTCTCAAGGATAATTCGCTGGGCAGAGTCTCACTCTTGCCATCTGTCAGCGATCCACATCCCAGGCGTGGAGAACTGGGAGGCGGATTTCCTAAGTCGCCAGACTTTTCATCCGGGGGAGTGGGAACTTCATCCGGAGGTGTTTGCCCAACTGCTTCAGCATTGGGGCAAACCAGATCTGGATCTCATGGCGTCTCTCCAGAACGCCAAGCTTCCTTGTTACGGATCCAGGTCCAGGGACCCGGGAGCGGTACTGATAGATGCTCTGACAGCACCTTGGGTTTTCAACATGGCTTATGTGTTTCCACCCTTCCCGATGCTTCCTCGATTGATTGCCAGGATCAAACAGGAGAGAGCATCGATAATTCTAATAGCGCCTGCGTGGCCACGCAGGACCTGGTATGCAGATCTAGTGGACATGTCGTCCTGTCCACCATGGTCTCTGCCTCTGAGACAGGACCTTCTGATTCAGGGTCCTTTCAAACATCCAAATCTAATTTCTCTGAGGCTGACTGCATGGAGATTGAACGCTTGATTCTATCAAAGCGGGGATTCTCGGAGTCAGTGATTGATACCTTAATACAGGCTAGGAAACCTGTTACCAGGAAAATTTACCATAAAATATGGCGCAAATACTTACATTGGTGCGAATCCAAGAGTTACTCATGGAGTAAGGTTAGGATTCCTAGGATACTGTCTTTTCTACAAGAAGGTTTAGAAAAGGGTTTATCTGCTAGTTCGTTAAAGGGACAGATCTCAGCTCTGTCTATCCTTTTACACAAACGTCTGGCAGAAGTTCCAGACGTTCAGGCTTTTTGTCAGGCTTTGGCTAGGATTAAGCCTGTGTTTAAGACTGTTGCTCCGCCGTGGAGCTTAAACTTAGTTCTTAACGTTCTGCAAGGTGTTCCGTTTGAACCACTTCATTCCATTGATATCAAGCTGTTATCTTGGAAAGTTCTGTTTTTAATGGCTATTTCCTCGGCTCGAAGAGTCTCTGAGTTATCGGCCTTACATTGTGATTCTCCTTATCTGATTTTTCATTCAGACAAGGTAGTTCTGCGTACTAAACCTGGGTTCTTACCTAAGGTAGTCACTAACAAGAATATCAATCAAGAGATTGTTGTTCCATCATTGTGCCCTAACCCTTCTTCAAAGAAGGAACGACTTCTGCACAATCTGGACGTCGTCCGTGCCCTGAAATTTTATTTACAGGCAACTAAAGATTTTCGTCAAACTTCTTCCCTGTTTGTCGTTTATTCTGGACAGAGGAGAGGTCAAAAAGCTTTGGCTACCTCTCTCTCTTTTTGGCTTCGTAGCATAATACGTTTAGCCTATGAGACTGCTGGACAGCAGCCTCCTGAAAGGATTACAGCTCATTCTACTAGAGCTGTGGCTTCCACTTGGGCCTTTAAGAATGAGGCCTCTGTTGAACAAATTTGCAAGGCTGCAACTTGGTCTTCACTTCACACTTTTTCAAAATTTTACAAATTTGACACTTTTGCTTCTTCGGAGGCTGTTTTTGGGAGAAAGGTTCTACAGGCAGTGGTTCCTTCCGTGTAAAGATCCTGCCTTTCCCTCCCGTCATCCGTGTACTTTTAGCTTTGGTATTGGTATCCCATAAGTAATGGATGACCCGTGGACTGACTACACTTAACAGGAGAAAACATAATTTATGCTTACCTGATAAATTCCTTTCTCCTGTAGTGTAGTCAGTCCACGGCCCGCCCTGTTGTTTACGGCAGGTCTAAAAAAATTTATCTTAAACTCCAGTCACCACTACACCCTATAGTTTCTCCTTTCTCGTTTGGTTTCGGTCGAATGACTGGGTATGACGTAGAGGGGAGGAGTTATATAGCAGCTCTGCTTGGGTGATCCTCTTGCACTTCCTGTTAGGGAGGAGATATAATCCCATAAGTAATGGATGACCCGTGGACTGAGTACACTTCAGGAGAAAGGAATTTATCAGGTAAGCATAAATTATGTTTTCTCTGGGAAACATAGAGGTCAGAAAGCTATGGCTACCTCTCTTTCTTTTTGGCTGCGGAGTATTATCTATCTATCTATTGGGTTCTTGTAAAGCGCGTCTATTCACCCGTAAGGGTCTCAAGGCGCAGAGGGTTGCAGTTCAGTCGAAGAGCCAGATCTTGAGGTCCTTTCTGAACTTAGGGCGGTAACTTGTCTGAGGTGCAGCGGGAGGGTGTTCCAAGTCTTGGCTGCCAGGTGAGAGAAGGATCTGCCTCCCACTGTGGTTTTCCTGATGCGGGGGATGACTGTGAGGGCTTGGTCGGCCGATCGAAGTTGTCTGGCAGGGGTGTAGAAGGTAACGCGGTGGTTCAAGTATTTGGGGCCGATGTTGTGGAGGGCCTTGAATGCGTGGGTGAGAAGCTTGAAGGTTATTCTTTTGTTCATGGGGAGCCAGTGCAGGTTCCACAGGTGTTTGGTGATGTGGCATTGACGAGGGATGTCGAGGATTAGTCTGGCCGAGGCGTTCTGGATGCGCTGTAGTCTCTTTTGGAGCTTGATGGTGGTGCCGGCGTAGAGTGCGTTACCATAGTCCAGTCAGCTGCTGACGAGGGCGTGAGTGACAGTCTTCCTGGTCTCGGTTGGGATCCATTTGAAGATCTTTCGCAGCAGGTGAAGTGTGTGGTAGCATGCAGAAGAGACGGCATTGATTTGCCTGTCCATGGAGAGCGATGAGTCCAGGGCAACGCCTAGATTTCTTGCATGGTCGGTGGGGGTTGGAGGGTGCCCAAGGGCTGTGGGCCACCAGGAGTTATTCCAAGTGGATGTGGTGGGACCGAGGAGGAGGACTTCGGTCTTGTCTGCGTTCAGCTTTAGGCAGTTGTAGCTCATCCAAGTGGCGACTGCTGTCAGCCCTTCATGGACGTTTCTCTTGGCGGTGGTGGGGTCCGTTTTGCATATGAGACTGCTTGACAGCAGCCTCCTGAGAGGGTTACGGCTCATTCCACTAGGGCTGTTGATTCCTCATGGGCATTCAAAAATGAAGCTTCTGTGGAACAGATTTGCAAGGCTGCAACTTGGTCCTCTCTTCACACTTTTTCGAAATTCTATAAATGTTATACTTTTGCCTCGGCTGAGGCCACTTTTGGGAGAAAGGTTCTTCAAGCAGTGGCGCCTTCCGTTTAGGTTCCCTGTCTTGTCCCTCCTGTATCATCTGTGTCCTCTAGCTTGGGTATTGTATCCCATAAGTAATAAAGATGATCCATGGACTCATCGTGTCTTTAAAAAGAAAAGAAAATGTATGCTTACCTGATAAATTTGTTTCTTTTTAGACACGATGAGTCCACGGCCCGCCCTGTTCTTTTAGACAGGTTGTTATTTATTATTAAGTTCAGACACCTCTGCCCCTTGGCTTTTCCTTTCTCTTCCTAACTTCAGTCGAATGACTGTAGTGGGAGGGATGGGAGGAGCTATTTATTAGCTCTGCTGTGGTGCTCTTTGCCCCCTCTTGCTGACCAGGAGGTGAATACCCCATAAGTAATGAAGATGATCCGTGAACTCATCGTGTCTAAAAAGAAACAAATTTATCAGGTAAGCATAAATTTTCTTTTTGTGAATGGGTCAAAAGCATTTCTAACTGGTTAGCAGCCACATGCTATCTTGCCAGTGCCAAACACGTGACTGCGATGGTTAAGGGGGTGGAGCTTGTCATCTCCTGGCAACATAAGATTTCTCCTCTCGCTTCTTTGTCTTGTCATCTCTCTTGTAGTGTGTCCCTAGTCATTCCCTGTGGTGGCTTCAAAATTGAAAAAATAATTATCCTTCAGGCTGAAGTAGGTTAGGGCAATCTGCAAGGCAAAGCAGGAAATCTTTCGTCATTATGATGTATATTTCAGTCCACCTTCTTGACTTTAGTTTTTGTCTGCTTTCTGCAGAGATTTTCTGTTTTTGTATTAGGTATAACAGGAAACAGCATGTTCCAGATATCACTAAAGGATTTCTTAGATTTCGACTCTGTGCCAGGTCATCGTCTAATGAGGAAGCATGAACAGAATTCTCCAGAGAAGAATCGTAGAAAGTCAACCATAGAAGGAAGTGTTTCTGTGCGGCTTGTTCCTGCTTTGATCACCATTTATAGTGTGTGGGAGGACTGTGTGAAACAGTATACTGTACCTTGTTGTATGCCATATAAATAATCTGATAGACAATCAAACTAATGTACATGCTGTTTAACTACATGATGAAAACACTATATCTGATTTTGTGAAAACCTCTACCTATGCAGTTTAACTATGTGTTTATCACCTGCCTAGTCACTGGAGTCACATTAGGGGGGGGGGAATTATTTTTTTTTAAAAAAAATTTGTAACTTTATTACAAATGGTCATCAAATGAGAAGTGACATAATGAGTAGACTGCAGACTATTCCATATGTCTATAAGACCATTGTTTCTTTTACAAACAAGGAATAAAAGAAAATATGGAAGTACGAATGAAGAAACTTTGCATATCCCTTTTAGCACTATTTTTTATCACAATACTATTTCATTAAGAAAATTTATTGTAAACGCTTTTAAAAAAACAAACATAATTTCTTTCCTAAGATATGGAGAGTCCATAACGTCATTCAATTACTAGTGGGAATATCACTCTTGGCTAGCAGGAGGAGGCAAAGAGCACCACAGCAAAACTGTTAAATGTCACTCCCCTACCCATAATCCCCAGTCATTCTCTTTGCCTCTGTCAATGGAGGAGGTGAAGTTTTGGTGTCTGAAGAAAAATTGGATTTCTTTTATGTAATTGGCAAGAGTCCATGAGCTAGTGACGTATGGGATATACAATCCTACCAGGAGGGGCAAAGTTTCCCAAACCTCAAAATGCCTATAAATACACCCCTCACCGCACCCACAATTCAGTTTTACAAACTTTGCCTCCTATGGAGGTGGTGAAGCAAGTTTGTACTAAGATTTCTACGTTGACATGTGCTTCTCAGCATTTGGAAGCCTGAGTACAGCGAATGTCAGAGGGATGTGAAGGCAGTATCACCTATTGAATGTAATGATTTCCCTAAAGGGTGTCTATTTCATAGGTTCTCTGTTATCGGTCGTAGAGATTCATCTCCTACTTCCCTTTTCAGATCGACGATATACTCTCATATACCATTACCTCTACTGATAACTCTTTCAGTAATGGTTTGGCTATCTGCTATATGTGGATGGGTGTCTTTCGATAAGTATGTTTTTTTATTACTTAAGACACCCCAGCTATGGTTTGGCACTTTATGCTTTTATATAAAGTTTTAAATATATGTATTGTACTTATATTTGCCATGAGTCAGGTTCATGTATTTCCTTGTGCAGACTGTCAGTTTAATATTTGGGGAAAATCAAGATATTATGAAATATTTTTTCTTACCTGGGGTTTTAGTCTTCTTTTCTGATTGACTACATTTTTCAATTGCGGGCAGTACTAGGCCAGCGGGTGCGCCAAATGCTAGACTTTATGGCGTCATTCTTGGTGCGAGAATTTTTTGGGCGCGAAAGTACGTTCGTTGACCCAAGTTCGTCATTTCTGGCGTCGTAGTTGACACCCAGTCTTTACACAGGGTTGCGACGTTAGTGACGCAAGTGTGTCATTTCCGGATGTTGTTGGCGCCAAAAAATTTTCAGTTACGTTGTGCGTCATACTTGGCGCCAAATTTTTCATTCATTTATTACCCCATTGCTATTTGCCTCTGGCCTTTTTCTATGTCAGAGGGCTATGCTTTTTGCATTTTTTTCCCATTGCTGAAACTGTCATATAAGGAAATTGATAATTTTGCTTTAGATGTTGTTTTTTCTTTTACATTTTGCAAGATGTCTCAATCTGATCCTGCCTCAGAAGTATCTGTTGGAAATTTGCTGCCTGACATCGGTTCTACCAAAGCTAAGTGCATTTGTTGTAAGATTGTGGAAATTATATCTCCGAATGTCATTTGTAATAGTTGTCATGATAAACTTTTACATGCAGAGAATGTATCCATCAGTAATAGTACATTGCCAGTTGCAGTTCCTTCAACTTTTAATGTACATGATATACCTATGAATTTTAAAGAATTTGTTACTAAATCTATTCAGAAGGCTTTGTCTGCATTTACACCTTCGAATAAGCGTAAAAGGTCTTTTAAAACTTCTCATAAAGTTGATGAAATTTCAAATGACCGACAACATAAAAATTTATCCTCCTCTGATGAGGATCTATCTTCCTCAGATATTGTCACTGACAAATCTACTTATTTGTTTAAAATAGAGTATATTCGTTCTTTGTTAAAAGAAGTGTTAATTACTTTGGATATTGAGGAAGCTAGTCCTCTTGACATTAAGACTAGTAAACGTTTAAATGTTTTTAAACCTCCTGTGCTTACTCCAGAGGTTTTTCCTATTCCTGATGCTATTTCTGATATGATTTCTAAGGAATGGAATAAGCCAGGTACTCCTTTTATTCCTTCTTCAAGGTTTAAAAAATTGTATCCTTTACCAGCAATTTCTATAGAGTTTTGGGAAAAGATCCCCAAAGTTGATGAGGCTATTTCTACTCTTGCTAAACGTATCACTATTCCTATGGAAGATAGTACTTCTTTTAAAGCTCCTTTAGATAGGAAACTTGAATCCTATCTAAGGAAAGCCTATTTATATTCAGGTCATCTTCTCAGGCCTGCAATTTCTTTGGCTTATGTTGCGGTTGCATCAACTTTTTGGTTGGAGAATTTAGCGCAACAAGAATTGGATTCTGACATATCTAGCATTGTTTGGTTAACGCAACATGCTAATCATTTTATTTGTGATGCCATTTTTTATATCAAAATTGATGTTAGATCCATGTCCTTAGCTATTTTAGCTAGAAGAGCTTTATGGCTTAAATCTTGGAATGCTGATATGACATCTAAGTCTAGATTATTATCGCTTTCTTTCCAAGGTAATAATTTATTTGGTTCTCAGTTGGATTCTATTATTTCAACTGTTACTGGAGGAAAGGGTTTTTTTCTGCCTCAGGATAAAAAAAACCTAAGGGTAAAGCTAAGGCTTCTAACCGTTTTCGTTCCTTTCATCAAAATAAGGAACAAAAATCTAATCCTTCCCCCAAGGAATCTGTTTCCAATTGGAAGCCTTCCTCAAATTGGAATAAATCCAAGCCTTTTAAAAAAACAATGTCAGCCCCTAAGTCCGCATGAAGGTGCGGCCCTCATTCCAGCTCAGCTGGTAGGGGGAAGATTAAGGTTTTTCAAGGATATTTGGATACATTCTGTCCAAAATCAATGGATTCAGAGCATTGTCTCTCAAGGGTATCGAATAGGATTCAGAGTAAGACCTCCTGTGAGAAGATTTTTTCTCTCACATATCCCAGCAAATCCAGTAAAAGCTCAGGCTTTCCTGAAGTGTGTTTCAGACCTGGAGTCTTCAGGGGTAATCATGCCGGTTCCTTTTCAGGACCAAGGTCTGGGGTTTTATTCAAATCTATTCATTGTCCCAAAGAAGGAAAATTCATTCAGACCAGTTCTGGATCTGAAAATTTTGAAGAGAGAACCATTCATTTTCTTTCAGACAGACAATATCACAGCTGTTGCATACGTCAATCATCAGGGTGGGACTCACAGTCCTCAAGCTATGAAAGAAGTATCTTGGATACTTGCTTGGGCGGAATCCAGCTCCTGTCTAATCTCTGCGGTGCATATCCCAGGTGTAGATAATTGGGAGGCGGATTATCTCAGCCGTCAGACTTTACATCCAGGGGAGTGGTCTCTCCATCTAGATGTGTTTTCTCAGATTGTTCAGATGTGGGGTCTTCCAGAAATAGATCTGATGGCCTCTCATCTAAACAAGAAACTTCTCAGATACCTGTCCAGGTCCAGGGATGTTCAGGCGGAAGCAGTGGATCTGTTGACACTTCCTTGGTGTTATCAACCTTCTTATATCTTTCCGCCTCTAGTTCTTCTTCCAAGAGTGATCTCCAAAATCATCATGGAACAATCGTTTGTGTTGCTGGTGGCTCCAGCAATGGCCACACAGGTTTTGGTATGCGGATCTTGTTCGGATGTCCAGTTGCCAACCTTGGCCACTTCCATTAAGGCCGTACCTACTGTCTCAAGGTCCATTTTTCCATCAGGATCTCAAATCATTAAATTTGAAGGTATGGAAATTGAACGCTTAGTGCTAAGTCATAGAGGTTTCTCTGACTCAGTGATTAATACTATGTTACAAGCTCGTAAATCTGTTTCTAGAAAGATTTATTATCGAGTTTGGAAGACTTACATTTCATGGTATTCTTCTCATAAATTCTCTTGGTATTCTTTCAGAATTCCTAGAATTTTACAGTTTCTTCAGGATGGTTTGGATAAAGGTTTGTCAGCAAGTTCCTTGAAGGGACAAATCTCTTCTCTTTCTGTTTTATTTCACAGAAAGATTGCTAAACTTCCTGATATTCACTGTTTTGTACAGGCTTTAGTTCGTATTAAGCCTGTCATTAAATCAATTTCTCCTCCTTGGAGTCTTAATTTGGTTTTGAAGGCGTTATAGGCTCCTCCATTTGAGCCTATGCATTCTTTGGAAATTAAACTACTTTCTTGGAAAGTGTTGTTCCTTTTGGCTATCTCTTCTGCTAGAAGAGTTTCTGAGCTTTCTGCTCTTTCTTGTGAATCTCCTTTTCTGATTTTTCATCAGGATAAGGAGGTTTTGCGGACTTCATTTCAATTTTTACCTAAGGTTGTGAATTCTAACAACATTAGTAGAGAAATTGTCCCTTCCTTGTTTCCTAATCCTAAGAATTCTTTGGAAAGATCTTTACATTCTTTGGATGTGGTAAGAGCTTTGAAATATTATGTTGAAGCTACTAAAGTTTTCAGGAAGACTTCTAGTCTCTTTGTTATATTTTCGGGGTCCTAGGAAAGGTCAGAAGGCTTCTGCTATTTTCTTGGCTTCTTGGTTAAAGCTTTTGATTCATTCAGCTTATTTGGAGTCGGGTAAGACCCCGCCTCAGAGAATTACAGATCATTCTACTAGATCAGTCTCCACTTCATGGGCTTTTAAGAATGAAGCTTCAGTTGATGAGATTTGCAAAGCAGCGACTTGGTCCTCTTTGCATACATTTACTAAATTCTACCGTTTTGATGTTCTTCAGAAGCAGTTTTTGGTAGAAAAGTTCTTCAGGCAGCTGTTTCAATTTGATTCTTCTGCTGATATTTTAAGTTTTTCTTGTCATTAAAGAATAAATTTATAATTTGGGTTGTGGATTATTTTTTCAGCGGAAAATGGCTGTTTTTTATTTTATCCCTCCCTCTCTAGTAACTCTTGCGTGGAGTTCCACATCTTGGGTATTGATATCCCATATGTCACTAGCTCATGGACTCTTGAAAATTACATGATAGAAAAACATAATTTATGTAAGCACTTACCTGATAAATTAATTTCTTTCATATTGGCAAGAGTCCATGAGGCCCACCCTTTTTACGGTGGTTATGATTTTTTGTATAAAGCACAATTATTTCCAAATTCCTGTGTTGATGCTTTTTACTCCTTTCTTTATCACCCCACTACTTGGCTATTCGTTAAACTGAATTGTGGGTGTGGTGAGGGGTGTATTTATAGGCATTTTGATATTTGGGAAACTTTGCCCCTCCTGGTAGATTGTATATCCCATACGTCACTAGCTCATGGACTCTTGCTAATATGAAAGAAATGAATCTATCAGGTAAGTTTCTTACATAAATTATGTTTTCTTTTCGCTTCAAGCAAGATTTGGGATTTAGCTGTAGTCCACATTAATCTCTTCAGTAGAGTAGTGGTGGCTTTTAAGCAATTTAGGAAGTTGTGAGGTTGTGCTTACTTTGTTTCCTAACATATTGCTGTCCTAGGTATAGAAAGCCAGAGTTAGGTTACTTTGTTCTTTTTTTCCCACAGGTCTCTGTAAGGAGTTTGTCCTTTCACACCTGATGAGCTGTCTCCCTGCCAGACAGCTGGATTGCAGGCAAGTGCCTTTTTGTCTCTAGGTATTGGAGATTGGCACTTAGGACATTTTAGCTGCATCTTTTTATGGGACATATATATCCTTTATTTAGGGTATTTTCTGGCAGAGGGCAGGCACTGTATAAATGAGACAGGGAGACTAAGGGGTAAAATGCTTTTTATTGGAAATATAGCATATCCCTTTATTTTCTGGCTCATGTGTTGTGGTTACAATGTTGATAACCCTGATTGTGTGGGCTTATTTGAATTTTCCCGGGTTTCGCTCTAGAGGGTGGTTATTTTTAATTTCTTTTTCTATTGCACAGAAACGCGTTCTTTTACTCTGCAACGCTGTTTCTGGTCGGATATGTTGTGACTTCCGCTCTTCTGCATTTAGTAAACGGAGCAGAGACACTGGCCGACTTGTTTTCCGTTTCCTTCATTCCGGGCTTAGTGTCAGTCGCAAAGGGCAGAAAGAGGATCGGCTGGGGAATTTCTCCGCTTTATTTGCTTATGCAGAGTGTTTGTTGCGAGGTCAGGTAAGACACCTCAGTTCGGCTGAGGTGCAGAGGTCCTGTCTTAGTTATTTTTTTAGCTGGAAGTTTTTTAGCGGTCACAGTTGGCTCTGATTGCTTTATTTTCTCGCTCTATGTTTCAAGACTCTGTGTCTTTTGATAATCGTCTGTTATGTCTTAATGAACAAATTGTTTTGCCTATGCAATTCTGTACTGCATGCTTAGCTAGAACTCTTGAATTTAAAGATAAGTTGTTGCCCTCTGAGCCCAATAAAATCTCTCAGGATAACGATGTTTAGGCAATGCCACAGCTTTCTTCTCAAATGTCCCAAGCTTCATTGGTGCCACATGCAGTGCCCTGCGGTTCCTCTCATCCTTCTGGAGGAGTATATTTGCCTGCAGATTTTGCTACTCCGAAATCTTCTGCAGTATCTGCTGCAGTATCTGCTTTTCCTGTTTTAGGGAAACGCAAGAGGAAGACTAAACATTTATCAGATGCTAAGGTGTCTGTTTCAGCTGCTTATACGCAGGTTGTCCTTCCTCATAAATCTGATGGGGAGGATACCTCGGTAGCTTCTGAGGTTGAGATCTCAGATTCAGACAGTGTAACTCCTTTGCCTGATACTGAAGAAGTTAACTTCAAATTTAAGCTTGAACACCTTTGTGTCCTGTTGAAGGAGGTATTGGCTACTTTGGACGACTCTGATTCTTTTGTTGTTGTCAACCCTAAGAAATCTAGTAAACTTAATAAATACTATTATGTTCCTTCCTCCGTGGAAATGTTCCTGACTGTGTAACGGAGATTATTTCACAGGAATGGGAGAAGCCAGTGATTTCTTTTTTCCCTTCTATTTTTAAAAATATGTTTCCTGTTGCTGATTCTATTAAGGATTCATGGTGCACTGTGCCTAAAGTAGAAGGAGCTATTTCTACTCTGGCTAAGAGAACTACGATCCCTATAGAGGATAGTTGTTCTTTTAAGGATCCCATGGACAAGAAGTTGGAGGCTTATTTGAAAAAGATGTATGTTCATCAGAGTCTTCAATGGCAACCTGCAGTTTGTATTGCCACTGTAGCAAGTGCAGCATCTTATTGGTGCGATGCCTTGTCTGACTCTATTTTAGAAGAGTCTCCATAAGAGGAAATCCAGGATAGGATTAGAGCTCTCAAATTGGCCAATTCCTTTATTTCTGATGCTAACATGCAAGTTATCAGTCTGGTTTCACTGTCTTAGCCCGCAGGGCTTTGTGGCTTAAATCTTGGTCGGCGGATGTTACCTGCAAGTCAAAGCTTTTGGTGCTTCCTTATAAGGGTAAGACCTTGTTTGGACCTGGTCTGGCAGAAATTATTTCTGAGATTACGGGTGGAAAAGGGTTTTTTCTTCCTCAAGATAAGAAGAATAGACCGAAAGGATGCCAAAGTAATTTTCGTTGCTTTTCTAAATGCAGAGGTCAGAAGTCTTCCTCTTCCAAGCAGGAACAGTTCAAGCCTTCTTGAATCCAACCAGTCTTGGAAAAAGGGGAAGCAGTCTAAGGCCCCAATTTATCAAGGTCTCGCCGTATTCAGCATTGCACCAGCAGCTCACAAGAGCTGCTGGTGCAACGCCGCCCCCTGCAGATTCGCGGCCGCCATCAGGAGGGTGTCAATCAACCCGGTCGTACTCGATCGGGTTGATTTCCGGCGATGTCTGTCCACCTGCTCAGAGCAGGCGGACAGGTTATGGAGCAGCGGTCTTTGTGACCGCTGCTTCATAACTGCTGTTTCTGGCGAGCCTGCAGGCTCGCCAGAAACACGGGGCATCAAGCTCCATACGGAGCTTGATAAATATGCCCCTAAATCAGCATGAAGGCTCTGCCCCCGGTCCGGGATCGGATCAAGTGGGGGGCAGACTTTCCGTGTTTTGTCAAGACTGGATATGACATTTCCCAGATCTTTGGGCTCTGGAAATAGTATCTCAGGGTTACATTATAGAATTCAAATCCTTTCTTCCCAAGGGCAGGTTCCACCTTTCAAGACTATCTGTAGATCAAGTAAAAAGAGAGGCATTCTTGAACTTTGTATAGGACCTTTTTTAACTGGGAGTGATTGTTCCAGTTCCAATAAGGGAACAAGGTCTAGGATTTTATTCAAACTTGTTCGTGGTTCCGAAAAAAAGAGGGAACTTTTCGACCCATTTTAGATCTAAAGTGTCTCAACAAGTTTCTCAGGGTACCGTCCTTCAAAATAGAGACTATTCGTTCCATTCTTCCTCTGGTCCAAGAGGGTCAGTTCATGACGACCATAGATTTGAAGGATGTTTATCTTCATGTTCCCATCCACAGGGATCATCACAATATCCTGAGATTTGCTTTTCTGGACAAACACTTTCAGTTTGTGGCTCTTCCATTTGGCCTTGTCACAGCTCCCAAAATTTTCTCAAAGATTCTGGGGGCTCTTTTGGCAGTGATCAGGTCTCAGGGAATTGCAGTAGCGCCCTACCTGGACGACTTTTTGGTTCAGGCGCCATCTTTTCAACAAGCAAACTCTCATACAGAGATCTTGTTGTCTTTTTTTCTAGATTCACTTTCCAACCGTGGGAACGTAGAAGAGTTCCCTTGTTCCAGCTACAAGGGTGGTTTTCTTAGGGACCACTATAGATTCCCTATCTATGAAGATTTTTCTGACAGAGGTCAGAAAATCCAAACTTCTTTCCTCTTGCCTCTCTCTTCAGTTTACTGTTCGGCCAGCAGTAGCTCAATGTATGGAGGTTATTGGTCTGATGGTTGCTTCCATGGACATCATTCCCTTTGCTCGATTCCATCTGAGAGCTCTGCAGTTATGCATGCTCAGACAATGGAATGGAAATCACTTGGATCTGTCTCAGAGGATAGTTCTAGATCAGTCGACAAGAGACTCTCTCTCCCATGATGGTTCTCTCAGCAGCATCTGTCACAGGGCACATGCTTTTAGAGACCTTTTTGGGTGATTGTGACCACGGACGCCAGTCTGCTAGGCTGGGGAGCAGTCTGGGACTCATTAAAGGTGCAGGGTCTATGGACTCGGGAGTAATCTGCTCTCCCCATAAATATCTTGGAGTTGAGAGCAATTTTCAATGCTCTGATGGCTTGGCCTCAGTTGTCTTTTTAGCCCGGTTTATCAGATTCCAGTCGGACAACATCACCTCAGTGGCTTACATCAACCACCAGGGAGGAACCCGGAGTTCCTTAGCCATGAAGGAGGTGGCTCGGATTATTCAGTGGGCAGAAGTTCACAATTGTTGCCTATCTGCTATCCAAATTCTAGGTGTGGACAATTGGGAGGCAGATTTTCTGAGCAGACAGACATTTCATCCTGGAGAGTGAGCTCTCCATCCGGAGGCGTTCTCCAGGTTAACCCTCAGATGTGAGGTGCTGGCGTTGACTTTGATGGCGTCTCGGCATAATGCCAAACTTCCAAGGTACGGTTCAAGGTCAAGAGATCCGCAGGCCGCTCTGATAGATGCTCTGGCGGTTCCTTGGGTTTTCGGTCTAGCATATCTGTTTCCTCCGTTTGCGCTCCTTCCATAAGTCATTGCTCGTATCAAACAGGAGAGAGCATTGGTAATTCTAAAAGCTCCTGCATGACCTTGCAGGATCTGGTATGCAGACTTAGTAAAAAAAATGTCATCTCTGCTACCTTGGAGGTTACCTCTGAGGAAGGAACCTTCTAGTTCAGGGTCCTTCCTCCATCCAAATCTTGTTTCTCTGAAGCTGACCGCTTGGAGATTGAACGCTTAGTTCTGGCTAAGCGTGGTTTTTCTGAGTCGGCCATTGAGACCATGTTGCAGGCTCGCAAGCCTGTAACTCGTAAGATTTTACCATAAGGTATGGCGTAAATACCTTTATTTGTATGATTCAAAAGTCTTCTCTTGGAGTAGGGTCAGGATTCCTAGAATTTTGTCTTTTCTCCAGGATGCTCTAGAGAAAGGTTTGTCAGTCAGTTTTCTGAAAGGTCAGATTTCTGCTTTATCTATTCTGCTTCATAAGCATCTTGTTGATGTGCAAGATGTTCGTTCCTTTTGTCAGGCCTTGGTTAGAATCAGGCCTGTGTTTAGACCTGTTTCTCCTCCTTGGAGCCTTAACCTTGTTCTTAAAGCTTTGCAGCAGGCTCCATTTAAGCCAATGCATTCCATAGATATTAAGTTATCTTGGAAGGTTTTGTTTCTTGTTGCTATCTCTTCTGCTCAGACTATCTTTGAACTCTCGGCTTTGCATTGCGTTTCATGCCGATAAGGTGGTTCTTCGTACTAAATTGGGTTTTCTCCCTAAGGTGGTTTCGGTTAGGAATATTAATCAGGAGATTGTTGTTCCTTCTCTTTGCCCCAATCCTTCTTCTCATAAGAAAAGTTTATTGCACAGCTTGGATGTTGTGTGTGCTCTAAAATTCTATCTACAGGTGACTAAGGATTTTCGCCAATCTTCTGCCCTGTTTGTTTGTTTGTTTTTCTAGTAAGCGCAAGGGTCAGAAGGCTTCTGTTACTTCTCTTTCTTTCTGATTGAGAAGTATGATTCATTATGCTTATAAGACTGCTGGTCAGCAGCTTCCTGAGAGAATTACGGCTCATTCCTTAGGGCTGTCTCCTCTTCTTGGGTTTTCAAAAATGAAGCTTCTGTAGAACAGATTTACAAGGCTGCAACTTGGTGGTCTTTGCATACTTTTTCAAAATTTTACCAAAAGTTCTTCAAGCTGAAGTGCCTTCTGTTTAGGTCTGCCTATCTTGTTCTTCCTCCCTCTTCATTCTGTGTCCTCTAGCTTGGGTATTGGTTCCCACTAGTAATTGAATGACGTCATGGACTCTCTATATCTTAGGAAAGAAAACAAAATTTATGCTTACCTGATAAAATTCTTTCTTTCCGGATATGGAGAGTCCACGACCCCTTCCTTATTTCAGACTGATTTTTTATTGACTAAACCTCAGGCACCTCTGCACCTTTTTCCATTTCTTTTTGGTCGAATGATTGGGGATTATGAGCAGGGGAGTGACATTTAACAGCATTGCTGTGGTGCTCTTTGCATCCTCCTGCTGGCCAGGAGTGATATTCCCACTAGTAATTGAATGACGTCGTGGACTCTCTATATCCAGAAAGAAAGAAATTTATCAGGTAAGCATATATTTTGAATACAAGGTAAATGAAGCATAGCCTGGCACTCGGTGCAGTTGATAAAAGACTTTTTCTTTATTTATTGGCATCCGGATAAAAACAGGTATCAAAAACTGCATCCAGTTACTGTGCACAGCACACTAAGAGTAAGCAATAGGTTGGTGGTCACTAATGCTGACGCGTTTCGGCTCCCCACGCCGTAGTCATAGCATAAATTTTGTTTTATGAAAGAACTTACTTGATAAATTAATTTATTTTATGGTGGCGAGAGTCCACGATTTGTTACACGTGGGATATGCATTCCTACCAGGAGGAGGCAAAGTTTCCCAAACTTCAAAGCCTATAAATACCCCACCCATCTCACTCATATCTCAGTTTAACGTATAACCAAGAAGTGAGGTGTAACGGAGTAAGAAAAAGCCATAAACAAGGAACAGGAAAAAAAAAGATGTGCTCTGTTAAAAAACAACCCATAATAGGGAGAGGACCTCGTGGACTCTTGCCACCATGAAATAAATTAATTTATCAGGTAAGTTCTTACATAAATTATGTTTCCTTTCATATAGGTGGTTAGAGTCTACAAACTAAAATAAAATGTATAGGCAACAGAATCAAAGAGTGATCACTGCCTCAAGAACCTTTCTACCAAAAGCTGCTTCTGAAGAGAGCAAAAACATCAAAATGGTAAAATTTGGTAAAAGTATGCAAAGAAGACCAAGTGGCTGCTTTGCAGATTTGATCAACTAAAGCCTCATTCTTGAAAGCCCAAGATGTCGCAACTGATCTTGTAGAATGAGCTGTAATTCTTTGAGGAGGAGACTCCAAATAAGCTTTGTGAATCATTAGTTTTAACCAAGAGGTTAAAGAAATAGCAGAAGCTTTCTGACACTTCCGTGAACCAGAAAAAAAATAACAAACTTGAAGTCTTTCTGAAATTTTTAGTGACATCAACATAATATTTCAAAGCTCTGACAACATCCAAAGAATGTAAGGTTTTTTCAGCATCATTCTTAGGATTAGGACACAAAGAAGAAACAACAATTTCCCTGTTAATGTTATAATTATATAATTAACAACCTTTGGCAAAAATTTGAAAGTTGTCTGCAAAACTGCTTTATCTTGATGGAAAATCAGATAAGGAGACAAGAGAGGACAGATAATTCTGTCAGGGTATTGGTGAGTGATATTTGAGATATATATATATATATATATATATATATATATATATCAGCATATAATATATGTAATACTTTAATATTTTATGAAATGCTTAGACCATTGCTAAATGCAAATCCATTTTTGTCAAGATTCTGAAGCTAGACTCAGAAATCAAACCCCCCCTCTTTCTGACCAAATACACATCTCAGAGTACAAAGAAGCAGACATTTGTTTAGATAAAAAGGCAGGTCACTTCAAAAAGATTTTTATCACATGGTACTCTCAGGGTTGAACGCCCATATATAGAGTTTCCTGCGTAAAGAGTCAGTTCATCATAGACCTCCTGTAGTCAGAGAGACCTGAAGTCTGCAGTTTGAGATACATTTCCAGGATGGCCAGGAAATGTAAATGTCTATCATCTATGTGTTAATTATTCCATACTGAGTTAAATATACAAAACCCTAGACTCCTTGACTGAGTTCAAGGTATCTAAGAAAGTCTTTTAAAACCTGTGTATTTTGAAAGCATATAAGATTAAAACTTTAAAACTTAAATATATGAAATGTATAATTATCAGATCTATTTAAAATACTCAGATTATATAATTAGTATATATATTGGTCTGGGAGATGTACGTTTATGCCGATATACTATATAAGATAAGTGTCTGCTGTATTGATGTATTTAAAATATTTGACTGTATTTCTAACTACATTTATTTCTTTTTTGTTTCAGGAATCTGGTGTGAAAATGAGGTTCCAAATATGACTAGTAGATACTGGTATATAAATGCCTATGTAATGTGTGCCATGAATTGTAGCATATAGTTTTATGCACTAAACATTAAAGTGAATGTAAATTTGGATGCTTAAGTGCCCGGTTTTTAAAAATTGGATTAAAAACAGGGGCACTTTAATTCATCAAAATTTACATTTCACTCCTGTTGTGAAAACAAAACCTTACCTTTTAATCTTCACAGCATCTCTAGCTTCCTCTGGTCGCCGCAAGCCATTTCTGATGTCAGAAATGATGGATAGGTCATCCTCCAATCACGGCTTCCCCTCCGGGGGAATCAGTGTCTGATTCAACACCGTGATTGGAGGAAGCCGGATTCCTCATTTTAGACCCAGGAAGAGGCTTTGCAGCGGTGGAGGAAGTAGGAGCTGCTGTGAAGATTAAAAGGTAAGGTTTTTAGTATTAATTACTACAGAATTACATCAGACTGCTTCTCACAGGGTATGTACTGTATATGATATGATGATAACTGGAAAAGGCGGCAATATTATATCAGCATATGAACTAAAATATTAATATCATACTGAAAGTATAAAAATCATTTTAAGGACCCTCATAGAAATATGACTTTTAAACACATTTTAAAATATTATATGTATGTGTGTGTGTGTGTATGGCTGAAACTCTGAAGAAATATGGCTAAGTACATTCCTATGATTATTTTAGCAGTATTGAACAAATTGGGGTTAGTGTAGTAAAGTTGCCCTGTATCTTAAAATATGGACTGTATCTGTAAAATAGATTTTTATATATATACCTGTGAATATTTATCTTATTATTAACATATATTGATTCCTAAATAAACTGTTTGGCAAATAATGGAGGCCCTCTCATAGAGTTTATTTCAAAATTTATCTGTGTTGGTTTTAGTGGTTTCACCATAGAGATTTAGTATATTATATTTAGTAGAAAGTAAAGATATTTTAAATTAATAGATAACCACACTACCCCATGAGAAAAATGAGGAAAAATAAGAGAAGAAATAAAATACAAGAAAAAGAAATAGAAAAAGGGGACAAAATAAATATGAAAATGCAAAGGGAAAAAAATAAATTAAATAAATAAATAAAATATAAATGAATAAAAAGGGGAAAAAAATATAAAATGAAAAGAATAAAAGGAGAACAATGAAGAATAAAGAGGAAAAATAAAATAAAATAAAATAGGAATATGGGGGACCAAATAAAAGAGACAATAAAATAAATTAAAATAAAATAAAATAAGTAAAATAAAATTAAATAAATCAATCCAAATGTAAAAAATAGGACAAAAGAATAAGACAAAAAGAAAGAAAAAGGGAAAAGAAAGGTAAAAAAAGAAAATAGAAGAGAGAAATAGATGGCAGAAAAGAAAATGCCCCATCAACCAAAAAAGGAAAAAGAAGAGCACATGCGAAGAAATAAAGTAGGAAGGAAAAAGATAGAAGGAAAATGTAGAATAAAGAATGGATCATCAACTCTCATAGGTCTTGTCAAGTAGGTATTAGGTTCATCTGCACCATGGTTCTATTCAACCAAGCTTCTTCAAAGTCGTCCACATTACTTCAGCAAAATAACTCAATTATAGGAAACCGCGCCAGTCCAAGTTCACATTCAATCCCCTCGGACGTATAGTGTTCAATCTGAATATCCACTTGGATTCAAGTTGCAATAATCTATTGTCCCTGTCACCACCCCTTGGGGGGATGGGAGCATGGTCAATAATCTTGAATCTTGTACACTGTGTCCACTGCTGGCGAAGTGATGTGCCACCGGTTGGTCACTCCCGTGATTTTTAATAGCTGATCGGTGGTTGGCCATGCGGGTACGGACATCATCCACCGTTTTCCCCACATAGAACAAACCACATGGACAGTTGATGAGATAGACCACGTGGGTTGTGGTGCAGGTAAGGTAGAACTGAATTTTGTAAGTTAAATTCATGTCTGGGTGGCGGAATGTGGCCCCAGTGATCATCGAATGACAGGTAGTGCATCTGCTACAGCGGTAGCATCCTTTCTTACTAGAAGATAGCCAGGTCTTTCTGTCATAACAATGTTTAGGGTCTGTCACCACCAGTTGGTCCCTCAAATTCCGGTTTCTCTTGAACCCCACTCTGGGACTCCCCCATTCGCCAAACTGTAGACCAGTATCATCCTTAATGATGTGCCAGTGAGTCCTTAGACAATATCCTATGTTCTTTGTATCTGGGCAGTATTTGGTTACGAATGTCATCCTTTTAGTGTCGTCCCTCTCAACACTCTTGTTGGGATCATCCTGTTCCCTCATACATTCTATGAGATAATCCCATTTGTAACCTCTTGCCAGGAATTTCTTTGCCATGTCTTGGAGCTGTGTCTTCATGACTTCAGTGTTGCTGTTATTTCTGTTTACCCTTGACATCTGGCCCCGGGGTATGGCCTTGAGCAAAGATGTTGGATGGCAGCTGTGTGCGTGTAATACAGAATTCCTGTCTGTAGGTTTCTGATACAGCGTTGTTCCTACTGTCGTGCCGTCTCTAAAGATGCATAGATCTAGAAATTCCACCTTTTCTTCACTGCAACACATTTTAAACTGGATAGGGTGATTCAATCCATTTAATTGTTCAAACCATTTCTGTAAAGATTCCCTTGTGCCGCCCCACACGATGAACAAGTCATCTATGTAGCGTTGGTACACAATTACTTCTTCCATCTGGAACACCCTCATGATCTCTTCTTCATAATGTTCCATATAAAGGTTCGCAAATGAGGGGGCAACGTTCAAACCCATAGCGGTTCCCTTTATTTGGCAATAGTACGAATTCTCGAACCTGAAGTAATTCAGCCTGAGGCTTAACACTAGAATCAGTAGTAGATAGTGTGCTGGAGGACCCACATACGGGTATCTGCTCAAGGTTCTTGCTACCATTCTGATGCCCTCTTGTTGGGGTATAACCGTATATAGGCTATTAACATCTGCCATCGCCAGAATCCACTTGTCATCCATCCTCAGATCTTTTAATTTCTCAATGAGATCAATAGAATCCCTAACATACGATCTCATATTCTTGACAAATGGTTGTAGAAAGAAATCAACCAATTGGGATAGTGGTGATGTGATCGAACCCCGGGCAGAGACGATGGGTCTCCCTGGTGGGTGTGATAGATTTTTGTGCACCTTTGGCAGGGTGTACAGTATCGGACATATAGGATATTCAGTAATCAAGAACCCTCCAATTTTTTCATCAATAAAACCTTGCATGACACCTTCCTTAACCAAGGTTTCAATTTCCTTCTGAAATTCCTTGGTTGGGTTTCTTTGTAGTATTTTATAGGTTGTGGTGTCGCTCAATTGCTCCTTGATCTCGGATTGGTAATATGAGTAATTCATGATTACAGTCGCACCCCCTTTATCCGCTGGGCGGATGATAATCTTAGGGTCTGTGGCCAACGTCTTAATTTATACGAATTCTTCTTTTGTCAAATTATTCCTAAATCTTGGTTTAGGTGCCCCAGCAATATCCATATTCACCAGACGTGAGTATATTTTAATGCTGGGATTGTAGCTGGTCGGATCAAATTTACTGGCTTTACGAAATGGAGTGCCCATATCTGGGTTCATACTGTTGCTGAAATACTCCTTAAGTCTCAATGACCGCTGGAATTTCTGTTGGTCAATCCACAAGTTAAAAGGATCACTAGTTTTCGTGGGTACAAAGTTGAGTCCTTTGTTCAGTAGTTGGATTTCAGATTCTGTCAGGACACAATCACTGATATTTATGATTAAGTTGTTACTTGTTAGTGTCTCTGTGGATGTTGGTGGGGGAATGGTGGTCTGCCTCTGACCGCCTCTTCTTGGATGTGGCCTCCTCTTCCCCTGATGGCTGATCGGGTGGTTACCCCTAAAAAAGGCTGCTGTTGTCGATTACCTCTATAAGATCTTGTGTTCTCTCTGTACGGTGAGCCCCTGCGAAGGCTGTGGGGTGTCTGAATCCGTACCTGAGCTGGTGTCTACAGTCTGGAGATTCCTTCTAGTGTATTGTCTGAATCTCCTCTGTCTTCTGGGTGGGTAACCCCTATTATCTCCGTCTCCAACTGTCAGCCACCTGTAAACACTTTTCTCTTTATGATCTTCTGTCACTGATGTGAACTTCCTATTCTTAAAGGAAATCAGGGCTTCTTTATATTCCTTAAGTTGTGTTTGTAGTTGACTTAGCCAGTCCGAGCTGGTATCATTGATTAATTTCTGTGTGTTGGTGCTCTCGTAATCCAATACGTCTTGCTTGATCTTCTCTAGTTGTGTTCTCACTTCTTCCGTTACTAGAAGGATGAGATCTAAGGAGCACTTATTTAAAATAGCGCACCACCTCTTGCAAAATTCTGTACTGGTTCTCCCAATCGTGGGAATATTTTTAATACGGAATCCCAGTGGTATTAACTTTTTCCGGTAATAGTCTGACAAATAGCTGCCATGCAGTTTTAAGTCAATTTCTTTCTTCTTTAATTTCAGGAGTGTCAGAAAAATTGAACTACTCGAATCAGTACTGGGTTGTATATCATCCTCCTGTTCAAATAATATGCGTGCAGCATCAGTGTCTGTGAAGGATAAGGTCTGTGTATCCTCAATGCCAGTGTCTGTATCCATCAGGATGTACCAAAGTGCAAAGTGCCGTGCAAAGTAGTGAAAAAATAAAATAACCACAAAACTGTGGTTTTACAAAATAGAGAAAAAAATCTGTTGAGGAGAACCTCACTGAGAGAGGCAATCTAAAAATTGTGGGTGCTGCAATGGTTAATAATATATAATATGTAGAGAGCACTCTCACTATGAAAGTTCTTTCGTGCCAGGGTGCCAGCAGGTAAATATGCAAGGTAAAGGCAGGCACTCACTGGTCTTTTCATCAAGTGTTTATTATCAAGCGTGACATTTCGGGGACACACTCCCCTTCCTCAGACAAGCACAAACCAAAAAATGACTGAAAATATAAAGCCAAACAAGTCCCTCCCCCAGTGAAAATTACGCCAAAAATGGTTGCCATAGTGATCCTCAACAACACAGAAATCCCTAATGAATTTCACATATATTACAAGTGTTAGCCGCTGCTCATCTTCTTTGATTTATTCACTATTTGATATATTCACTATATGTTTTATTTATATTTGTGTGTTTAAAATGTACTGTCTGCATGATGAGCAGCGGCTAACACTTGTAATATATGTGAAATTCATTAGGGATTTCTGTGTTGTTGAGGCCATAGAGAAGGCTATATCTGCTATTCCACCTTCAAAAAATGTTAAAGGGTTTTACATTATGTTCTTAAATCTAGTGAATTTTGTACTGACCGACAGTATACTGACGTTTCTTCTATTGATGGGGGTTCCTCTGATTCGGAGGATCTTACATCAGAGACAGAGATTGACAAATCTTCTTTTTTAAAATGTAATATATTTGTCCTCTTTTTAAGGAAGTATTATTTACTTTAGGGATTGAGGAAAACTCCTGACGATAGACCTAGTAATCGTTTAAACTCTGTATTTAAGACTACTGATATTACTCCTAAAGTATTTCCTATTCCAGACGCTATCTCTAATCTCATTGCTAAAGAATGGTCTAAGCCTGGTACTTCTTTTAATCCTTCTAGGTTTTAAAAATTGCATCCTTTACCTATTGCTAATTTGGAACTTTAGGAAACATTCCCTAAATTTGATGGGGCTATTTTCACTCTTGCCAAAGGTACTACCATTCCTATAGAAGACAGCACTTCTTTTTAAACCCTGTAGATTGAAAACTTGAATCTTATCTTAGGGCATATTTGAATATTGGCTATATTCTTAGACCAGTTATATCTTTCGCTGATGTTGCTGCTGCTCCTATATTTTGGTTGGACAGTTTAGCTCAACAGTTGTCTTTAGACCCAGAAATATCTAACATTATTCTCTTCAACATGCAAATCATTTTATTTGCGATGCTATTTTTTGACATTGTGAAACTTAACATCAAATCTTTGTCTTTAGCTATTCTTACTAGAAAAGCTTTATGGCTTAAATCTTGGAATGCTGACATGGTATCTAATCAAGATTGATATCTCTTTCTTTTCAAGGTAAATCTAAAGGATCGAAAAAAGAGGAACCCCGAGGGGAACCGTGAGCGGGGTGCGCTGACAAAAATTATAACATGTATAAGTGATTAGTGTCTATGGACAAACCATACTAGTCCATATGAGGAAATGGTGCAGTGTCTTTTGGAGCAATCAAATGTGCTGGCGGCAAGGCTCCTCTGGTCTTCGGGAAGAAGGTATCTGTAAATTAGAAATAGAAAAGAGGGCGCCACATAGCGTAATATTGTTGACTCAATGCCAAAATAGGAGATGGATGTTAGGCTTACCAGAGGTAATTGCACCGTATTAACCAGTGCTGACAGGCAGGCTAACACTTTCAGTGGCTAGCACACTGGGTGGCCTCCGGCAGGCTATACACAGGTGATATTCAGCGTTTCTTTGATTGACGTCTGTGCGGCTGATAACTGAGACACTGCGGTGAAGCAGATACTTTGAAACCTTTACCAGGAAGGCTCAAAAGGAGAACAAAGGCAAACGAATGGACAACTTCCGTATATTTAAAATCAATAAGTTTTAATCCATACAAACTGCTACGCGTTTCTAGACCATAAACCGGTCTTTTCTTCAGGCATACAAACAATGGATACAAATTCTTTAAAAATATCTGCCTTATATACAATTAAAAAACGGAAGTTGTCATAGTTTCCAAAAAGGACCAATGGGATATAGGTGGGTACTCTGAATCTCATTTATGTTAATTGGGCTCAATAACCTGTGTACTTAATTAACATTCGCAAACAGTATCCCAATGCAATCTTTTTGAGTTTCCCATCTTAATCTGCTATGATAAACTTGAATGTTCTAAAGTGTGCCTGCATAAACATGTACAATGAAATATTTGATTTGCAGATCTAAATGGTATATGAATCGTGTGTGATTATGTTGAAACTATGTGTGACACCATGTAAAAAAGGAATTAAATTGCCAACTAGCAAATGTCTTGTATTTAAATTAACTGTGGGGTGTGTTAATGTTATTCTGGTTTAAAACTATGAAAAGATCTGCGTGTAAGTGTGTATTAAGAAAGTAGTGTGTATTGAACATGAACCAGCAGTGTTGTTAAGAAAGTCGAAATGATGATATGTATGTCATATAAAATTGTAACATATAAGTCAAAATTATATTCTGTGCAATGCTCAATTTTGGCATGATGGACTATAAAAATTGGATATAATTGCAAATTGCTAAGTAAAATAAAATCCTTGCAATAAATAGCAACATGTGAATAAAATTCTATTGTATTCATCACTTGGTTTAGTGTGAGAGACTCAAAAATTGATATAATATAAACTCAAATGAAGCAAGACCCACAGCTGTGGATATTAATACACAGAGGTTCTTTAACCTGCAGATTCAATAAAAGCATGTATATGTTCGTATAAATGGCTTGTGTTTCTATATGTGTATCTGGTATTACACTTCTGTAATAAATAATTAAAGCGAAAACTTTTCTTTGTTTGGCTGATTTTCATCTCGTAATATCTGAGCTTCTATAAGTGAAAACGTGGATAGAGATATCTATTGGATGAGTGTTCTTATTTTTTATTCTTTATTTGAGAAATTAATGACCGATGGGATTTAAGGTTACTATTGGTGAAGTATTAGTATCAATAATTTGATAGTATTGTTATATGCAAAATATTTATAATATTTATGCAAGAGATAGGGCCATTCTTTAGAACTCCTTGTTAGGAGAATTTATGGAATCCATTCAATATAATAGAAACTAAGTCTAAAGGTCGTCTCGGGGTATTGGAGTTGATCTGATGTATTTAAAATGAACAGTGCATAAAAGTTAATCCGACATATTCAATATCTGGTGTAGTCACTTTTATCGGCTGCTATTTATATAATGTTCATGTTATAAACTAGATTGTATTTAATCTGATGTGCCTAATGTAACCATGTTTCAATATATTTATAATGTCTAATGGAATGAAACATATTGAAGCTGTTATGTCGGTCTGTAGGATATGTTTGATGTTTAAGTGGTGAAAAGATGTATTGAATGTGAGAAATACCGGTATGTATGTATTGTGATGAACTAATGTAATCAAATAATTGAAATCTGCTTGGAATGCCCTAATAATAGCCATATTCTGCATAAATGTTAGAATATATATATGTTCTATCATAAGTCATGGGTTTGATTGTTAGTTGAATGCTGCTAAATCCAAATTGGCGTTTAAACCATCAGGAAAAAGTGTTTTTAACTTAAAAATCCAGAAAGTTTCTCGTTGTCTGAGTTTATTCGTTCTGTTGTAATCTGCAGACCTGGGAATGAAATCTATAGGTATGTATTTGAAAGTGTATGGATTGCCTTGATGTTTACTTAGACAATGGTTTGGCACACTGTGTTTGATTTTCGTTTTCTTGCAGTTTTTGCAATTACGCAAGTGTTCACCCCACCTTGTTTTTACTTTTCTACAGGTGCGGCCTACATATTGTAGGCCGCATATACACTCCAATAGGTATACCACAAAAGAAGAATTACAGTTATAAAATCCCTGAATGGGATATGTGTCACCGGTAGTGTGGGATCTAAAAGATTTACTACCATGTTTAATGTACTGGCAAGAATTGCAACTGGTTTTCCCCTATTTATATGTTCCTTGTAGACCAAATATCCCATTTTTGGTTTGTGTATTATTTTTGGATCGTTGTTGGGTGTGTTTAACTATTTTGCTTGGTGCTAGTTTGCTTCTCAAGGTGGGCGCCCTCCTGTAGACTATCTTTGGTCTATCTTGTACAATATTTTTTAGAACAGGATCTCTTTGAATGACGTGCCAATGTTTGTATATTATCTGATTTATTTTTTGAAAATTGCTATTGTATTGTGTAATGAACATAATCTTATCTTGGTTTGTTGCACTATTGGTTGCTCTTTTGCTTTTATTATTGTTGGATAATATCTCATTTCTGTTTAGTTTTTTGGTTCTTGTTAATGCATTGTCTAAAATATGGACCGGGTAATTTCTTTCTATAAATCTATTGTAAATGATCTGACTTTGTTCAAGAAAGATGTTAAAATCTGAACAATTTCTCCTGATGCGTCTGAACTGACTATACGGTACGTTGTTAATCCAACTTCTGTGATGGTTGCTGTGATATTCTAAATAGCTATTGCTATCAACATCCTTAAAAAATGTTTTTGATGTGATGGTCCAATTGGGACCCCAACTGAGTATCAGATCTAAGTGTTCTATTGATTCTGCTTGAATGTTAGCTGTGAACGTGATCCCCATATTGTTATTATTGAGATGTGTTATAAATGATTCTGCTGCTTCTAGGCTACCATTCCAAATTAGAATGAGATCATCTATGTAACGGCCATAGAATACCAGGTTCCCCCCAAGGTTCCCTTGGTGTATGTAAATCTCCTCAAAAAATCCCATGAAGAGATTCGCGAAACTTGGGGCGAACCTGGTACCCATGGCCGTTCCCTTTGTCTGTAAATAATAACGATCTAAATATAGAAAATAATTGTGTTGTAAAATGTATTTGATGCATTCTAAGATGTAAGTTCTTTGGTCCTCAGTCTAAAAAATGAGAAACTGCCATCAATCCTAAATTGTGTGTGATATTTGAATACAGCGAACTGACATCACATGTGATCCAAAATTTTTTGTCATTGGTAAAGGTGAGGTTATGTAATAATTGTAAAAGGTGTGTGCTGTCTCTGATATAGGAAGGAAGTGTAGTGACAAATTTCTGTAGAAATTTGTCAATATAGAAAGATAAATTGTAAGTCAGATTGCCAATCCCTGCTATGATGGGACGTCCGGGGGGGTTATTTTTGTCCTTATGGATTTTTGGAAGATGGTAGTAATGCGCTATGTTAGGATTGTCTATTTTCAAAAATTCTCTTTCTTCTTTGTTTAAAATGCCCTGTAATGCGCCTTTGTCTATTAGTTTCTGATATGTTAGTTTGAAATTAGGGGTTGGATCTTTAGGTAGAATTTTGTAATAGTTATCATCTCCTAGGATTCTCTCTGCTTCTTGAATGTAATCTTTATAATCTTGGATGATAATCCCCCCCCCCCCTTATCCGCATCGCGGATGATAATATTAGGATTATTTTGTAAACTATGTAAAGCTTTTTTATGTCTGTGGAATGAGTAATTAGTTTTTTTGGCTGTTGTTTTTAGTAATTTTTCGCAATCTTCTAGGACCATGTTTTGATATAATTCAATATATTTGTTATTGCTATTATTGGGATTGAAGTTAGATTTGTTTTTTACATTGGTGTGTATATATCCTTCAAATAGGTGATCGGTTATGTCTTCAATGTTTGTTATAACACATGGTGTTGATTTGTCTGACGGCATGTTGTCAGTTAGTATTATTTGTAGGTTATTATTGTGAAGTTGGTCTTTGGCTAATTTTTTGTTTGCGAAATATTTTTGTAGGGTTAGTTTTCGTGTGAAATTGTTCACATCAACGAATAAATTAAAAATGTTTGGTGAATTGGGCGGACAGAACGAAAGGCCCTTTTTAAGTACTCTTTTTTTCCTCTACAGATAATGCATGTGATGATAGATTAAAGAGACCCTGATCTAGTCTGGATAATTCCGCTTTTTTGGCGGTAAGGCCTCTGCCCCTCCTGCCTCGTTTTCTGTTATGAGAGGTCTTTTTGCTGATCTGTTTGGAAAATTTTCCATTCTTGTATTGTGACCTATTCCTAAAAAAGGTGGTGGTGGATTACTACTGGTACTAGGACTTTCGTCGTCTCTTATGGTTAGAAGTGGACTGAATCTGTTGTGCTGTTCATATTGTTCATAATGTGTGGTTGGGGTATGTGGGTTCTCGTTGTTAGCCCAAAACTGGTTGGATGATGCATTGCTTATTGGTCGTCTAGACTGGTGCATTGTATCATTATAACTATTATGGTCATGTCTCATGGCATTTTCCACTTGGAATCTATAATTACCATTTTGATTCCTGTTATTTCCTTGGAATGTACCAATTTGGATTTAGCAGCATTCAACTAACAATCAAACCCATGACTTATGATAGAACATATATATATTCTAACATTTATGCAGAATATGGCTATTATTAGGGCATTCCAAGCAGATTTCAATTATTTGATTACATTAGTTCATCACAATACATACATACCGGTATTTCTCACATTCAATACATCTTTTCACCACTTAAACATCAAACATATCCTACAGACCGACATAACAGCTTCAATATGTTTCATTCCATTAGACATTATAAATATATTGAAACATGGTTACATTAGGCACATCAGATTAAATACAATCTAGTTTATAACATGAACATTATATAAATAGCAGCCGATAAAAGTGACTACACCAGATATTAAATATGTCGGATTAACTTTTATGCACTGTTCATTTTAAATACATCAGATCAACTCCAATACCCAGAGACGACCTTTAGACTTAGTTTATATTATATTGAATGGATTCCATAAATTCTCCTAACAAGGAGTTCTAAAGAATGGCCCTATCTCTTGCATAAATATTATAAATATTTTGCATATAACAATACTATCAAATTATTGATACTAATACTTCACCAATAGTAACCTTAAATCCCATCGGTCATTAATTTCTCAAATAAAGAATAAAAAATAAGAACACTCATCCAATAGACATCTCTATCCACGTTTTCACTTATAGAAGCTCAGATATTACGAGATGAAAATCAGCCAAACAAAGAAAAGTTTTCGCTTTAATTATTTATTACAGAAGTGTAATACCAGATACACATATAGAAACACAAGCCATTTATACGAACATATACATGCTTTTATTGAATCTGCAGGTTAAAGAACCTCTGTGTATTAATATCCACAGCTGTGGGTCTTGCTTCATTTGAGTTTATATTATATCAATTTTTGAGTCCCTCACACTAAACCAAGTGATGAATACAATAGAATTTTATTCACATGTTGCTATTTATTGCAAGGATTTTATTTTACTTAGCAATTTGCAATTATATCCAATTTTTATAGTCCATCATGCCAAAATTGAGCATTGCACAGAATATAATTTTGACTTATATGTTACAATTTTATATGACATACATATCATCATTTCGACTTTCTTAACAACACTGCTGGTTCATGTTCAATACACACTACTTTCTTAATACACACTTACACGCAGATCTTTTCATAGTTTTAAACCAGAATAACATTAACACACCCCACAGTTAATTTAAATACAAGACATTTGCTAGTTGGCAATTTAATTCCTTTTTTACATGGTGTCACACATAGTTTCAACATAATCACACACAATTCATATACCATTTAGATCTGCAAATCAAATATTTCATTGTACATGTTTATGCAGGCACACTTTAGAACATTCAAGTTTATCATAGCAGATTAAGATGGGAAACTCAAAAAGATTGCATTGGGATACTGTTTGCGAATGTTAATTAAGTACACAGGTTATTGAGCCCAATTAACATAAATGAGATTCAGAGTACCCACCTATATCCCATTGGTCCTTTTTGGAAACTATGACAACTTCCGTTTTTTAATTGTATATAAGGCAGATATTTTTAAAGAATTTGTATCCATTGTTTGTATGCCTGAAGAAAAGACCGGTTTATGGTCTAGAAACGCGTAGCAGTTTGTATGGATTAAAACTTATTGATTTTAAATATACGGAAGTTGTCCATTCGTTTGCCTTTGTTCTCCTTTTGAGCCTTCCTGGTAAAGGTTTCAAAGTATCTGCTTCACCGCAGTGTCTCAGTTATCAGCCGCACAGACGTCAATCAAAGAAACGCTGAATATCACCTGTGTATAGCCTGCCGGAGGCCACCCAGTGTGCTAGCCACTGAAAGTGTTAGCCTGCCTGTCAGCACTGGTTAATACGGTGCAATTACCTCTGGTAAGCCTAACATCTATCTCCTATTTTGGCATTGAGTCAACAATATTACGCTATGTGGCGCCCTCTTTTCTATTTCTAAATCTAAAGGTAAATTTAAAGCTCCCAATCATTTTCGTTCATTTCGTCAGATTAGAGAACAGACAACCACTCCTTCCCTAAGGTCTTTGTCTCTAATTGGATACCATCTCTGAATTGGAATAAATCCAAGCCTTATAAGAAACCAAATCCTACTCCTAAACCTGGATGAAGGTGCGGGCCTCAAGCCAGTTCTTCTGGTAGGGGGTAGACTAAAGCTATTTTAAAGAGTTTGGACAGACTCTGTCCAAAATCAGTGTATTCAGAATATTTTTTTTCAAGGATATTGAATAGGTTTCAGAATAAGACCTCCTATGGGAAGATTCTTTCTTACTCATGTTCCAACAAACCCTGTGAAGGCTCAGGCTTTTCTGAAGTGTGTTTCAGACCTAGAGCTTTCAGGGGTGATTGCACCAGTTCCTCAGCAGGAACAGGGATTGGGTTTCTATTCAAATCTATTCATTGTCCCAAAGAAGGAAGATTCTTTCAGACCAATCCTAGATCTGAAAACTTTAAATAATTTTGTAAGAGTCCCAACTTTCAAGATGGTGACTATAAGGACTATTCTGCCTTTTGTTCAGTAAGGTCATTTCCACAATAGACTTACAGGATGCTTGTCTTCACAATCCGATTCATCCAGACTACTATCATTTTCTGAGATTCTCTTTTCTAGTGAAGCATTACCAATTTGTCGCTCTTCCATTTTGCCTAGCAACAGCACCAAGAATTTTCTTGAAGGTTCTCTGTGCCCTTCTGTCTGTAATTAGAGATCAGGGTATTGCGGTGTTTCCTTATTTGGATGATATCTTGGTACTAGCTCAATCTTTTCCTTTAGCAGAATCTCACACAAAACAACTAATATTGTTTCTTCAAAGACCTGGTTGGAAGATCAATTTACCAAAGAGTTTCTTGATTCCTCAGACAAAGGTCACCTTCTTAGGTTTCCAGTTAGAGAAAGAGTCATGGACACTGAATCTAACAGACAAGAGACAAATCAAATTGGTCTTAGCTTGTCTAAACCTTCAGTCTCTATCATTCCCTTCAGTGGCTATGTGCTTTGAAGTTTTAGGTCTCATGATTGCAGCATTGGACACAATCCCCTTTGCTCGTTTTCATATGAGACCTCTACAGCTTTGCATGTTGTACCAGTGGTGCAGGGATTATACTCAGTTATCACAGTTGATATACTTAAATCTCAACACTCAAATTTCACCATCACCTTATTGTTCAAGGGGCCTCCTTTGTTTGTCCTTCCTGGACTGTGATCACAACAGATGCAAGTATTACAGGTTGGGGAGCTGTCTGGGGTCTATGACAGCACAAGGGGTTTGGAATCCTCAAGAGGCGAGGTAACCAATCAATATTTTAGAACTCTGTGCTATTTTCAGAGCTCTTCAGGCTTGGCCTCTATTAAAGAGGGAACTTTCCATTTGTTTTCAAATAGACAATATCACAACAGTGGCGTATGTCAGTCATCAAGGGGGGACTCGCAGTCCTTTAGCAATGAAAGCAGTTTCTCTGATACTTTCTTGGGCAGAATCCAACTCTTGTCAAATCTCTGAGATTCATATACCAGGTGTAGACAATTGGGAAGCGGATTATCTCAGCCGTCATTCTCTACATACGGGGGAATGGTCTCTCCATCCAGATGTGTTTTTTCAACTTGTACAGATGTGGAGTCTTCCAGAAATAGATTTGATAGCCTCTCCTCTGAACAAGAAACTTCCCAGATACCTTTCCAGGTCCAGGGATCCTCAGGCAGAAATGATGGATGCTCTAGCAGTTCCCTGGTTTTACCAATCTGCTTACATTTTTCCGCCTCTGGTTCTTCTTCCAAAGGTCATCTCCAAGATCATAATGGAACACTCTTATGTGTTTCTGGTAGCACCAGCATGGCCTCACAGGTTTTGGTATACGTACCTTGTCCGAATGTCTAGTTGCAGGCCTTGGTCTCTTCCTATAAGACCAGACCTTCTGTCTCAAGGCCTAGTTTTCCATCAGGATCTCAAAATTTGAAGGCATGGAAATTGAACGCTTAGTTCTTAATCATAGAGGTTTCTCTGACTCAGTGATTAACACTATGATACAGGCTCGTAAGTCTGTTTCAAGGAAGATTTATCATAGGGTTTGGAAAACTTATATTTCATGGTGTTCCAATCATGATTATTCTTGGCATTCTTTTAGAATTCCTAGGATTTTACAGTTTATTCAGGATGGTTTGGATAAAGGTTTGTCTGCAAATACTTTGAAAGGACAAATTTTTGCTCTTTCTGTCTTATTTCAGAGAAAGATTGCTAAGCTTCCTGATATTCAGCGATGGAGGCGAAGTTTGCCCCCTCCTATGCCAACCTGTATTTGGGTTGGTGGGAGCTGTCCCACGTCTATGGGGATGGGAACCCCTTCAGAGATTATATACATTATTTTGGTCGCTATATCGACGATATTCTGTTGATTTGGAAAGGTCCAGTGGATCTCCTTGACTCGTTTCTAGCGTATTTACAGAACAATTCATTGAATCTTAAATTTACTATGGAAAGTAATAAAAATTCGATTCCATTTTTGGACATTGAATTACATTCTAATGTTCAGAAATCATGTATTGACATAGAATTGTTCCGTAAACCCATAGCTGGCAATACAATTCTGAATGCCAAATCATGTCATCCTAAGCATACCATCAAGTCTATCCCAAAAAGTCAATACATGAGGGTGAAGCGTAATTGCACAAATCATATGAGCTATGAGAGGCATTCCAGTGAATTAACTGAAAGATTAGCCCAGAGAGGGTATTCACTTGATATTTTACAACAAACCAAGCTTGAGGTTGATCTATTAGACAGAAAGGACCTTTTCGTGTCAGGTAGATCAAAGGATATTGATAAATTTAAACAATTGAAATTTATCACTTCCTATAGCATGGAATATGGGAAAATTTGTGATATAATCAGGAAGGCACTTCCTATTCTGACCACTGATGACAGCTTGGTTGATATTGTCAAAGAGGGTGTTTGTTTCGTGTCTCGTAGGGCTCAGACCCTTGGGAACATACTGTCTCCCTCTATGTTGTCACGACAACAACCACAAAGAAACTGGCTCTCTATTAAACCTGGTTTTTTCAAATGTGGAAGTAGCAGATGTAAGTCTTGTGCCTATGCGTCTTTTGGCACTAGTTTTACATCTACTAACAACCAAAAGATGTTTGACATTTGTGAATATATGACATGCAATTCTTGCTATGTTATATATCTTTTGACCTGCAGGGGGTGTTTCAGGCAGTATGTAGGACAAACGACACGTGCGTTAAAAGATCGCTTTCTTGAGCATCTACGCTCAATTGAAGATCCAGAGTCCACTACCCCCATCTCCCTGCATTTAAAAAAACATCACAATTCCGACAGCTCACTGCTGACATTCCAAGCGATCCAACTGATTCCCAGACACCCAAGAGGTGATAACAGAGGCATTGCACTCAGTAAAAGAGAGGTATATTGGATCTTTCAGTTGGGCACTAGGGTGCCAGCAGGTTTAAATTTTGATTGGGACGTTAAACTTTTTGTAGATCAATAGAGTTTCAATATTTTTATTTTTATTTTATTTATTTTTTTACTTCTTCTGCTTTTTGTTTTTCGTGCATTAGTTCAATTTTCAGATTTATTTTATTGTGGTACTATATTAACACAAATAAGTAGTGTATTTAAATTTACACATATATGTGCCTGTCATTTTATTTTGACGGGCAGATATGTCTGTAATGAGCTTGTACTCATATTAACTATGTTATTTTTTATTATAGTACCGTATCAATCTTTTCATCTTTCATTTGTATTTAGTATTATATATGTACAATCTTTTTTAGTTTAGACATTGTAACCTCAGTAGCATGCCCTGCCCACATTATCCTGTCTTTTTTTGGGATTGGCTATATACTAATTAGCCCTTAATTGCTGTGATTGACCAGCAGACATGTATATAAAGCATTGTATTGTGGGTAATAGGCATGGTCACTGAGGATGATTATGTAGTAACATAAGGAAACGCGTCTGACCATTCTTATTCTCTGTCCTGCTGCCTGTCTTTTGCTGTTAACGTGTTGGAGATTTTGCCTTTTTTGAAATATATGGCTTATGAAGTATTCCTAACATGATCTAAATAAACAGGTATCTACCTTGCATTTACTTTCTGTGTTGAGTCTCACTGCTACCGGGTGCGCTGGATTTGTTGCTTTTGTTACTGTCAGTGAGCGTGGATGGAGCGCTCTGTTTTCCCTTGCACTGGAACAGCTGAGTGAATGTGTACACGTCACCACGGACGTCAAGCAAGAGGGTGTGTATACTACGTGAAGAGCGTCACGTGATCGGACACACACGCTGTTAGTGTTTGAGCGCTTCCCTAAGCTGCAAGTATTCACTGTTTTGTTCAGGCTTTGATTCGTATCAAACCTGTTATTAAATCAATTTCTCCTCCTTGGATTCTCAATTTGGTTTTAAAGATTTTTGAATATTAAACTACATTTCTTGAAAAGTGTTATTTCTTTTGGCTATCTCTTCTGCTAGAAGAGTTTCTAAATTGTCTCTCTTGTGAGTCTCCTTATCTGATTTTTCATTCCAGATAAAACTGTTTTGCGGTCTTCGTTTAAATTTTTACCTAAAGTTGTGAATTCTAACAACATCAATAGGGAAATTATTGTTTCTTCCTTGTGTCCTAATCCTAAGAATACTCTTGAAAGGTCTTTACATTCTTTGGATGTGGTAAGAGCTTTGAAATATTATGTTGAGGCTACTAAAGATTTCAGAAAAACTTGTATATTTGTTATTTTTTCTGGTTCCAGAAAAGGTCAGAAAGCCTCTGCCATTTCCTTGGCATCTTGGTTGAAGCTTCTGATTCACAAAGTTTATTTGGAGGTGGGGCTTCAGCGTATTACAGCTCATTCTACTAGATCAGTCGCCACATCTTGGGCTTTAAAGAATGAAGCTTCAGTTGATCTGCATACATTTACTAAATTTTACCATTTTTATGTGTTTGCTTCCACGGAAGCAGCCTTTGGTAGAAAGGTTCTTCAGGCAGCTGTCTCAGTTCGATTCTACTGCCT
This sequence comes from Bombina bombina, assembly GCF_027579735.1. Taxonomy (NCBI): domain Eukaryota; kingdom Metazoa; phylum Chordata; class Amphibia; order Anura; family Bombinatoridae; genus Bombina; species Bombina bombina. Next base: position 419,320,144 of record NC_069500.1, on the reverse strand, counting down.
ATGATTTGAGTTTTTTAAAAAATTTTAAGAAAACAATTATTTCTCCAACATAGGTGTGTCCGGTCCACGGCGTCATCCTTACTTGTGGGATATTCTCTTCCCCAACAGGAAATGGCAAAGAGCCCAGCAAAGCTGGTCACATGATCCCTCCTAGGCTCCGCCTACCCCAGTCATTCTCTTTGCCGTTGTACAGGCAACATCTCCACGGAGATGGCTTAGAGTTTTTTAGTGTTTAACTGTAGTTTTTATTATTCAATCAAGAGTTTGTTATTTTGAAATAGTGCTGGTATGTACTATTTACTCAGAAACAGAAAAGAGATGAAGATTTCTGTTTGTATGAGGAAAATGATTTTAGCAACCGTCACTAAAATCCATGGCTGTTCCACACAGGACTGTTGAGAGCAATTAACTTCAGTTGGGGGAACAGTGAGCAGTCTCTTGCTGCTTGAGGTATGACACATTCTAACAAGACGATGTAATGCTGGAAGCTGTCATTTTCCCTATGGGATCCGGTAAGCCATGTTTATTACGATCGTAAATAAGGGCTTCACAAGGGCTTATTAAGACTGTAGACTTTTTCTGGGCTAAATCGATTCATTATTAACACATATTTAGCCTTGAGGAATCATTTTATTTGGGTATTTTGATATAATAATATCGGCAGGCACTGTTTTAGACACCTTATTCTTTAGGGGCTTTCCCAAAGCATAGGCAGAGCCTCATTTTCGCGCCGGTGTTGCGCACTTGTTTTTGAGAGGCATGGCATGCAGTCGCATGTGAGAGGAGCTCTGATACTTAGAAAAGACTTTCTGAAGGCGTCATTTGGTATCGTATTCCCCTTTGGGCTTGGTTGGGTCTCAGCAAAGCAGATACCAGGGAATGTAAAGGGGTTAAAGTTCAAAACGGCTCCGGTTCCGTTATTTTAAGGGTTAAAGCTTCCAAATTTGGTGTGCAATACTTTTAAGGCTTTAAGACACTGTGGTGAAAATTTGGTGAATTTTGAACAATTCCTTCATGTTTTTTCGCAATTGCAGTAATAAAGTGTGTTCAGTTTAAAATTTAAAGTGACAGTAACGGTTTTATTTTAAAACGTTTTTTGTACTTTGTTATCAAGTTTATGCCTGTTTAACATGTCTGAACTACCAGATAGACTGTGTTCTGAATGTGGGGAAGCCAGAATTCCTATTCATTTAAATAAATGTGATTTATGTGACAATGACAATGATGCCCAAGATGATTCCTCAAGTGAGGGGAGTAAGCATGGTACTGCATCATTCCCTCCTTCGTCTACACGAGTCTTGCCCACTCAGGAGGCCCCTAGTACATCTAGCGCGCCAATACTCCTTACTATGCAACAATTAACGGCTGTAATGGATAATTCTGTCAAAAACATTTTAGCCAAAATGAACACTTATCAGCGTAAGCGCGACTGCTCTGTTTTAGATACTGAAGAGCATGACGACGCTGATAATAATGTTTCTGAAGGGCCCCTAACCCAGTCTGATGGGGCCAGGGAGGTTTTGTCTGAGGGAGAAATTACTGATTCAGGGAACATTTCTCAACAAGCTGAACCTGATGTGATTACATTTAAATTTAAGTTGGAACATCTCCGCATTCTGCTTAAGGAGGTATTATCCACTCTGGATGATTGTGACAAGTTGGTCATCCCAGAGAAACTATGTAAAATGGACAAGTTCCTAGAGGTGCCGGGGCTCCCAGAAGCTTTTCCTATACCCAAGCGGGTGGCGGACATTGTTAATAAAGAATGGGAAAGGCCCGGTATTCCTTTCGTCCCTCCCCCCATATTTAAAAAATTGTTTCCTATGGTCGACCCCAGAAAGGACTTATGGCAGACAGTCCCCAAGGTCGAGGGAGCGGTTTCCACTTTAAACAAACGCACCACTATACCCATAGAGGATAGTTGTGCTTTCAAAGATCCTATGGATAAAAAATTAGAAGGTTTGCTTAAAAAGATGTTTGTTCAGCAGGGTTACCTTCTACAACCAATTTCATGCGTTGTCCCTGTCGCTACAGCCGCATGTTTCTGGTTCGATGAGCTGATAAAGGCGGTCGATAGTGATTCTCCTCCTTATGAGGAGATTATGGACAGAATCAATGCTCTCAAATTGGCTAATTCTTTTACCCTAGACGCCACTTTGCAATTGGCTAGGTTAGCGGCTAAGAATTCTGGGTTTGCTATTGTGGCGCGCAGAGCGCTTTGGTTGAAATCTTGGTCGGCTGATGCGTCTTCCAAGAACAAGCTACTTAACATTCCTTTCAAGGGGAAAACGCTGTTTGGCCCTGACTTGAAAGAGATTATCTCTGATATCACTGGGGGTAAGGGCCACGCCCTTCCTCAGGATCGGCCTTTCAAGGCAAAAAATAAACCTAATTTTCGTCCCTTTCGTAGAAACGGACCAGCCCAAAGTGCTACGTCCTCTAAGCAAGAGGGTAATACTTCTCAAGCCAAGCCAGCTTGGAGACCAATGCAAGGCTGGAACAAGGGAAAGCAGGCCAAGAAACCTGCCACTGCTACCAAGACAGCATGAAATGTTGGCCCCCGATCCGGGACCGGATCTGGTGGGGGGCAGACTCTCTCTCTTCGCTCAGGCTTGGGCAAGAGATGTTCTGGATCCTTGGGCGCTAGAAATAGTCTCCCAAGGTTATCTTCTGGAATTCAAGGGGCTTCCCCCAAGGGGGAGGTTCCACAGGTCTCAGTTGTCTTCAGACCACATAAAAAGACAGGCATTCTTACATTGTGTAGAAGACCTGTTAAAAATGGGAGTGATTCATCCTGTTCCATTAAGAGAACAAGGGATGGGGTTCTACTCCAATCTGTTCATAGTTCCCAAAAAAGAGGGAACGTTCAGACCAATCTTAGATCTCAAGATCTTAAACAAGTTTCTCAAGGTTCCATCGTTCAAGATGGAAACCATTCGAACTATTCTTCCTTCCATCCAGGAAGGTCAATTCATGACCACGGTGGATTTAAAGGATGCGTATCTACATATTCCTATCCACAAGGAACATCATCGGTTCCTAAGGTTCGCATTCCTGGACAAGCATTACCAGTTTGTGGCGCTTCCTTTCGGATTAGCCACTGCTCCAAGGATTTTCACAAAGGTACTAGGGTCCCTTCTAGCTGTGCTAAGACCAAGGGGCATTGCTGTAGTACCTTACTTGGACGACATTCTGATTCAAGCGTCGTCCCTTCCTCAAGCAAAGGCTCACACGGACATAGTCCTGGCCTTTCTCAGATCTCACGGATGGAAAGTGAACGTGGAAAAGAGTTCTCTATCTCCGTCAACAAGGGTTCCCTTCTTGGGAACAATAATAGACTCCTTAGAAATAAGGATATTTCTGACAGAGGCCAGAAAAACAAAGCTTCTAGACTCTTGTCGGATACTTCATTCCGTTCCTCTTCCTTCCATAGCTCAGTGCATGGAAGTGATCGGGTTGATGGTAGCGGCAATGGACATAGTTCCTTTTGCGCGCATTCATCTAAGACCATTACAACTGTGCATGCTCAGTCAGTGGAATGGGGATTATACAGACTTGTCTCCGAAGATACAAGTAAATCAGAGGACCAGAGACTCACTCCGTTGGTGGCTGTCCCTGGACAACCTGTCACAAGGGATGACATTCCGCAGACCAGAGTGGGTCATTGTCACGACCGACGCCAGTCTGATGGGCTGGGGCGCGGTCTGGGGATCCCTGAAAGCTCAGGGTCTTTGGTCTCGGGAAGAATCTCTTCTACCGATAAATATTCTGGAACTGAGAGCGATATTCAATGCTCTCAAGGCTTGGCCTCAGCTAGCGAGGGCCAAGTTCATACGGTTTCAATCAGACAACATGACAACCGTTGCGTACATCAACCATCAGGGGGGAACAAGGAGTTCCCTAGCGATGGAAGAAGTGACCAAAATCATTCTATGGGCGGAGTCTCACTCCTGCCACCTGTCCGCTATCCACATCCCAGGAGTGGAAAATTGGGAAGCGGATTTTCTGAGTCGTCAGACATTGCATCCGGGGGAGTGGGAACTCCATCCGGAAATCTTTGCCCAAGTCACTCAGCTGTGGGGCATTCCAGACATGGATCTGATGGCCTCTCGTCAGAACTTCAAAGTTCCTTGCTACGGGTCCAGATCCAGGGATCCCAAGGCGGCTCTAGTGGATGCACTAGTAGCACCTTGGACCTTCAAACTAGCTTATGTGTTCCCGCCGTTTCCTCTCATCCCCAGGCTGGTAGCCAGGATCAATCAGGAGAGGGCGTCGGTGATCTTGATAGCTCCTGCGTGGCCACGCAGGACTTGGTATGCAGATCTGGTGAATATGTCATCGGCTCCACCTTGGAAGCTACCTTTGAGACGAGACCTTCTTGTTCAGGGTCCGTTCGAACATCCGAACCTGGTTTCACTCCAGCTGACTGCTTGGAGATTGAACGCTTGATCTTATCGAAGCGAGGGTTCTCAGATTCTGTTATCGATACTCTTGTTCAGGCCAGAAAGCCTGTAACTAGAAAGATTTACCACAAAATTTGGAAAAAATATATCTGTTGGTGTGAATCTAAAGGATTCCCTTGGGACAAGGTTAAGATTCCTAAGATTCTATCCTTCCTTCAAGAAGGATTGGAAAAAGGATTATCTGCAAGTTCCCTGAAGGGACAGATTTCTGCCTTGTCTGTGTTACTTCACAAAAAGCTGGCAGCTGTGCCAGATGTTCAAGCCTTTGTTCAGGCTCTGGTTAGAATTAAGCCTGTTTACAAACCTTTGACTCCTCCTTGGAGTCTCAATTTAGTTCTTTCAGTTCTTCAGGGGGTTCCGTTTGAACCCTTACATTCCGTTGATATTAAGTTATTATCTTGGAAAGTTTTGTTTTTAGTTGCAATTTCTTCTGCTAGAAGAGTTTCAGAATTATCTGCTCTGCAGTGTTCTCCTCCTTATCTGGTGTTCCATGCAGATAAGGTGGTTTTACGTACTAAACCTGGTTTTCTTCCAAAAGTTGTTTCTAACAAAAACATTAACCAGGAGATTATCGTACCTTCTCTGTGTCCGAAACCAGTTTCAAAGAAGGAACGTTTGTTGCACAATTTGGATGTTGTTCGCGCTCTAAAATTCTATTTAGATGCTACAAAGGATTTTAGACAAACATCTTCCTTGTTTGTTGTTTATTCCGGTAAAAGGAGAGGTCAAAAAGCAACTTCTACCTCTCTCTCTTTTTGGATTAAAAGCATCATCAGATTGGCTTACGAGACTGCCGGACGGCAGCCTCCCGAAAGAATCACAGCTCATTCCACTAGGGCTGTGGCTTCCACATGGGCCTTCAAGAACGAGGCTTCTGTTGATCAGATATGTAGGGCAGCGACTTGGTCTTCACTGCACACTTTTACCAAATTTTACAAGTTTGATACTTTTGCTTCTTCTGAGGCTATTTTTGGGAGAAAGGTTTTGCAAACCGTGGTGCCTTCCATTTAGGTGACCTGATTTGCTCCCTCCCTTCATCCGTGTCCTAAAGCTTTGGTATTGGTTCCCACAAGTAAGGATGACGCCGTGGACCGGACACACCTATGTTGGAGAAAACAGAATTTATGTTTACCTGATAAATTACTTTCTCCAACGGTGTGTCCGGTCCACGGCCCGCCCTGGTTTTTTTAATCAGGTCTGATAATTTATTTTCTTTAACTACAGTCACCACGGTACCATATGGTTTCTCCTATGCAAATATTCCTCCTTAACGTCGGTCGAATGACTGGGGTAGGCGGAGCCTAGGAGGGATCATGTGACCAGCTTTGCTGGGCTCTTTGCCATTTCCTGTTGGGGAAGAGAATATCCCACAAGTAAGGATGACGCCGTGGACCGGACACACCGTTGGAGAAAGTAATTTATCAGGTAAACATAAATTCTGTTTTTTTGGATTTCTCAGCGGAAATAGCTGTTTTTATTTTATCCCTCCCTCTCTAGTGACTCGTGGACTTTCACATCTTGGGTATTATATCCCATACGTTACTAGCTCATCGACTCTTGCCACCTTTATGAAATAAAACTTAATTTATGTAAGAACTTACCTGATAAATTAATTTCTTTTTTAAGGTGGCAAGAGTCCATAAGACCCACCCAATTTTTGGGGGGGTTATGATTTTTTTATATAAAGCACTTTATCCTGTTTTATATTTTATTTATCCTCTTTTATGCTTTTACTCATTTTACACCTCACTAACGTGGCTATAAGTTAAAGGGACACTGAACCCAAATTTTTTCTTTTATGATTCAGATAGAGCATGACATTTTAAGCAACTTTCTTATTTACTCCTATTAGCAAATGTTCTTTATTCTTTTTGTATCTTTAAGTTTAAGTTTAGATGCCGGCCCATTTTTGGTGAACAACCTAGGTTGTCCTTGCTGATTGGTGGCTAAATCCATCCACCAATCAAAAACTGCTGTCCAGAGTCTGAACCAAGAAAAAAGCTTAGATGCCTTCTTTTTCATATAAAGATAGCAAGAGAACGAAGAAAAATTGATAATAGGAGTAAATTAGAAAGTTGCTTAAAATTGCATGCTCTATCTGAATCACGAAAGAAACATTTTGGGTTCAGTGTCCCTTTAAACTGAGGTATGAGTGAGGTGGGAGGTGTATTTATAGGCATTTGAGGTTTGGGAAACTTTGCCCCCTCCTGGTAGGAATGTATATCCCATATGTCACTAGCTCATGAACTCTTGCCACCATGAAATAAATGAATTTATCAGGTAAGTTCTTACATAAATTATGTTTTTTAATGTTTTAAATCAAAGGGTATTCTATAGCTCTAGTTAAATTTTAGCTGTGATTTGTAAGTGAAATTGGTAGTTATCGGCCTGTGTAGTCTATAAATAATCATATCTAGCATCAAGCAATTTACTGTTGAGAGGAAAGGTTTTGTATTCCATATTGGTAAATTCATTTTTATTTACTGTGAACTCTCTTAAGAATTGCACATAAATTGGATATTGTGTTGAATTGATAATTGTATAACAGTTTCTGGGTTTAAGTGAAGTATATTAGATTATATTGGGTTAAAAATAGTGAATTATATTTCCCTGGAAATTCCATTAGATTGTGGAAGTTGAGTTAAGATTTCATTGTGAGATTTGTACAAGCATTGTTAAATAAGCTATATATATTGAATTGGTTAAACTTTCTGGCTATTTATAAATTGTTCTAGTATAATTCCTGTGTGGTATTTAATAAGCAATTCATTTTGAGTTAAGGTTAATTTATAGAAATATTTCATCCATTCATGGGATAATAGGTAATATCTACTGAATAGTAATTTAATCTAAATATCTCTATAGCCTGCTTTATGTTCTAATATTGTATTGATCAATTGATAGATATAACTGGTCATAGGTGATATTCATTTACCACATAAATATTATCAATGTGTATATAAAAATTAACTGATCAGAATTTAGGAATATTTTATATTGAGATTAATTATTAATTTTTAATAATAGTGTTGTCAATTTATAGATGTTTACACCAACATTACTGGAGGACACTCCTGAGACGTAACAACAATTCAGAAATTGAAGAAATAGCTAAAAGAAACAAGAATTTCCAAGAAAGTAGTTTAATATCTAAAGAATGCATAGGCTCAAAAGAAGGAGCCTGTAAAGTCTGCAAGACTAGATTGAGACTCCATGAAGAATAAATAGATTTAATAACAGGTTTTATTCTGGATAAAGCCTGAGCAAAACAATGAATGTCTGGAAGATGAGCAATCTTTCGGTGAAACATTACAGAAAGAGCAGATATCTGTCCTTTCAAGGTACTGGCAGATATGTCTTTATCTAAACCATCTTGAAGAAACAAGAATTCTAGGAATTCCAAATGTATGCCAAGAAAAATTATCAGTGGAACACGAAGAAATATGTTTCCAAACTTTATAATAATTTTCCTGGAAACAGGTTTTCTTGCCTGAATCATAGTATTAATCACAGAGTCAGAAAAACCTGAGAACTAGGCATTCAATCTCCACACCATTAAGCTCAGTGATTTTAGGTCTGGATGAATGAAGGAACCATGAGACAGGTCTGGTCTTAGAGGAAGATGCCAAGGCGGGTAGCTGGACATCTGAACTAGATCTGCATACCCAATCCTGAGAGGCCACGCAGGAGCTATCAAAAGTACAGATGATTGTTCCATCTTGATTTTTGAAATTGCTCTGGGTAGGAGAACTAGTGTTGGAAATATATAAGCATATTGGAATGATCAAGGGACTGCTAGAGCATCCGTCATTACTACCTGAGGATCCCGTGACCTTGCAAGGTATCTGGTAAGTTTCTTGTTCAAACGAGAATCTATGAGATGTATTTGAGGATGACCCCAGATCTGAACAATTTGTAAGAATACATCCTGATGGAGAGACCATTCCCCCGGTTGTAGTAACTGACGGCTGAGATAATCTGCCTCACAGTTGTCTACACCTGGGATGTGAATCACAGTGATTAGACAGGAATTGGTTTCTGCCCAAGAAAGTATCCGAGATACTTCTTGCATGGCTAGGTAACTTCGAGTTCATCCTTGATGATTGACATAAGCCACTGTTGTGATATTGTCTGTTTGAAAAAGAAGGTAAGGTTCGTTCTTCAAAAGAGGCCAAGCTTGAAGAGCTTTGAAAAGAGCACGGAGTTCTAAGATATTGATTGGAATCTTTGTTTCCTGAACATTCCAAACTCCCTGTGCATACTGGTTCCCAAACCATAAGACTTGCATCTGTTGTGATCACAGACCAGGTAGGGCGAACAAAGGAAGCCGCTTGAAGAAATTGGTGGTTTAGCCACCACGTCAGAGAAAAAGGAGTGTTGGGATCTAAGAATATTAGTTGTGATATTAGAGTATAATTCTTGCACCATTGGCGCAACATGCAAAGTTGAAGAGGCCTCATATGAAAATGAGCAAAGGGTATCGTGTCCGATGCTGCAATCATTAGGCCTAACACCTCCATGCACATAACAATTGAAGGGTATGATAGAGATGGAAGGTTCAGACAAGCTGAAACTAACTTTATTTGTCTCTTTTCTGTCAGGGAAAGAGTCATGGACACTGAGTCTATTTGGAATTCCAAATAAGTGACCTTTGTCTGAGGAATCAAAAAACTCTTGAGAAAATTGATCCTCCAACCATGATTTTTAAGAAACAACAATAGTTGAGTCGTGTGAGATTCTGCTAAATGAAAATATTGAGCTAGAACCAAGATATCGTCCAAATAATGAAACACTGCAATTACCCTGCTCTCTGATTACAGATAGAAGGGCACTGAGAACCTCTGAAAATATTCTTGGTGCTGTTGCTAGGCCACTTATAAAGCTCCAGATGGAGCTTGAGGGCCCGTGTTTCTGGCGAGCCTGCAGGCTCACCGGAAACACCAGTTATGAAGCAGCGGTCTAAAGACAGCTGCTCCATAACCTGTCCGCATGCTCTGAGCAGCGGACAGACATCGCGGGTAATCAACCCGATCGAATACGATCGGGTTAATTGACACCACCTGCTAGCGACCGATTGGCCGCGAATCTGCAGGGAGCGGCACTGCACCAGCAGTTCACAAGAGCTGCTGGTGCAATGCATTCAGCGAGGTCTGTCGGACATGATCCACAATGTTGGATCATGTCCGATAGGGTTTTCATAAATAGGCCCCTGTAAGTCGATTGTGGACATATAATGACTGTGCTGAACAAAATGCAGAATAGTCCTTATAGTTTCCATTTTGAAAGTTGGTATTCTCACTGTTCAATTCAATCTGTTTAGAGTTTTCAGATCCAATATTGGTCTAAAGGAATTCTCCTTCTTTGGCAAATAGATTTGAGTAAAAACCCTTTCCTTGTTTCTGAAGAGGAACTGGAACAATTACTCCCATAAGCTCTAGATGTGAGACACATGTTAGGCTGAGCTTTTAACTGATGTTTTCAAACATTAGTTAGATAAAACCTTCCCCTTGGGGGTCTTACTTTGAAACCAATGCAATATACCCGAGAGATAATATTCTGAATCCAGGGATTTTGGACATATTCTGACTAAATTGATTGAAAAAGTTTTAATCTGACCCCTACCAGAAGAACTGGGTTGGGGCCATACTGTCATGCTGTTTTCTGGACAGGATTAGGTTTCTTGAATTGCTTTGATTTATTCCAATTGGAAGAAGGTCTCCAATTAGAGCCAGGGGCTGTTGGAGAGGGGGAAGGCTTTTGATCTTGAATCTCCCCTTAGATCTATAATCTTGAGGCAGAAAAACTGATTTACCTCCAGTAATAGAAGAAATAATTGAATCCAATTGTGAACCAAAAAGATTCTTTCCCTGAAAAGAAAGAGATAATAATCTAATTTTAGAGACCATGTCAGCATTAAATAAAGCTCTTCTAGAAAGAAAAGCTAAGGACATAGTCTTAGTATTAATCTTAATAATGTCAAATACTGCATTGCAAATAAAGATTTGCTTCCTGTAGTAAATGAAGAATTTTACAACATTCAGGGTCTGAAGAAAATTGCTGAACAAGATTAGAGAGCCAAAAAGTAGAGGCAGCGGCTACATCAGCAATAGATATAGCTGGCCTAAGGACATAACCAGTATGTAAATAAGTCCTTCTCAAAAAAGATTCAAGTTTCCTATCTAAAGGATATCTAACGGAATTGTAGTACATTTAGCTAGAGAAGAAATAGCCCCATCTACCTTAGGGATAGTTTCCCATAGTTCTAGATCAGCAACAGGTAAAGGATACACTTTTTTAAACCTAGAAGAAGGATTAAAAGATGTACCCGGTATAGACCATTATTTAGAGACTGCATTAGGAGCAGGAAATATCTCTGGAATAATAATGTTAGACATTAAAAAAAAAAAAAAAAAAAAAAAAAAAAAAGATTTTGAGAACATCCTCAGAAGGTTTAACTTCTTCAATACCTAAAGTGACTAAAACTTATTTTAAAAGAGAATGAATGTGCTCAATTTTAAATAGAAAAGAAGATTTATCTGGTTCTGTATTAGATGAAGGAGCCTCAGTATCAGGAATTATCATCATGAAAAGATACGTCAGTATTAGTCTGATCAGTACAGATTTTACTAGATGAAGGTAAAACGTGCTGATCTCTTACGCTTATTTGAAGGCAGAAATTCAGTCAGGGCCTTCTCAATTAAAGCAGCAATAAAAGTCTTCATTGCTGGGGGTACGCCATCTGCATCCATCTGTAAATTTGAAACAGAAGGAGCATTTGAAACCATAGATACATCATTAGGACGTGATAAACTATACATGAGTCACATACAGTACATTTTCTGAAGATGGCACTTAAGAAGTTTTTTAAAAAAAAAAAAAACAGCTTTGGTAGAAAGGTGAACAGACTCAGGTTCTATGGTAGTTTCAGGGACAGAAGCAAGATGTTCCATTATGGCAAAAAAAGTAATAAAGCAAAAAATTTAAAAATATAATAATATTCCTTATTTGCTAAAAACTTTGAGATTTGGAAAAGTGTGTGCTAAAAATGCTTAATAAATAAATGTTTACTAAAAACATTAGATATAGAGCGCTTATAATAGCTTTAACTTAAAGCCCCTATATTTAAAAATGAGGGCGAAAATGATACCAGAGAGAAACTATTCAAATTATAAAGTGCACAAAATGTTCGTGACAAAAAAAAGCATGCCTTCGCACTATGATGTCACCGGGAGGCTCAGAAAAAGGCGGGACACAGCGGCCACGCTTATTAAATATTTTTAACTTCCCGGGGACCTAAGTACCCTCTGAGCCTTAACGTTCCACACTCATACATAAACAATTACTTTCAGACTGAAACATTCTTAACGCTTGTCCCTGGGCCGCCTATATAAGAAATATAAGCTGATACTTAACAAGTGCCCAAAATAAAAAACGTGTTTTTATAAGAAAAAGCATATATTTACCTGTCCAGAATAGTCCTAATAGTCACCATCTTAAAAGTTGGGGACTCTTACAAAACGATTAAAAATTTCAGATCCAGAATTCGTCTGAAAAAAATCATCCTTCTCTGGGACAATGAATAGATTTGAAAAGAAACCCAATCCCTGTTCCTGCTGAGGAACTGGTACAAACACCCCTGAAAACTCTAGGTCTGAAACACACTTCAGAAAAGCCTGAGTCTTCACAGGGTTTGTTAAAACATGAGTAAAAAAGAATCTTCCCATGGAAGTTTTAATTCTAAAAAAAACTATTCAATACCCTTGAGAAACAATACTGTATTGATTTTGGACTGAATCTGTCCAAATGTCTGGAAATAACTGGATTGAGGGCTGCACCTTCATGCAGACTTAGGAGCCGGATTTGGTTCCTTATAAGGTTTGGATTTATTCCAATTCAGAGATGGTCTCCAAATAGAGCCAGGGGCCTTAGGGGAATGAGAGGTTTTCAGTTCTCTATACAGACGAAAAGAACGAAAAACAATTGAGAGATTTAAATTTACCCTTAAATAACTTGTCTAAGGCCAAAAAAACTCCCTTACCCCCAGTTATAGAGGAACCAAACAAATTATTTCCCTGAAAAGATTGAAATAATAATTTACATTAGGACATTATGCCAAAGTTTCAAGATTTAAGCCATAAAGCTATTCAAGTCAAAATAGCTAAAAGAAAATATAGATTTGACATTAAACTTAAATGACATCAGATATAGCAGCATAAATAAAAAAGATTGTATGTTGAAATAAAAGAACAATGTTATTTACTTCAGGGTCTGATAATTGCTGTGCTAAGCTGTCCAACTAGAAAGTTGAAGCAGCAGCAACCTCAGCCATAGAAATAGCCGGTCTAAGAATATAACCTGTATGAAAATATGCTCTTTAAGGAAAGATTTAGACTTCCTTAAAGTATCCTGAAAAGAAGAACCATCTTCCATTGAAATAATAGTTTGTTCCCAAAACTCTAAACTAGCCATAAGTAAAAGATACAACTTCTTAAACCTAGAAGAAGAAAAAAAAGGTATTAGGTTAAGACCATTCTTTAACAATCATATTACCAATAGCATATGGAATAGGAAAAAAACTTCAGGAGCAAACTCAGAAGTCTTAAACACAGAATTTAAATGATTATTAGCTTAGCTATTAGGAGGACTAGACTCCTTAATACCTAAAGTAAACAAAACTTCCTTAATAGAGAACAAATATGTTCAATTGTAAAATAATAAGATTTGTCAATTTCTGTGTCTGATGCAGGATCCTCTGAGTCAGAGGAACCCTCATCAGTAGAGAATACTTTATTATACTTTCGGTCAGTATAAAATTAATTAAATCTATGACAAGTTTGAAAAGACCTTTTACATTTATTTGAAGACAAAATAGCAGTCATACGCCTAGATTTAGAGTTTGGCGTTAGCCATCAAAAGCAGCGTTAAGGGGTCCTAATGCTGCTTTTTAACGCCCGCTGGTATTTAGAGTCAGGCAGGAAAGGGTCTACCGCTCACGTTCTTTCCGCGACTCGAGGCTACTGCAGATCCCCTTACGTCAATTGCGTATCCTATCTTTTCTATAGGATTTGCCTAAAGCTGGTATTACGAGTCTTGGAAGAAGTGAGCAGTAGAGCCTCTACCGACAAGACTCCTACCGTCAAAAAAAAGTCAGTAGTTAAGAGCTTTATGGGCTAACGTGGGAACATAAAGCTCTTAACTACCGTGCTACAAAGTACACTAACACCCATAAACTACCTATGAACCCCTAAACCGAGGCCCCCCCACATCGCAAACCCTATAATAAATCTTTTTTAACCACTAATCTGCCGCTCCGGACACCGCCGCAACCTACATTATAGCTATGAACCCCTAATCTGCTTTCCCTAACATCGCCGACAGCTACCTACACTTATTAACACCTAATCTGCCGACCGGACCTCGCCGCCACTATAATAAATGTATTAACCCCTAAATCACTACACTCCCGCCTCGCAAACACTATAATAAATTTTATTAACCCCTAATCTGCCCTCCCTAACATCGCCGCCACCTACCTACAATTATAACCCCTAATCTGCCGCCCCCAACGTCACCGCTACTATAATAAAGTTATTAACCCCTAAACCTAACCCTTACACCCCCCTAACTTAAATATAATTTAAATTAATCTAAATAAATTTACTATAATTAAATAAAGTATTCCTATTTAAAACTAAATACTTACCTATAAAATAAACCCTAATATAGCTACAATATAACTAATAGTTACATTGTAGCTATTTTACGATGTATATTTATTTTACAGGCAACTTTGTATTTATTTTAACTAGGTACAATAGCTATTAAATAGTTAATAACTATTTAATAGCTACCAAGTTAAAATAATTACAAAATTACCTGTAAAATAAATCCTAACCTAAGTTACAAATACACCTAACACTACACTATCAATAAATTAATTAAATAAATTACCTACAATTAGCTAAACTAAAATACAATTAAATAAACAAATCTATAATACAAAAACAAACACTAAATTACAGAAAATATTTTTTTTACAAGAAGTTTAAACTAATTACACCTAATCTATGCCCCCTAATAAAATAAAAAAGCCCCCCAAAATAATAAAATGCCCTACCCTATTCTAAATTACAAAGTAATCAGCTCTTTTACCAGCCCTTAAAAGGGCTTTTTGTGGGGCATTGCCCCAAAGTAATCAGCTCTTTTACCTGTAAATAAAAATACAACCCCCCCCAACATTAAAACCCACCACCCACATACCCCTACTCTAACCCACCCAAACCCCCCTTAAATAAACCTAACACTAACCCCCTGAAGATCTCCCTACCTTGAGTCGTCTTCACCCAGCCGAGCCAAATTCTTCATCCAAGCGGAGTAAGAAGAGGTCCTCCATCCGGTAGAAGTCTTCATCCAAGCGGGGCCTTCTATCTTCATCCATTCGGAGCGGAGCCATCTTCCATACAGCCGACGCGGAGCCATCCTCTTCAACCGACGGACTAACGACGAATGACGGTTCCTTTAAGGGACGTCATCCAAGATGGCGTCCCTCAAATTCCGATTTGCTGATAGGATTCTATCAGCCAATCGGAATTAAGGTAAGAAAAATCTGATTGGCTGATTCAATCAGCCAATCAGATTGAAGTTCAATCCGATTGGCTGATCCAATCAGCCAATCGGATTGACCTTGCATTCTATTGGCTGTTCCGATTGGCAGACAATAAGGAAGTGGTAGACGCTTTGAACAATTTGTCAGTGTCATCTTTACCAGTGGTAAAGTATATAAGGTATTTGGTACTACAGTGCTTTAGATTTATTATACAGTTTAAGGCCAAACACATACATGGTGTTAAAAACATATTGGCCGATGCTTTGTCACGTTTTAAATGGAACCTGTTTAGGAGGTTGGTGCCTGATGCCAGACAAGAAGTTGAACTCTGCCCTGTGCTTCTTTGGCAGATTGTGAGTGGATAGCAGGAATCAGTAAGCTGGTCAGGAAATTGGTGGCCCTGGGCACTTGGTTGGCATTTAGAAAGTATTAGGTTCAATGGCAGGAGTTCAAAGCATGGGAGCTTAGGAATGAGAAGGAAAGGTTAGTGGAATGATTGTGGCATTTGAGGGAGAAAGGAGTGAAAAAGGGCAGCTAGGGACAATCTTGGCAGTTATATCAAACTTCTCCCAATAAGACAATGAGAAGGATGTGTTGAAAAGGTTTATAGTTAGAAAAATAGTAAAGGCATGGGCAGTAGGAGATGTAAAATAGTAAAGGCATGGGCAGTAGGAGAAGTGAGAAGTAAGCATAAGTGGGGGCCTATTACAGAAGACAGACTAAAATTGATGCTAGGGATTTTGGATATGGTTTGCTCCAATGAGGATGAGGTTCAATATGCAAAGCTGTGTTTTTGTTGGCTTTTCATGGAGCGATAAGAATAGAGGAATTGGTAGCAAACAGCAAGAAAGAAGCAGAGGGGAGGTTATGCGTAATTGACATGCGGCTGTATCGATTCTAGTGAGACATTCTAAGACAGACTAAGGGGTTGATTTATCACGGCCCGAATGGGGCCATATACACCTGTTTCCGCACAAGCCTTCAGGCTCAGCGGAAACAGGAGTCTGCCTGCTCTGAGGCAGTGGACAGCAATCTGCCCGATCGCATACGATCGGGTTGATTGATGCCCCCTGCTATCAGCCGATTGGCCGCGAATGTGCAGGGGGTGGCATTGCACAAGTGAAATGCTTGTGCATTGATAAATGCCGACAGCGTATCATGTCAGTTCACGCTTTCATAAATCGGCCCCAAAGAGGGTAAGGGGACATTGATTGCAGCAAAATCTACAGGAGGTTTGGCCTGTCTAGTGTATTGTGTCAAGGTTCACCTTAGGCTAGAAGGAAAAGAAGGAGAGCTTTTTTTTGAGACACCAGGATAGGGGTAATGTAACATGCTTTTAGATGAAAAGAGCTTTGGAAAAAGTGGTTGGAGGCATGGTTGTTTTGCGCTGCATTCCTTTAGGATTGGCAAGGGGAAGGAGGATCAAGAAATAAGAGGTGTTAGGGAATTTATCATGCAGAATTGAGGATGTGGGTTATATACATACACACATGTCTTTCAATGTGAATCTGCCCTTCGTGAGTCAACCACCTGTGGGTTCTGTGAAATAAACAATCTTCAGCAATAAGAGCAACCAGACAGGATTTGAAGAAATCCTGTCTGATTGCTGTTATTGCTGAAGATTATATATATATATATATATATATATATATATATTTATATTAATACACCAAAAAAGAGAAAGGGCTAATGAAAATAAAACAAAAGCCAAAGTGTGACAAAGGTTGCACCAAAAACAAACTTGAATTTATTATTAGCTCATACAGCAAACAAGAAGGTAATCAGTGGAACCACCCTTCTGGTATAGCACACTCTGTGTTGCTAGAATAAATTAAGACAGGGTATACAGTAATACATACTAAAGCTCTAAATCTGCAATGATAGAAATCATACTACATGCTTAAGTGCTTCATAAATGAAAGAACCAAGGAAAAAGTTACTGTGAAAGTTAAGGGGCTCTTAGTGCTCCTGCACGCCTGCTTCCAGTTTTCCCAGAGTTCACACAGAGCAGTATATATTAAAAAAAGCCTGTTTGTAGAGCACATAGTGCAGCCACACGCTCTATACTCCAGGCTGTAAAACAACAGAGAACAAATGTCCCGGTATTAACACAGAAGCTGTCCACTTACGGATCCACTATACTTTAGGTAAAGCTTCCTGATGCCTCACTGCAGAGGACTTCATCAAGGCTCCCAGTCCGGATATCTTAATTTCTTGTTAGCACTCTGTGTGAAGAGGACAAGATTACTGCACATCTCCCTGTACTGTGTTTGGCACACCTCCAAATAGCCTCATTTCAACAGATTCAGGCTGCTGAGAATAAACGTTTTGGCTGAACACAGAGGGCTCGGTACACACTTGACCGTTTAGCACACAGGTTGGATCTCCACTGCGATACTAATGATGCGTTTCTTCCCTCCCCTTTGTGGGTAGTCCTTTGGGGCTTCCCCTCTTTTTGTATATATATATATATATATATAAAGGAGGGAGGAACATGGACGAACAAGAGGGGGAGAGAGAGAACAAGGACAATTATAGTGTAGTATGGTCAGCAAAAATTAATGATATAAAAAATTCACAATAAGTACATTCACCTGGTTATACCTCAGCATATGTGGATCCCAATCTGTTAAGGGTGTCTCCTGCTGGAGTATGGTAGAAACTCCTTCTTTCTCCAAAAGAATACTCCAAAAAGTGATAAACACAATCCATATGAGTTAAGAGAGTACTATGGTTGAAGGACCTCTAATATACCTGGGTAGGTTAACACAATTCATACCTCTTGTACATGGAAATGATGCACATCTTGGAAACTCTGCTCCGTTTAATGAGTTTCAATTGTGGTCCGCTATCCTTTTATGAACAAAAGTTAGTTAGCAAGGCTATAGTGAGCTAAATAACTTATTTGAATTTACTTTTTTGTGGATAGTGTGGCATTTGTATGTCAAATTGATATGTGTGAGGGCTGCTTTCGCGGATACAGGCTGCAGGGATTAAACCTCCACCCCCCTACTACCTCACCCCCTCAGTTTCTAAGCAGATTTGGGCTATTTGACCGCTCAGTCCCTATCCGGCCAACCAGGCCTCTGGAATTGCCGGTCGGCCACATCATCCCGCATACCCGGTGCCCCTTACCCCAGGTCGCTCCAGTGGCCCCTTGTACCAGAGCTCTGCTCTTTCAGGGATTGGTACACCCCTTGGGGAGGGCAAGAGGCGGAGTGATTGCTGGAGGGGAACTCCCTTGGAAACTGGGGGTTCCGGACTCCTCTCTACAACCCCCACTCCCCAGTGGCCTTCCTGGTGTACGTTCAATCACCCATAGCTCTGGCCCCCAGCCAGGGATCATGTCGCTTTTTGGACTGTAACAGCTGGGGACTGAGGGCTTACGAACGACACCCTGGAAGTGCAGCCGCTCCCCCGGGATCACCCCGGAACCACCATCCTTATACCGCTGGACACTATGGGACAATGGACTCTAGGGATGGCGCTAGCCTGTCTGGAGGGGCGGAAATGGCGGGAGATTTAGGGGACTGATAAGGCTATTATGTTGATGAGATTGTATAAATAAACTGTGTATTTCCCAATAATACCTGAATGCTAGTCTGTCTAGTTATTTGGGTGGGCTCCTGCTATAATCACTTACTCCGCTACATAGTGGCAGGTTCCAGGTGTTGGAAAGATCAGAACTGGAAGCGGTTAGGCAGGTACTACTCCAAACATCTTTGTAAAAAAGCACTTTATTCAAAATCTTTAAAAGAATTTAACAGACATGGCAGCTTGAGAGCAGAACGCCTGACATGTTTCGCACCTCACTGGTGCTTACTCATAGACTGAAATCTGAGTCTCAATCCCACATGTTTATAGGCTGAGGCAGCAATTAAATTAACCATCTCAAGCCCACAAACACAAAAAACAGGAATAAAAACAATCTCAAATTGACATTGAAATATAGTTACAAAAGAAATAACAGAATTAGTAACATCTGCAAAATCAAAAATTCTATATTTAAATATTGAAATAAACAGTGTAATACAATATTACAAAACAGACAAAATATGTGAAAGTATGCAATTCTAAACAGACAAATATATTGTTGTTTTTAATTATATATTTGAAATAGAGTTAGTTATCTATGAAATAGTTTATATCACACTCCCTATTCATTCCTAAAGGAGAACGTGTATTTAACTTCAGTATCCAATAAAGGATATAAAAAGTTAATAGGAAATCCTACAAATATATTCAGAAAGGAACTTGTAAAGTTGATAGACAATGGTATTACTTTGGGGATTTTTGAAGAAACTGATAAATCCTCTTTAGTTCCAGCTAACCCTATTTGCCCTATCTTTCACCATGTACCTAAGGTGCATAAGGATGTGGGGTGCCCTCCGGGTAGACCAATTGTGGCAGGCATCGGCTCCTTGTTTAAACCTTTGGCCGCTTGGCTAGATTCCATCTTACAGCCTATTGCTGTGTCACAGTTGAGCTACCTGTGGGACACCTCGCATCTGTTGCACACTTTGGATAAAGTTGCCTGGCATACTGGTTATTCTTGGGGTGTAATTGATATTACCTCCTTGTATACATCGATCCCACAGAATCAAGGCATTTTGGCAGTAAAGTTTTTTATGCAAAGAGATTTGCATTATGCTCCCTCTGAGATTGATTATATATGTGAGGTGTTGCAATTCTTATTATCTCATAACTATTTTCTCTTCAACAATGAATATTTCTTGCAAACATGTGGCACTGCGATGGGGGCAAAATTTGCCCCATCCTTTGCCAATATTTATGTAGCCTTCTGGGAACACATGTATCTCTATTCCCCAAATAATCCATGGAGCCAAGAAATTGCACTTTATGTGCGTTTTATTGATGACCTATTATTTATCTTTAAGACACCTCTGGATGATGATAAATTCTCTAACTTTTTGAAATATTGTGATGGGAATGACATGAACCTAAAATTTACAGGGACTTATAGTCAGGAGACTATAAACTATTTGGATCTCACTATACAAATAGTAGACAATGCAATAGTCACTAGTACATACAGGAAGCAAACAGCAGGCAACACCATATTGCACACACATTCCCAACATCCAAATCACCTTATTCGGTCTATACCGAAATCTCAATTCTTAAGGATAAGACGTAATACAAAGGTAGATAGTATATATAATAAACAATCCATAGAACTTAGGGAAAGACTTAAAATTAGAGGATACAATGCTCAACAGCTGGAAGAGATGAGAACATCAGTTCTAAACAATGATAATGTAAATAGAGAACAAGACTTAGAACAACAAATAGTTGGTAATGATCCTAAATTTAGTGATGCAATTGTTTTTTCTACACCATATAGTCAACAATATGATGAAATAGTTAAAATCCTGAAGAAACATCTAAACCTGCTGCAATCTGATGATGCCTTACAGCCACTCATAAAAGACTGCAAATTTGTACCTAGAAAATCAAAGACACTAGCACAAACTTTATCACCTAGCTTAGTCAGAAAACATACTCCAGAACTTAAGTATGCTACCTCCTGGCTTAATAAAAAAGGTACCTTTAGGGGGGCGTGTCCGGGCAGTGGCCATGACAGGCTGCAAAAACTAGAAGCTCTGCATTCATGACAGATAATCCGCCAATTACCTACAAAAAATAACAAACATCCTAGCTAAAAAGATATAGGAATCTAAATACAATACCTTTCTGCACTGATTTGGATGTTTATTGATGTAATATATCCAAGCTGGAGCGCTAGACTGGATCGTTGGAAGCCGAGGTGGTGGTCTAGCTTGCAGGCCTCCAACACCCCCCCACCCCGGGTAATCCGGGTAGAGCAGTAAATTCTACACTGCTTGCTACACTGCTATTTTTCAGCAGCTGACGCTGCTACCTGTAACCAGGAGTCTATTTTACTTCTAAGTTAAACATGGAGGGGGCAGGCGGATGGGAGTCAGAAATACTCCAAATGCTACATAACCATTTTATGTGTCTGGATCGGAGGCTCACTACATTAATTCAAAAAGTGTCTGCAGTGAGAGTTATGGCTTTTCATAGTGTTGCGCTGTCTGAGCAGCTTACAAATGGAGTTCCCAGTGAGGAAACAGACTTATTGATTGCCCCTGCAGTGGATTTGCCTATTTGTGGTAGCAGCAGTAAGTCTAAATCAGATGTGATGCATTCGCCTGGGGAGCCTCTGCTTGCTGGAGATTTGATCGACCGGTCAGCTGCATAGCGGGACGGAGCTGAGCCTCAAGACAAGGAAGGGACTTTTCAGCCCACACTACAATGGAGGAAGAAAGCGCTACCTTCTAAGAATTGGTCCGGTTTCTACTGTTTGGGGTGCAGTGATGTGGAGACCCCGGATTGTGCGCTTCTGACCTGGCCACTATTTTTCTTTTCAATTGCAGAGGAGTGGGCCTCCATGGAGGAAGGGGCCTACTCGCTGTCTTGGATCCATGGCGCTCAGCTCCCACTAGGAGAAAGTATTTCAGGTCGTATGGGCCAACAAATAACAAGGACACCACAAGTATATGAGACAGAGAGTCAACACACACTGAGGGTGAAAAATCTGATGCGACTCTCTGCCAAACTTATTGCTGCAGGATCCTCCAGGCTGAACACCCCCTGGTTTGGCAGTATAAACGCCCTACACATAGACAGTCATCGGCACCGTTTGGACAGTACAGGCGTAGGGTAATGGTGACTATGAGACACTTGAGATGCTGACTGCTCCTCTGTTGCTAATGCTATTTTCTCTGTGTAAATCTTATATTCTCATATATGAAGGCTTCTGAGCCAGAGTCTGGAGAATTCGGGACAAAATGTTTATGAGACTTTCAGTATGCTTTCTAACCAGATGAGTATGTTATGCCTTTGGGATTTATAATATTATGTTAGAGGTACTAGTAACAATTTCTGTGCAAATATTCACTAGACAGCTGAGCCCCTATATCCAGAAAATACTATTCTAGATTTTAAAAGAGAGTGGTTCCATATAGGGAAGATAAAGCTGTTCCCCGTATTAATATTAATATCAATATTATAATAGGCTCCTCACTGCTTATTCAGTCACAGCTCTGCAGTATCTGATAGAACTAAATAATTGTTGTTTTGAAGCTGACAATTAGATGTGGCCTATACCTTTCTTATTTTACTGTAATACTCTAATGCTGCATATTGCAATTCTATGTAAATATGGTACAATGTTTTCCTTCCCTTTCTTTTTATTTTGTTTTTAGTTTTTTTCAGTGTGTGTGTGATTTTATGCCATTGCAGGTAAATGTGTTGTGAATATTCATATTCTGTAAATAACAATTCTGACTATATTGAATATAGTTTCTTCATATTAGAAATGGCTATCTTAGTAACGTACATGCTGGCACAACATTTTACATTAGTTGTATCTCTATTACTAATCAGATGTTGAGGAATGCATATGTACTGGGTATGTGGTATGTAACTGCAACGCTTATATAATCTCAGTTAGAAGTTAGCCCATTTTTTTTTTAGGGCAGCATAGATTGCACAGTTAAGATATATCATATCCTGAATTCAATAAGAGATTTATTTACTTTAGAATGTCCCCTATTGGATTACATTGTACCCTTAGGTTGAATGGGGTGACACTGGAAGGGGGGGGAGACTAATGGCCCTGGGGTGGTACCACATATACAGCCTCGCTAATAGCTTAGATGCAGTTGGTTCAAGTTTCAGTGATCCTGTTAGAGTGCCCCCCCTGACAGGTGTTCACCAATAGAAGTTGACTATATAAAACATAATTTATGTAAGAACTTACCTGATAAATTCATTTCTTTCATATTAGCAAGAGTCCATGAGCTAGTGACGTATGGGATATACATTCCTACCAGGAGGGGCAAAGTTTCCCAAACCTCAAAATGCCTATAAATACACCCCTCACCACACCCACAATTCAGTTTAACGAATAGCCAAGAAGTGGGGTGATAAAAAAGTGCGAAAGCATATAAAATAAGGAATTGGAATAATTGTGCTTTATACAAAATCATAACCACCACAAAAAAAGGGCGGGCCTCATGGACTCTTGCTAATATGAAAGAAATGAATTTATCAGGTAAGTTCTTACATAAATTATGTTTTCTTTCATGTAATTAGCAAGAGTCCATGAGCTAGTGACGTATGGGATAATGATTACCCAAGATGTGGATCTTTCCACACAAGAGTCACTAGAGAGGGAGGGATAAAATAAAGACAGCCAATTCCTGCTGAAAATAATCCACACCCAAAATAAAGTTTAACGAAAAACATAAGCAGAAGATTCAAACTGAAACCGCTGCCTGAAGTACTTTTCTACCAAAAACTGCTTCAGAAGAAGAAAATACATCAAAATGGTAGAATTTAGTAAAAGTATGCAAAGAGGACCAAGTTGCTGCTTTGCAAATCTGATCAACCGAAGCTTCATTCCTAAACGCCCAGGAAGTAGAAACTGACCTAGTAGAATGAGCTGTAATTCTCTGAGGCGGAGTTTTACCCGACTCAACA
The DNA here is from genome assembly GCF_027579735.1 of Bombina bombina. Classification (NCBI taxonomy): domain Eukaryota; kingdom Metazoa; phylum Chordata; class Amphibia; order Anura; family Bombinatoridae; genus Bombina; species Bombina bombina. Next base: position 419,296,546 of record NC_069500.1, on the reverse strand, counting down.
TAGGCAAGATGAATTAAAGATTTCAACCAAGATGCCAAAGAAATGGCAGAAGCTTTCTGGCCTTTTCTAGAACCGGAAAAGATAACAAATAGACTAGAAGTCTTTCTGAAAGATTTAGTAGCTTCAACATAATATTTCAAAGCTCTAACAACATCCAAAGAATGCAACGATTTCTCCTTAGAATTCTTAGGATTAGGACATAATGAAGGAACCACAATTTCTCTACTAATGTTGTTGGAATTCACAACTTTAGGTAAAAATTCAAAAGAAGTTCGCAACACCGCCTTATCCTGATGAAAAATCAGAAAAGGAGACTCACAAGAAAGAGCAGATAATTCAGAAACTCTTCTGGCAGAAGAGATGGCCAAAAGGAACAAAACTTTCCAAGAAAGTAATTTAATGTCCAATGAATGCATAGGTTCAAACGGAGGAGCTTGAAGAGCCCCCAGAACCAAATTCAAACTCCAAGGAGGAGAAATTGACTTAATGACAGGTTTTATACGAACCAAAGCTTGTACAAAACAATGAATATCAGGAAGAATAGCAATCTTTCTGTGAAAAAGAACATAAAGAGCAGAGATTTGTCCTTTCAAGGAACTTGCGGACAAACCTTTATCTAAACCATCCTGAAGAAACTGTAAAATTCTCGGAATTCTAAAAGAATGCCAAGAAAAATGATGAGAAATACACCAAGAAATATAAGTCTTCCAGACTCTATAATATATCTCTCTAGATACAGATTTACGAGCCTGTAACATAGTATTAATCACAGCGTCAGAGAAACCTCTTTGACGAAGAATCAAGCGTTCAATCTCCATACCTTTAAATTTAAGGATTTCAGATCCTGATGGAAAAAAGGACCTTGTGACAGAAGGTCTGGTCTTAACGGAAGAGTCCACGGTTGGCAAGAGGCCATCCGGACAAGATCCGCATACCAAAACCTGTGAGGCCATGCCGGAGCTACCAGCAGAACAAACGAGCATTCCTTCAGAATCTTGGAGATTACTCTTGGAAGAAGAACTAGAGGCGGAAAGATATAGGCAGGATGATACTTCCAAGGAAGTGATAATGCATCCACTGCCTCCGCCTGAGGATCCCGGGATCTGGACAGATACCTGGGAAGTTTCTTGTTTAGATGGGACGCCATCAAATCTATTTCTGGAAGTTCCCACATTTGAACGATCTGAAGAAATACCTCTGGGTGAAGAGACCATTCGCCCGGATGCAACGTTTGGCGACTGAGATAATCCGCTTCCCAATTGTCTACACCTGGGATATGAACCGCAGAGATTAGACAGGAGCTGGATTCCGCCCAAACCAAAATTCGAGATACTTCTTTCATAGCCAGAGGACTGTGAGTTCCTCCTTGATGATTGATGTATGCCACAGTTGTGACATTGTCTGTCTGAAAACAAATGAACGATTCTCTCTTCAGAAGAGGCCAAAACTGAAGAGCTCTGAAAATTGCACGGAGTTCCAAAATATTGATCGGTAATCTCACCTCCTGAGATTCCCAAACTCCTTGTGCCGTCAGAGATCCCCACACAGCTCCCCAACCTGTGAGACTTGCATCTGTTGAAATTACAGTCCAGGTCGGAAGCACAAAAGAAGCCCCCTGAATTAAACGATGGTGATCTGTCCACCACGTTAGAGAGTGTCGAACAATCGGTTTTAAAGATATTAATTGAGATATCTTTGTGTAATCCTTGCACCATTGATTCAGCATACAAAGCTGAAGAGGTCGCATGTGAAAACGAGCAAAGGGGATCGCGTCCGATGCAGCAGTCATAAGACCTAGAATTTCCATGCATAAGGCTACCGAAGGGAATGATTGTGACTGAAGGTTTCGACAAGCTGCCATCAGTTTTAGACGCCTCTTGTCTGTTAAAGACAAAGTCATGGACACTGAATCTATTTGGAAACCCAGAAAGGTTACCCTTGTCTGAGGAATCAATGAACTTTTTGGTAAATTGATCCTCCAACCATGATCTTGAAGGAACAACACAAGTCGATTCGTATGAAATTCTGCTAAATGTAAAGACTGAGCAAGTACCAAGATATCGTCCAAATAAGGAAATACCACAATACCCTGTTCTCTGATTACAGACAGAAGGGCACCGAGAACCTTTGTAAAAATTCTTGGAGCTGTAGCAAGGCCAAACGGCAGAGCCACAAACTGGTAATGCTTGTCCAGAAAAGAGAATCTCAGGAACCGATAATGATCCGGATGAATCGGAATATGCAGATATGCATCCTGTAAATCTATTGTGGACATATAATTCCCTTGCTGAACAAAAGGCAAGATAGTCCTTACAGTTACCATCTTGAACGTTGGTATCCTTACATAACGATTCAATATTTTTAGATCCAGAACTGGTCTGAAGGAATTCTCCTTCTTTGGTACAATGAAGAGATTTGAATAAAACCCCATCCCCTGTTCCTGAACTGGAACTGGCATAATTACTCCAGTCAACTCTAGATCTGAAACACAATTCAGAAATGCTTGAGCTTTTACTGGATTTACTGGGACACGGGAAAGAAAAAATCTCTTTGCAGGAGGTCTCATCTTGAAACCAATTCTGTACCCTTCTGAAACAATGTTCTGAATCCAAAGATTGTGAACAGAATTGATCCAAATTTCTTTGAAAAAACGTAACCTGCCCCCTACCAGCTGAGCTGGAATGAGGGCCGCACCTTCATGTGGACTTAGAAGCAGGCTTTGCCTTTCTGGCTGGCTTGGATTTATTCCAGATTGGAGATGGTTTCCAAACTGAAACTGCTCCTGAGGATGAAGGATCAGGTTTTTGTTCTTTGTTGAAACGAAAGGAACGAAAACGATTATTAGCTCTGTTTTTACCCTTAGATTTTTTATCCTGTGGTAAAAAAGTTCCTTTCCCACCAGTAACAGTTGAAATAATAGAATCCAACTGAGAACCAAATAATTTGTTACCCTGGAAAGAAATGGAAAGTAGAGTTGATTTAGAAGCCATATCAGCATTCCAAGTCTTAAACCATAAAGCTCTTCTAGCTAAAATAGCTAGAGACATAAACCTGACATCAACTCTGATAATATCAAAGATGGCATCACAGATAAAATTATTAGCATGCTGAAGAAGAAGAATAATATCATGAGAATCATGATGTGTTACTTGTTGCGCTAAGGTTTCCAACCAAAAAGTTGAAGCTGCAGCAACATCAGCCAAAGATATAGCAGGTCTAAGAAGATTACCTGAACACAGATAAGCTTTTCTTAGAAAGGATTCAATTTTCCTATCTAAAGGATCCTTAAACGAAGTACCATCTGACGTAGGAATAGTAGTACGTTTAGCAAGGGTAGAAATAGCCCCATCAACTTTAGGGATTTTGTCCCAAAATTCTAATCTGTCAGACGGCACAGGATATAATTGCTTAAAACGTTTAAATGAATTACCCAATTTATCCCATTCTTTGGAAATTACTGCAGAAATAGCATTAGGAACAGGAAAAACTTCTGGAATAACCACAGGAGATTTAAATACCTTATCCAAACGTTTAGAATTAGTATCAAGAGGACCAGAATCCTCTATTTCTAAAGCAATTAGAACTTCTTTAAGTAAAGAACGAATAAATTCCATTTTAAATAAATATGAAGATTTATCAGCATCAACCTCTGAGACAGAATCCTCTGAACCAGAAGAGTCATCAGAATCAGAATGATGATGTTCATTTAAAAATTCATCTGTAGGGAGAGAAGTTTTAAAAGATTTTTTACGTTTACTAGAGGGAGAAATAACAGACATAGCCTTCTTTATGGATTCAGAAACAAAATCTCTTATGTTATCAGGAACATTCTGCACCTTAGATGTTGAAGGAACTGCAACAGGCAATGGTACTTTACTAAAGGAAATATTATCTGCATTAACAAGTTTGTCATGACAATCAATACAAACAACAGCTGGAGGAATAGCTACCAAAAGTTTACAGCAGATACACTTAGCTTTGGTAGATCCAGCACTAGACAGTGATTTTCCTGTAGTATCTTCTGACTCAGATGCAACGTGAGACATCTTGCAATATGTAAGAGAAAAAACAACAACATATAAAGCAAAATTGATCAAATTCCTTAAATGACAGTTTCAGGAATGGGAAAAAATGCCAAAGAACAAGCTTCTAGCAACCAGAAGCAATGAAAAATGAGACTTAAATAATGTGGAGACAAAAGCGACGCCCATATTTTTTAGCGCCAAATAAGACGCCCACATTATTTGGCGCCTAAATGCTTTTTGGCGCCAAAAATGACGCCACATCCGGAACGCCGACATTTTTGGCGCAAAATAACGTCAAAAAATGACGCAACTTCCGGCGACACGTATGACGCCGGAAACGGAAAATAATTTTTGCGCCAAAAAAGTCCGCGCCAAGAATGACGCAATAAAATGAAGCATTTTCAGCCCCCGCGAGCCTAACAGCCCACAGGGAAAATAGTCAAATTTTTGAAGGTAAGAAAAAATGATTAAATCAAATGCATTATCCCAAATATGAAACTGACTGTCTGAAAAATAAGGAAAGTTGAACATTCTGAGTCAAGGCAAATAAATGTTTGAATACATATATTTAGAACTTTATAAACAAAGTGCCCAACCATAGCTTAGAGTGTCACAGAAAATAAGATTTACTTACCCCAGGACACTCATCTACATGTTTGTAGAAAGCCAAACCAGTACTGAAACGAGAATCAGCAGAGGTAATGGTATATATAAGAGTATATCGTCGATCTGAAAAGGGAGGTAAGAAATGAATCTCTACGACCGATAACAGAGAACCTATGAAATAGACCCCGTAGAAGGAGATCACTGCATTCAAATAGGCAATACTCTCCTCACATCCCTCTGACATTCACTGCACGCTGAGAGGAAAACCGGGCTCCAACTTGCTGCGGAGCGCATATCAACGTAGAATCTAGCACAAACTTACTTCAGGAGACCTTGAGCGACCCAACCTTAGCCCTTTACCGAGACCGAGTAGGTATTGACCCCGAGGGCCCCCGGGAGGAGCGTTTCCAGTGGGAGAGAGGGCTCCTGTACCGGATCTCCGAGAGGAGAAAAGGGCCAGTTCCCAAACGTCAACTGGTTGTACCAAAGAAGATTCGGTCCGACCTACTGCGGATAGGACATGATATTCCCCTAGCATTTAGGAAAGTCCAGGACCCACCACCGCCTGACCCAGACCTTCTTTTGGCCAGGGATTACAGTAGATATTAAGGACTACTGTAAAATTTGCCCAGTGTGTAAGAAGGTAGGGAAGACAGGAGACCACACTAAAGCTCCCCTGAATTCCCTTCCCATTATTGATGAGCCCTTCAGTAGAGTAGCAGTAGACATAATTGGACCCTTGGCCCGACCTAGCCCCGACCTAGCCCCACTGGGAAGAAGTATACACTTACAGTGGTTGACTATGCTACCCGATACCCAGAGGCAATCCCCCTGGCCAATATCCAAGTGGAGACAGTGGCAGATGCAATGCTCCGGATATTCACCAGGGTAGGATTCCTCTGGGAAGTGATCTCTGACCAGGGAACCCAATTTACTGTGGAGATCACCCAGCAGTTGTGGAGGCTTTGCGGGGTAAAACCCCTGCACAGTGCGCCTGTCATAGCTGCACAGTCGCCACAGTCCAAAAAGTGGCATGATTCGTCACTGGGGACCGGAGTTACAGCCCATTAAATATTGGGGGGGTAGGGGTGTCCAAAACCCCCAATTCCCAAAATAGCTCCCCTTTGGCAATTCCACCACCTTGTCCCCCCTAAGGGTCACCCATCCCCCAAAAGAGTGGAGCTCTGGGGCAAAGGGCTGCTGGAGCGACCAGGGTTGAAGGGGACCGGGAATCCAAGTTGATGCGGCCGACCGGCAGTTCCTGGAGGCCAGCCAGCCAGAGAGAGATAGGTCGGTCAGAGGTCAGTTTCTTCCAAGAGCCAGTTTACATACAAAACCAGGGAAACCAAAGTTCTGGGAGATCGCAGTTGCTCTGAGGAGCCGAAAGACACTGAGAAACAAGAGGAGGTAGGAGTTTAACCCCTGCAGCCCGGTGTCTGTGACAGGGACCTTAAAGCAGTTGTTCAGGACGTTCTCATCCACTCACAAGGACTGGGAGAGATTCCTGCTGCACCTCCTCTTTGCATACCTACAGGTGCCCCAGGAATCCACTGATTTCTCCCCATTCAAATTAGTGTATAGCCGGAAGATAAGGGGACCCCTACACCTAGTGAGAATCCATTGGGAGGGGCCCACAGAAGAGGAAGGACCATCTGTTGTGGAGTACATCCTCCAACTTAGGGACCGACTGAAGGACCTCACCGACAGGGTGCGAGAGAACCTTCAGGTCGCTCAAAGAAAACAAAAACGGTGGTACACCCAGAATGCTTGTACTCGGACCTTGACCGACAAGCTATAGGCCTCCTGGCAGGGGTCCTACCAGGGGGTGGAACAGCTGAATGACACCACCTAACTGGTAGCCAAATGTTCAGATAACCGAGTTCGCCAGACCTTTCATGTGAACATGTTAAAGGCATACTTAGAAAGGCCCCCTTAGGTGGCCACCATCTGTGCTCCGGCTGTGGAGGACTCTGAGAGTCTTCCCATGCCGGAGCTCCCCGGGCAAAAAGAGACCCCCCCAAGGAGTAGCCGACATACCCCTAGACGAGAGGTTAGAGATTGGACAGAGAGAGCAAGTCCGGCGACTCCTCGAAGAAAGATGAGATATGTTCTCCACTGTCCCTGGGTACACCACAGCGGCCATACACAGAGTAGAGGTCCCAGGACAGGCCCCCCTATGACAGGCAGCCTACAGGGTCCCAGTGGAAGTCAGGGACAGTATGCACCACAAGCTCAGGGGAATTTTGGACCTAGGTGTTGTTGAACCGTCCAACAGTTCCTGGGCCTCCCCGGTGGTGCTGGCACCCAAGAAGGACGGGACTATCCGGTTCTGCATTGACTACCGTAAGCTCAATGACAGAACCACAACTGACACCTACCCTATGCCCCCGAGTCGATGACCTATTAGACAGAATCGCTCGCGGCCACTTCCTGACCACCCTCGACCTCTGCAAGGGATACTGGCAGATACCTTTAGACCCTGAATCCGTCCCCAAGTCTGCTTTCATCACCTCTACCAGTTCAAGGTCATGCCGTTTGGGATGAAAAAGGCCCCAGCTACCTTCCAAAGGATGGTGGATCGCCTTCTGGATGGCCTCCATGACTATGCCTGCGCATACCTGGACAATATTGCTATCTATAGCGACACCTGGGAGGACCATTTGGTCCACCTAGGTGTCGTTTTAGATTGTATCAGGGACGCTGGTCTGACCCTAAAGCCAGACAAATGCACCATAGGACGTTCGGAGGTCCAGTACCTGGGCCACCGAGTGGGCTGTGGAAAGCAGCGGCCGTAGCCGGCCAAAATCGAGGCAGTGGCGAACTGGCCAACCCCCAAGACCAAAACACAAGTCCTAGCTTTTCTAGGAACCGCCAGGTATTACCGTAAAATTTGTCCCCAATTACAGTGCTCTGGCGAAGCCCCTGACCGACCTAACACGTAAGCGACTCCCCAGACAGGTCCTGTGGTCCTCAGAATGTGAGACTGCCTTCCAGAGCCTCAAGTCTGCCTTGATCTCTGCCCCTGTCCTAGCTGCTCCTGGCCCCATCAAACATTTTTGTGTCCACACAGATGCCTCAATGTTCAAGTTTGGAGCAGTCCTCAGCCAGGCAGATGAGGAGGGGCAGGACCACCCTGTAGCTTACATCAGCCAGAAGCTGTTGCCCAGGGAAGTAGGTTACGTGGCAGTGGAGAAGGAATGCCTGGCCCTAGTGTGGGCCCTGAAAAAACTGCAGCCCTACTTCTATGGGAGGCCTTTCACCCTCCTCACGGATCATAACCCTCTCGTCTGGGGACAATGGACGATTGCTGCGGGGGAGTTTAGTCCTGCAGCCCTTCAACTTCAACATTCAGTACAGGCCGGGAAAGAGCAATGGGAACGCTGATGGACTTTCCCGGCAAACTGAAATGGAATAGCTCCTCGGACAGCCCCAAGCCGACCCGTGTGCAGATATAGCCGGGTCTGCTGAACTGGAAGGGGAGAGCTGTCATGAATACCAGGCTGCAGGGGTTAAACCTCCAACCCCCATACTACCTCACCCCCTCAGTTTATTAGTGGATTTGGGCTATTTGAGAGCCACCGCAATCTCCCAGACCTTGGATTTACTTTGCTTATGGGTTACACATAATCAGAAAAGAGCTGGTCCCTGACCGCCCAGTCCCTATCCGGCAGACCAGGCCCCTGGAATTGCCAGTCGGTCCCATCGTCCCGCATACCCGGTGTCCCTTACCCCAGGTTGCTCCAGGGGCCCCATGTCTCACAGCTCCGCTCTTTCAGGGATTGGTACCCCTTGGGGAGGGCAAGAGTTGAGTGATTGCCTGAGGAGAGTTCCCTTGGAAACCGGGGTTCCGGACCCCTCTACAACCCCCACTCCCCAGTGGCCTTCCCGGTGTACTTTCAATCACCCATAGCTCAGGCCCCCAGCCATGTATCATGTCGCTTTTTTAACTGTAACAGCTGGGGACCGAGGGCTTCCGAATGACACCCTGGAAGTGCTGCTGCTCCACCGGGATCACCCCGGAACGACCATCCTTATACCGCTGGAACCTATGGGACAATGGATTCTAGGGATGGCGCCAGCCTATCTGGAGGGGCAGGAATGGCAGGAGATTTAAGTGACTGATATGTCTCTTATTTTGATGAGATTGTGTATATAAACTGTGTGTTTTTCCAATAAAAGTTAGTTCTTGTTTCACCTAAATGCTAGTCGGCCTAGTTATTTGGGTGGGGTCCTGCTATAATCACTTACTCCGCTACATAGCGGCAGGTTCCAGGTGTTGGAAAGATCCTTTGGTGGGGCTACCCAGTCGGGGTATCTGGGTTCCGTCACAGCTGCCTCTTCTCCATAAGGAATCCACTAAGGTTTTTCTCATAAGGAAGCTAATTTAAGACTGATTTGGGGTGTACCAGAGTGTTAATAGTCTATTTGGGCGGGAACGATATAGGGGATTCCCAGTTTATGGAGTTACAAGAAAAAGTTAGGAAATGTTTTGGGGGGGTTGAAGGTGGCATGGCCAAGAGTTAGAACATTGGGGTTGAATATAATCTCCAGATAATATTGGAAGGCGTGGAAATGCAGAGTAAGGGGTACAGATGTAGAAAAAGAATGAATCAAGTAGCGAGAAAGGCAGTGCTAGGAACAGGAGGTTTTGGAGCACTCTTTGTTGACTGCGAGAAGAGAGGATCTCTTCAGGGCAGACGGGATGCATCTAATGAAGCAGGTAAATAACCAGTTCTTGGCAGATATCAGAGCACTTATCAAGAAACTAATAGAGGTAAGAATAGGTTACAGTTGTTGATTAGCATAGAAAGGACCATATTTGTGGAGGTGAAATTGGGGTCTGACACGTAGGTGCGGCAGGGGGTTGGAAGGATCCTGCGGCACACCCTCGGCTGGAGTCATAGTCTTTGGTCAAACTACCAGACCTTCCTATGCCGTGGGTTCTCTTGGCACTTATGTATGCTGCCAAACCACATAGGTATGTCATCTCCCTAAGTTGTGGGCCTCCAAGTTCATGTTTATGCTTTGCATTCACTGTGTTCTGTGATTTTTATTCCATGAATTTTATCTGATTTGGGTAGCTCACATTTGTTCTGCCATAGAAGCATTATTTACTTATTAAAACTGTGACCTTTCCAATTTGTATTAACCGTGTCCATGTCTTCTAGGGGACGCATGGGTTAAAGAGAGTGCATGAGGCACAAAGGTAACTCTTAAGGTTGTGGGAGTGACCCAGGACTCACCTGTGTGTTGGTTGGTTAGGTGTGTGGTGCTTAGAAGGGCATAAAGGACAGGTGAAATATGAAGTAAGCATAACTAACCTTTTCTTTGTTCCTTATGTCCCTCCCTAGAATTGGTAAGTTTGCTTTGAGAGGTCACTACCTGAAGAGGAGTGACCAGTGCATAGATAGGGAGAGAGGTAGACTATTTGGCAATATTGTTGTAAGCTCACCTGTGCTACTCCTTAAAGGGACAGTCTACACCAGACATTTTATTGTTTAAAAAGATAGATAATCATTTTATTAACCATTCCCCAGTTTTGCATTAGCAACACTGTTATATTAATTCACTTTTTACCTCTGTGATTACCTTGTATATAAGCCTCTGCAGACTGCCCCCTTATTTCAGTTATTTTGACAGACTTGCATTTTAGCCAGTCAGTGCCCTCTCATAAGTAACTCCAAGGGTGTGAGCACAATATTATCTATATGGCACACATGAACTAACGCTCCCCCCCCCCAAGTTGTGAAAAAAAATCAAAATGCATTCAGATAAGAGGCGGCCTTCAAGAGTTAAGAAATTAGCATATGAGCCTTAGAAAATGTACACCCCTAAATGTAGCCACTAGAAGGGGTCTATACACATATTTTTATGTGCTCTCTGTTTCTGTGTTTGTTCATCCAAAATGGAATGATGGGAGTGTAAATTAACATGGAGGGGAAACCTTTCCAAACATTTATTAAATTCTAGGGATTACGATTTACGGAGAAGTGCAGAGTTCGCACCACATTCTAACGATAATTATACCCCAACTTACCTCCTAATCTTACCCAACTGTAGCTATCTAGCAGCACCCTTTTACATATTACCTAAGCATAAAAACCGGGCAGAGGTGTGCTGTTACATTTATTTGTCGAGCAACAAATTACGGTTATTTTCTGCTGTGTTTTTAGATTGTAATTATTAAACGTTAAGTTTTATTTAATATACTCTTTGTGTTCTACAGCATACTTGAAATTACCTATCTATAATAGGTATTTTTGTATAGAAACATAAATATATATGTATGTACATACACACAGTTCCCATAAACCACAATGTAAAGGCACTTTTCAGTGTTTTTTTTCTAACACCCCACTCCCACCAACTTTAGACCCCAAAATCTGCCTAGTGCAGTTGTTTTTAGTTTATAAAAAAAAAGGTGCATTTTTTTTAATTAAAAACTAAAATGCCCTCTATTTTGAGGGCATTTGGGGCACTTTTAGAGAATTAACCAGAGATCTAATCTCTGGTTAATTTTCGGAGCGAGGTCGAGGTAGCAACAATCAGCCACTTGTAATGGCTTTTTAATTATTGCATTCCTGCAAACGGGCAAATTTGCACATTTGCGGAAGCGTAATAATTTAGCGATCCACTTGTAATCTAGCCCTAAGAATGTGCAGGTGGAAATCCATCGCTAATTGCTGCAAATTACAGATTAGCCACTAGATGTCATTGTATATTAAACTCGGTCACTGTAAATGCCTCGCTGATACTTCTGCTTAATCCATTTCACAATTCTTACATGTGTTTCCCATATATAATCCATATGCCTCACATATGCTCCCTGCTATTTATTTCACACATCTCACATGTGTTCCTCAATAAGCTATATGACTCATACATGTTATTTATTATCCACTACAGATGCCACAAACATATGAATGAGTCAGATAAACCAAAATTATTTTTACTACCCCACTCCCATCACATGAATGTTGGATACAGGTAGCATAGAAATGCAAATATTTACACCTAGATTACGAGTTTTGCGTTAGAGGCTGTGCGGTGCTAACGAGCAGTTTTCTCTCACCGTTCACTTACCTGCAGCGCTGGTATTATGGGTTTTTACAAACCCGGCGTTATTAGGCAAGAAGTGAGCGTTGAGCAAAATTTTGCTCCTTACCGCACTCCAATACCATCGCCGCTTAAGTCAGCGGTGAGCTGGTGTAACATGCTCGTGCACGATTTCCCCATAGCAATCAACGGGGAGAGCCGGCTGAAAAAAAGTCTAACACCTGCAAAAAAGCAGCGTAAAACTCAGTAACGCAGCCCCATTGATTCCTATGGGGAAACACATTTTATGTCTACACCTAACACCCTAACATGAACCCCGAGTCTAAACACCCCTAATCTTACACTTATTAACCCCTAATCTGCCGCCCCCGACATTGCAGACACCTATATTATACTTATTAACCCCTAACCTGCCGCTCCAGTCACCGCCGCCACCTACATTATACTTATGAACCCCTAATCTGCTGCCCCCAACATCGCCAATACCTACATTATATTTATTAACCCCTAATCTGCTGCCCCCAATGTCGCCGCCACCTACCTACACTTATTAACCCCTAATCTGCCGCCCCAACGTCGCTGCCACTATAATAAACATATTAACCCCTAAACCCCCGCACTCCCGCAAATATTAGTTAAATATTAACCCTTAATCTGCCGTCCCTAACATCGCCGCCACCTACCTACATTTATTGACCCCTAATCTGCCGCCCCCAACGTCGCTGCCACTATATTAAAGTTATTAACCCCTAAACCTAAGTCCCTAAACATAAAACCCACTAACTTAAATATAATTTAAATAAATCTAAATAAATATTCCTATCATTAACTAAATAATTCCTATTTAAAACCAAATACTTACCTGTAAAATAAACCCTAAGCTAGCTACAATATAACTAATAGTTACATTGTATCTATTTTAGGATTTATTTGTATTTTACAGGCAAGTTTGTATTTATTTTAACTAGGTAGAATAATTATTAAATAGTTATTAACTATTTAATAACTACCTAGCTAAAATAAATACAAATTTACCTGTAAAATAAAACCTAACCTAAGTTACACTAACACCTAACACTAAACTATAATTAAATAAATTAACAAAATTAAATACAATTACCTAAATTAAATTAGCTAAAGTACAAAAACACCCCCACTAAATTACAGAAAATAATAAACAAATTACAGAAATTTAAACTAATTACACCTAATCTAATAGCCCTATTAAAATAAAAAAAGTCCCCCCAAAATAAAAAAAACCCTAGCCTAAACTAAACTACCAATAGCCCTTAAAAGGGCATTTTGCGGGGCATTTTGCGATGCGGGAGGGCCTTGGTTTAGGGGTTAATAGGTAGTTTATGGGTGTTAGTGTACTTTTTAGCACTTTAGTTATGAGTTTTATGCTACGGCGTTGTACCATAAAACTCTTAACTACTGACTTTTAAATGCGTTAGGACTCTTGACAGGGTAGGATGTACCGCTCACTTTTTGGCCTCCCAGGACTGACTCGTAATACCGGCGCTATGGAAGTCCCATAGAAAAAAGACTTTACGGAGTTTATGTAAGTCGGTTTGCGGTAAGGCCAAAGAAGTGTGTGATGCCCCTAAACCTTCAAGACTCGTAATACCAGCGGGCGTAAAAAAGCAGCGTTAAGAGGTCTTAACGCACAACTTGTAATCTAGCCGTTAGTTTTTTACACACAGGATAAATATCCCCCCTTAAAAGCACATTAAAGCTGTTGAAGCTAATGAATGTATTTTGAAATGCATTACAGGCTTTTCTGACTTGTAAAATGGATGCTCCTGTACCAAGAAAATAAAAACAGTTTTATGCTTGTGAGGCGTGTCCCTGTTCACCAATAGAGCAGTGGGAGTTCTGCTTATCATCCAGTGAGCAATTTGTACTTCCTGTTAGCTTCAATCTAAAATAAACAGCTTTATATAACGTTTAATGTAAAAATAGTTTTATCATGTTTCATTATTTATAAAAAAAAAATAGAATGTATTGTCCCATTAGCCTAATGGTTGCATGACTGCTGGCAGAGAGAGAACCCAATGTATTTGCCTCTGAGGAACAGAGCCAGACAGCAGATAAGAACCACACAACCCTTGTAGACTGCTCACATTCTTATCTGAAGTGCGCCTCTAGGCATAACCCAAGTATTCCTGTGTTCCCTTACTGTATTTGTGTTTAAAATTCTATTGCAGAGATCCCAACTACAATCAATTTACAAGATAACCACAGACTGGGAGACCTATCCTGAAGTCCCTCATGTTGCTCTTCATCTTCTATGTAGTTTCTGGTTTATCATAAAGTAACCTCGGACCCCTGAACTTGGGGTAATAATAAACTTTAAAATAAGAATATTTGAACCCCTATCCAACCATCCATGTATGTATTTCTACTCAACTGATATTTTCCCTTTTTTTTTTAGACCCAAAGTGCTGCTTTTTTCCTTTTGTGCAATGTTACCATTGACCATTTAGTTCCTCCCCCCCAGAGCATTATGGGTAGTGTATTTGCAAGGTCGATGTATAACAAGTGGTTCTAAGCAAGGAGACACTTTGCACTTGGTGATCTTGAGCAGAACATGTTCGTGGGGTATTCCAAGATCTGCGTAAGACAGTGAAAACCCTAACTAGAAACACCTCATTCATGCCCCATGCTGTCCATATCTCATAGCTTTACAAAAGAGCACAATAGGCATAACTACAGGGGTCTCAGAAGTTCCAACCAATGCTACGTCTACACCACTAAGGGAGTCTCCTGGCAGTGACGGTGCTAGAACTTGAAATTGGGGGGGGGGGGGGCTAACAAAGGTGGTGAGAATGTTAAAAGGCACAGAACACACACAGCATGCGCTGCCCTTCACATCTCAACAGGGTTTTTACACATGTGTTTAGGAGGTACATAGCACCCCTCAGCACCCCCATAGAACAGTCACTGCCCTGTGGTGCTATAGTCAGTGGTGGAGTCATTACACAGAGGTATGTTGGCGAATTATGTCTGACCACTCTGTGAACCCCCTGCAAAAAAAGGGTTCACAGTTTAAGTGTAATGATTTGCATTGGCAATGTGGTGGCAGGGTCTCCAAGATGGCCACCACAGTCTTGCTGTACAGAAAAAGCTGTCACCATATTTGTACAGAAAGATTGCACCATTGTATATTCTCTGGTACAGACTAGCCAAAGAGGAAGGATGACGTAAAGTAACAGAGAAACTGCTCTTCTTTCTCGTATCTCGCTGCCAGCTCAGCTTTTGTGTATTAGAATCAGGGGACCCTCCACAGCCTTAGCCATGGGACCCAGTGAGGTCCAGTTATGCCCATTAAAGTGCATTTAAAAATGCTTTTTTAATACTTTGATCAGCAATGTATTAATTGTGTGCGCTATCCTAGGCAATGGGAAATGGGCTGCCCTCTAAACCCGCAGCAATTTACCTCATGTCTCACAACTGGAGGTCAGGGACACATGAAAGGTTCATGCACCCCTACTTAACAACCAAAGATAATTGAATTGTTATCAAATTAATAAGACATTTGTAGAGCATACAAGTGAGAAGGAATTATGCTTCATACTGTGCCTCCCTCTAATCCTGCAACCAGCCTAGGCACAGATCTGGTTGGACTAAGCCAAAATACACACTTTCATGTTTAAATGGACACTCTTATGTATAAGATACTGGTGCTTGAGAGAAACTTTGGAAAGTTTCTTTATAAGTTATGGGGCTAAATTATTATATACGCTAAAATGCCCCTTTTAATTGTGTAAAATACTTTATATATACATTATAAAATGGTTTCTCTTTTTTCTTGGTGTTCACAAAGACATTTGCATGGTAAATATATATTTTTATAAGTTTATTAAAGGGATGGAACTTTTAAAATGCCCTTTGACATTAAAAGTAATTATTTTAAGTAGACCAATTTATTATTTATCTTTTTACCATTAGCTTAACAGAACAGGGTGAGTTCTCACAGAAAAACATCAAGTGAAGATCCCTTGTAAGGAGCAGGCAAAGTAAAGTTCCCTCTTTCTCCTCGTTAGTTATATATCAGATCATCAAAATGCCTGACAGGAAAAAAAAATTGTGTGTGAAGGATGGAAAAATGTCACTATAGTTTACTAGTCAAAGGTTAAAAATGACTAGGCCACTGTTAAAAAGTTAAAGATAAGAAAAAGGACATTTTATTACTTGACCGCTGCAACTTCATACGCATCCGGGACTAATAGACTAGCAAATATATTGTAATTGAAGTGTCAATATACTGTATGTAAATTAATATAAAAAAGATGTGAATTATTAAAGGGACATGAAACAAAAAAAAATGTATTTTATGATTCAGATAGATAATACAACTTTAAACAACATTTCAATTTATTTCTATCTAATATGCTTTATTTTTTAGATATCCTTTGTTGAAGAAATAGCAATGCACATGAGCCAATCACACAAGGCATCTATGTGCAACCACCAATCAGCAGCTACTAAACCTATTTAGACATGCTTTTCAACAAATGATATCAAGAGAATTAATCAAATTAGATAATAGAAGTCAATTGGAAAGTTGTTTAACATTGTATGGTTTCTTCTTTTTTTGTCCCCAATGTGTTGTCTCTTTTTCATTATAAAATTGAATACACATCATCCAAACATTTTTTATGAGACATTAAATACCTGTGTTCCCACAAGGAAACAATTGCATAGGCAGCATTCTTTTAAAACAAACACACATATATTGCATCTTGCAAATGATAACCATTTTCAGCTCAGAATACTGCTGTCTGTGCATTAGAGATTTCAGCTCATTGTTTTCTCTTGCACGTGGCTTATGGAAGACTCGTTTTTTTCTGACAAGTTTATTCTTAAAGGGACATTGTTCATGCCTTCTTTTTTTTCATCTTAAAGGGACATAAAAAAAAATATTTAATGATTCAGATAGAGGATACAATTTTAAACAACTTTCCAATTAACTTCAATTATTTAATTTGCTTCCTTCTCTTGTTATCCTTTGCTGAAAAGTTTATCTAGGCATTCTCAGGAGCAGCAGAAAACCTAGGTTCTAGCTGCTGATCTGCTGATTGGTGGCTGCATATATATATATATATATATATATATATCGATTTTCATTGGCTCACCCATGTGTTCAGTTAGAAACCAGTAGTGCATTGCTGCTCCTTCAACAAATGATACCAATAGAATGAAACAGATGAGCTAATAGAAGTAAATTAGAAAGTTGTTTAAAATTGTATTCTCTATCTGAATCATGAAAGAACATTTTTGGGTTTCATGTCCCTTTAAATAGCACATTATGTCTAACAATTGCTGGGCTGTGTTAATAATAAGCTTTTTCTTGCCAGACTTGTTTGTCCCTGTCTACAGCTTTCACTTTTTTTCATGCGAATGATGGTGTTTATTTTATTGTAAACCAATTGTATGTAAATGATTTGTTCTTATATGAGAATTTTTATCTTGAGAACAATGTGATTTGAAGAATATGTCTCAGTTTCCTTATGTATAAATAAAATAACATAATTTATGTAAGAACTTACCTGATAAATTCATTTCTTTCATATTAACAAGAGTCCATGAGCTAGTGACGTATGGGATATACATTCCTACCAGGAGGGGCAAAGTTTCCCAAACCTTAAAATGCCTATAAATACACCCCTCACCACACCCACAAATCAGTTTAACGAATAGCCAAGAAGTGGGGTGATAAGAAAAAAAGTGCGAAGCATATAAAATAAGGAATTGGAATAATTGTGCTTTATACAAAAAAAATCATAACCACCCCAAAAAAGGGTGGGCCTCATGGACTCTTGTTAATATGAAAGAAATGAATTTATCAGGTAAGTTCTTACATAAATTATGTTTTCTTTCATGTAATTAACAAGAGTCCATGAGCTAGTGACGTATGGGATAATGACTACCCAAGATGTGGATCTTTCCACACAAGAGTCACTAGAGAGGGAGGGATAAAATAAAGACAGCCAATTCCTGCTGAAAATAATCCACACCCAAAATAAAGTTTAACAAAAAACATAAGCAGAAGATTCAAACTGAAACCGCTGCCTGAAGAACTTTTCTACCAAAAACTGCTTCAGAAGAAGAAAATACATCAAAATGGTAGAATTTAGTAAAAGTATGCAAAGAGGACCAAGTTGCTGCTTTGCAGATCTGGTCAACCGAAGCTTCATTCCTAAACGCCCAGGAAGTAGATACTGACCTAGTAGAATGAGCTGTAATTCTCTGAGGCGGAATTTTACCCGACTCAACATAGGCAAGATGATTTAAAGATTTCAACCAAGATGCCAAAGAAATGACAGAAGCTTTCTGGCCTTTCCTAGAACCGGAAAAGATAAGAAATAGACTAGAAGTCTTACAGAAAGATTTCGTAGCTTCAACATAATATTTCAAAGCTCTAACAACATCCAAAGAATGCAACGATTTCTCCTTAGAATTCTTAGGATTAGGACATAATGAAGGAACCACAATTTCTCTACTAATGTTGTTGGAATTCACAACTTTAGGTAAAATTCAAAAGAAGTTCGCAACACCGCCTTATCCTGATGAAGAATCAGAAAAGGAGACTCATAAGAAAGAGCAGATAATTCAGAAACTCTTCTGGCAGAAGAGATGGCCAAAAGGAACAAAACTTTCCAAGAAAGTAATTAATATCCAATGAATGCATAGGTTCAAATGGAGGAGCTTGAAGAGCCCCCAGAACCAAATTCAAACTCCAAGGAGGAGAAATTGACTTAATGACAGGCTTTATACAAACCAAAGCTTGTACAAAACAATGAATATCAGGAAGAATAGCAATCTTTCTGTGAAAAAGAACAGAAAGAGCAGAGATTTGACCTTTCAAGGAACTTGCGGACAAACCCTTATCTAAACCATCCTGAAGAAATTGTAATATTCTCGGTATTCTAAAAGAATGCCAAGAAAAATGATGAGAAAGACACCAAGAAATATAAGTCTTCCAGACTCTATAATATATCTCTCTGGATACAGATGTACGAGTCTGTAACATAGTATTAATCACAGAGTCAGAGAAACCTCTTTGACCAAGAATCAAGCGTTCAATCTCCATACCTTTAAATTTAAGGATTTCAGATCCTGATGGAAAAAAGGACCTTGAGACAAAAGGTCTGGTCTTAACGGAAGAGTCCACGGTTGGCAAGAGGCCATCCGGACAAGATCCGCATACCAAAACCTGTGAGGCCATGCCGGAGCTACCAGCAGAACAAACGAGCATTCCTTCAGAATCTTGGAGATTACTCTTGGAAGAAGAACTAGAGGCGGAAAGATATAGGCAGGATGATACTTCCAAGGAAGTGAAAATGCATCCACTGCCTCCGCCTGAGGATCCCGGGATCTGGACAGATACCTGGGAAGTTTCTTGTTTAGATGAGAAGCCATCAGAACTATTTCTGGAAGTTCCCACATTTGAACAATCTGAAGAAATACCTCTGGGTGAAGAGACCATTCGCCCGGATGCAACGTTTGGCGACTGAGATAATCCGCTTTCCAATTGTCCATACCTGGGATATAAACCGCAGAGATTAGACAGGAGCTGGATTCCGCCCAAACCAAAATTCGAGATACTTCTTTCATAGCCAGAGGACTGTGAGTCCCTCCTTGATGATTGATGTATGCCACAGTTGTGACAATGTCTTATCTGAAAACAATGAACAACTCTCTCTTCAGAAGAGGCCAAGACTGAAGAGCTCTGAAAATTGCACGGGGTTCCAAAATATTGATCGGAAATCTCACCTCCTGAGATTCCCAAACCCCTTGTGCCGTCAGATACCCCCACACAGCTCCCCAACCTGTAAGACTCATATCTGTTGAGATTATAGTCCAGGTCGGAAGAACAAAGAAGCCCCCTGAACTAAACGATGGTGATCTGTCCACCATGTCAGAGAGTGTCGTAAAATCGGTTTAAAGATATTAATTGAGATATCTTTGAGTAATCCCTGCACCATTGGTTCAGCATACAGAGCTGAAGAGGTCGCATGTGAAAACGAGCAAAGGAGATCGCATCTGATGCGGCAGTCCTAAGATCCAACATTTCCATGCATAAGGCTACCAAAGGGAATGATTGTGACTGAAGGTTTTGACAAGCTGATATCAATGTTAAACTTCTCTTGTCTGACAAGGACAGAGTCATAGACACTGAATTTATCTAGAAACCTAAAAAGGTTACCCTTGTCTGAGGAATCAATAAACTGATTGGTAAATTGATCCTCCAACCATGAACTTGAAGAAACAACACAAGTCGATTCGTATGAGACTCTTCGAAAATGAGAAGACTGAGCAAGTACCAAGATATCGTCCAAATAAGGAAATACCAAAACCCTGTTCTCTGATTACAGAAAGAAGGGCACCGAGAACCTTTGAAAAAAATTCTTGGAACTGAGGCTAGGCCAAATAGTAGAGCCATAAAACTGGTAATGCTTGTCTAAAAAGAGAATCTCAGACACTAAAAGTGATCTGGATGAATCGGAATATGCAGATACACATCCTGTAAATCTATTGTAGACATATAATGCCCTTGCTAAACAAAAGGCAGGATAGTCCTACAGTAACCATCTTGAATGTTGGTATCCTAACATAACGAATCAATAATGATAGATCCAGAACTGGTCTGAAGGAATTGACCTTCTTTGGTACAATGAAGAGATAAAATAAAACCCCAGCCCCTGTTCCAGAACTGGAACTGGCATAAATACTCCAGCCAACTCTAGATCTGAAACACATTTCAGAAATGCTGAGCCTTGCTGTGTTAACTGGGACACGGGAAAGAAAAGAATCTCTTAGCAGGAGGCCTTAACTTGAAGCCAATTCTGTACCTTTCTGAAACAATGTTTCTGAAACCAGAGATTAAGAACGGAATTGATCCAAATTTCTTTGAAGAAAACGTAATCTGCCCCATACCAGCTGAGCTGGAATAAGGGCCGCACCTTCATAGGTACTTAGGAGCTGGCTATAGGTTTCTATAAGGCTCGGATATATTCCAAACTGGAAATAGTTTCCAAACTGATACCGCTCCTGAGGATGAAGGATCAGGCTTTTGTTCCTTGTTGTGAGGAAAGGAACGAAATGAATATTTACCCTGGAAAGAAAAGGAAAGCAAAGTTGACTTAGAAGACATGTCAGCATTCCAAGTTTTAATCCATAAAGCTTTTCTAGCTAAAATAGCTAGAGACATATACCTGACATCAACTCTAATGATATCAAAAGATGGTATCACCAACAAAATTATTAGCATGTTATAGAATAATAATAATGCTATAAAATTATGATCTGTTACTTGTTGCGCTAAAGCTTCTAACCAAAAAGTTGAAGCTGCAGCAACATCCGCTAAAAATATAGCAGGTCTAAGAAGATTACCTGAACATAAGTAAGCTTTTCTTAGAAAGGATTCAATTTTCCTATCTAAAGGATCCTTAAATGAAGTACTATCTGCCATAGGAATAGTAGTACATTAGCAGGAGTAGAGACAGCCCCATAACCTTAGGGATTTTTGTCCCAAAAAACTCTAATCTGTCAGATGGCACAGGATATAATTTGCTTAAACGTCTAGAAGGAGTAAATAAATTACCCAAATTATTCCATTCCCTGGAAATTACTTCAGAAATAGCATCAGGGAGATAAAACACTTCTGGAATAACTACAGGAGATTTAAAAACCTTATTTAAACGTTTACATTTAGTATCAAGAGGACCAGAATCCTCTATTTCTAATGCAAATAATACTTCTTTAAGTAAAGAACGAATAAATTCCATCTTGAACAAATACAAAGATTTATCAGCATCAACCTCTGAGACAGAAACCTCTGAACCAGAAGAACCATTATCAGTATCAGAATGATGATGTTCATTTAAAAATTCATCTGAAAAAAAGAGAAGTTTTAAAAGACTTTTATGTATACTAGAAGGAGAAATAACAGACATAGCCTTCTTAATGGATTTAAAATAAATAAAATCTCTTATGTTATCAGGAACACTCTGAAAATTAGATGTTGACGGAACAGCAACAGGTAATGTAACAGTACTAAAGGAAATTTTATCTGCATTAATAAGTTTGACATGACATGCAATACAAATAACAGCTGGAGAAACAGATACCAAAAGTTTATAGCAGACTTAGCTTGGTAGCTCCAGCACTGTGCAGTGATTTTCCTGTAGTAACTTCTGACTCAGTTGCAACGTGGAACATCTTGCAATATGTAAAAGAAAAAAACAACATATAAAGCAAAATTGATCAAATTCCTTAAATGACAGTTTCAGGAATGGGAAAAAAATGCCAGTGAACAAGCTTCTAGCAACCAGAAGCAATAAATAATGAGACTTAAATAATGTGGAGACAAAAATGACGCCCATATTTTTTAGCGCCAAAAAAGACGCCCACATTATTTGGCGCCTAAATGCTTTTGGCGCCAAAAATGACGCCACATCCGGAACGCCGACATTTTTGGCGCAAAATAACGTCAAAGAATGACGCAACTTCCGGCGACACGTATGACGCCGGAAACGGAAATAGAATTTTTGCGCCAAAAAAAGTCCGCGCCAAGAATGACGCAATAAAATGAAGCATTTTCAGCCCCCGCGAGCCTAACAGCCCACAGGGAAAAAGTCAAATTTTAAGGTAAAATATGTTAAATTAAAATGCATTATCCCAAATATGAAACTGACGGTCTGAAAATAAGGAAAGTTGAACATTCTGAGTCAAGGCAAATAAATGTTTGAATACATATATTTAGAACTTTATAAACAAAGTGCCCAACCATAGCTAGGAGTGTCACAGAAAATAAGACTTACTTACCCCAGGACACTCATCTACATATAGCAGATAGCCAAACCAGTACTGAAACGAGAATCAGCAGAGGTAATGGTATATATAAGAGTATATCGTCGATCTGAAAAGGGAGGTAAGAGATGAATCTCTACGACCGAAAACAGAGAACCTATGAAATAGACCCCTTAGAAGGAGATCACTGCATTCAAATAGGCAATACTCTCCTCACATCCCTCTGACATTCACTGCACGCTGAGAGGAAAACCGGGCTCCAACTTGCTGCGGAGCGCATATCAACGTAGAATCTAGCACAAACTTACTTCACCACCTCCATCGGAGGCAAAGTTTGTAAAACTGATTTGTGGGTGTGGTGAGGGGTGTATTTATAGGCATTTTAAGGTTTGGGAAACTTTGCCCCTCCTGGTAGGAATGTATATCCCATACGTCACTAGCTCATGGACTCTTGTTAATTACATGAAAGAAATATATATATAAATAAATAAATATATAAAAGTATATCATATATAATAGATACTTTTTCATACAAACATTATTTTAAAACATCAGATTACTTAAGACTGTCACAAGTTTATAAAATAAAAATGGTACATTTTATACTGTGAAGAAATATAGCACATAGGTATTAAACATTTACAAGGCCATTGAAAATAGTTCCATATATCCAATATTTGGCTTCAAAATACCTTGTTATTCTTTTTATAGTAACCTAATTCTTCATAATAGAAAATGTGTTGGAATTTCTTTAAAAGTGTATTCTGCAAAGAGTCTTTTTGACTGGGAATTAAATTAAGGTTTCAGAATTGTTCAGGACCTCATCTTCCCACAAACCCTCCATAAGAGGTTACTACTTTTGGGACATATGTTTGACATTTACTAACTTGTGTCAGTTTTAATTACAAATTCAAACTGCATTAAACAATTAAAGGCTTATTTGTTAAAGCATGTAATTTTTGCACTACAACTACTACAACACAAAGGTTAAACACATATATAAAGTCCTGCTTGGGAGCATCAAGTAATGCATTTTCTGAGTAGAAAAGTGTGGGTAAGCCAATCAGGAGTGTCAGGTAGACACAGCCCACCAAGCA
This sequence comes from Bombina bombina, assembly GCF_027579735.1. Taxonomy (NCBI): domain Eukaryota; kingdom Metazoa; phylum Chordata; class Amphibia; order Anura; family Bombinatoridae; genus Bombina; species Bombina bombina. The sequence goes on along the minus strand of NC_069500.1, from coordinate 419,272,944 downwards.
CCAGCAGGTTCCTGGTTGGGAGCCGCAATGTAAAAAAGGACATATGCTTAAAGGGACACTGAACCCAAATTTTTTCTTTCATGATTCAGATAGAGCATGCAATTTTAAGCCACGTTCTAATTTATTCCTATTATCAATTTTTCTTCATTCTCTTGCTATCTTTATTTTAAAAAGAAGACATCAAAGCTTTTTTTTATTATTCAGAACTCTGAACTTTTTTATTGGTGGATGAGTTTATCCACCAATCAGCAAGAACAACCCAGGTTGATCACCAAAAGTGGGCCGGCATCTAAACTTACTTTCTTGCATTTCAAATAAAAATACCAAGAGAATGAAGAAAATGTGATAATAGGAGTAAATTAGAAAGTTGCTTAAAATGTCATGCTCTATCTGAATCACGAAAGAAAAAATGTGGGTACAGTGTCCCTTTAAAGATTGCAGCATGTGATATTGTCATATCTCTTAAAGTAGCTATATTATTAACATACTTATTGTACCTTATATGTATTTATTTAAGACTTTACAGATATAATTCCATAGCAAAGACAGCGGAATATTAATCCTGCAAACATTGTTTTTTTTAAGAATATCAATAAAATAATAAAAAAATTATTATTTTCATTTGTTGATTAGCAATATTTTAAGATATTTCTCCTTTTTCTATACATTTAGCACTTTGTTATGTAAACATTTGTACTGTAACACACAGAATTCTAGAGCTTCACATATGCAATGCGTGTGATGACGGACTGAAACCCAGCAGTGTTTGAACAGTACGTGCATTCTCTTTAGGTTTGTTCTTTAGAGACGGTTTTAGCTTTTGTTAAGAGCATTATATGGAAAATAGGAAGCAAATGTTGACTTTCATCTACTCTTTTCAGTATTTCAGGTAAACACAGGAGGGGAGGGAGAGGGGGGGTCTGTAGGTTTAAGATGAGAGAGGGACAAGTCTTGGCCTGTGGGAGCAGAGAAAAAGAAGCTCCCTCTCCCCCTCCCCTCCATGCCCTGGAGGACTCATAGATAGAACACAGGCTCACTGGGGCATGCTATAATACATTAAATGGGACGCTGGGGCCCACTAATGGCAGGCAACAGGCTAATTAACCCAATTAACCCCCTCCCTGGCAATTGCTACAATGTTACCAGGCAGGCTGGCATCCCCCAGGCTGAGCAGGGAGTGTCTGTTGACTAGTGACACCAGCTTTCTGAATGGGCCAACCCCCATCGTGCAAATGCCGGATTAGTTAGCTGAGCAGCAAGTCCAATAGATGTGAGGAATCAGGAGAATGTGGTTAAAATGCCAGGCTCTGAAGTAGGTGACCGAGAAGAAAGTAAATCTAGAATTACTATTAAGGTAAACATGGGATAAGTCAGCAAAATAAATGGTACAAGAATGTAGTTGCTAACTCAGGTGTTTTTTTATGGGGTTTTTTTTAAACGTCTTCTCAGTGCAGTAAAAATGGTGTATGAAACAAAACACTGCATTCTCCTTTATCAAACTGCAGGCCCTATATTACATACTGCAAACTGCCAGACTAAATTATATACTGCAAACTGACGGACTATATAACATACTGCAAACTGACGGACTATATATCATACTGCAAACTGACGTACTATATTATATACTGCAAACTGACGTACTATATTATATACTGCAAACTGACGGACTATATAACATACTGCAAACTGCAGGACTAAATTATATACTGCAAACTGACGGACTATATTATATACTGCAAACTGATGGACTATATAAAACATACTGCAAACTGACGAACTATATAACATACTGCAAACTGACGGACTATATAACATACTGCAAACTGACGTACTATATAACATACTGCAAACTGACGGACTATATAACATACTGCAAACTGCAGGACTAAATTATATACTGCAAACTGACGGACTATATTATATACTGCAAACTGATGGACTATATAAAACATACTGCAAACTGACGAACTATATAACATACTGCAAACTGACGGACTATATAACATACTGCAAACTGACGTACTATATTATATACTGCAAACTAATGGACTATATAACATACTGCAGTTCACAGAGGTAGAAAAGTGGATCTCAAAAAACAAACTCTTCCTAAACACTGACAAAACTGTCACAATGATCTTTGGAACGGGACCTAAACTACACAAACTACAAAATTCCCATCTATGCATCAAAACAAAATCAAATTGCACACTGACCGCAGTCCACTCTTTTAAATACTTTACTATGTTGTTAGACCCCAATCTATCTTTTGGCCTCCATATAGAAAAACTGGCATCTAAACTTTATCCAAAAATAGGTGCCCGGTACAGAAACAAATCCTGCCTCAGCCCTACAGTAAAGGAAAAGATTGTACAGCAAATGCTGATGCCAATCGTGGATTATGGAGATGTAGTATATGCACCTGCACCTTAATAAACTTAATACATTGTATAACTCGTTCTGCCGCTTTGTGCTACAATTTCACTACAGGACCCACCATTGTGACATGCTAAAAGAACTAAACTGGCTGTAGTTGGAATACAGACGCACCCTCCATCTTTCCTGCCTTGTGTTTAAGAGCTTTTCTGGGAAGCTCCCACCCTACCTGAGCAGTATGCTCTCCCCGGCTATTCCCACCTCCTATAACCTCCGATCCAGTACCAGCACATTATTTAGCTTGCCTCAATACAAAAAGAAAGCAGCTCGATCCTCCTTTTCCTACAGAGCACCACAATTATGGAAGGACCTCCCGCACACTTTCAAACCTTCCACAAGCCTAATATCCTTTAAGAGATCCCTCTCTACATATCTCAAAACAGAATGCGCCTGTCATTGTTGATTATATATTTCCTACCTGTTCTATGTTAAATTTTTGAACATAATATATTGTGTATTATTATTGTTTTTGTATTTTATTATACCCTATTGTATCAATGCAATGTTTTGTGTACCCAGGACATACTTGAAATTGAGAGAAATCTCAATGTATCTTTCCTGGTAAAATATTTTATAAATAAAATAGTAAATAAACTGACAGACTATATAACATACTGCAAACTGACGGACTATATAACATACTGCAAACTGACGGACTATATAACATACTGCAAACTGGCGGACTATATTACATACTGCAAACTGCCAACACTATATTATATATAGCAAACTGCCGGCACTATATAACATACTGCAAACTGCCAACACTATATTATATATAGCAAACTGCCAGCACTATATTATATATAGCAAACTGCCAGCACTATATTACATACTGCAAACTGCCAACACTATATTATATGCCCATTTTGAGTATGATTGAGTTACATTTCCAGTACAGTATATAAATGAAAGTCATCTTATCTATTCCTTTTCCCCAAATTCATTTACAATTTCTCGACAAACATTGAAGTGTGATTATGTTTACACTAGTAAAAGCAACTAAACTTCCTCTCCCTCAGACTAAGGGACACATTCCCACGTTGGCATTACGTCCTTTTTTGCCACTCCTTCCAGGATGTGGGAATTTTCTAGGGTGTCCTTAAAGCGCACAGAGTTGGCAGACAAAAATTAACATCTGCTGATCAGAGATACACAGCAAGCGCCACGCGCAGCCTGACACCTCTTTCCCCCTGCTCATGTCAGCACAGAGCCAGGCTCCCTGCCAGGGAAAGCTTTATCGAGGGCCTCCCTGACTGGCAGAGTGCCCATGCTGTCACACACACATTTGCATGTGATCACAGATACAGAGGTAGTGAAATACCAGCTTAGTGCCCCACAGCAGATACTGCCACCCTCTCAACGTATACGTTTGTTCTATGCTGACTCCTTGTACTAACACCAACTACCTGATTTAGAACCATCCTTTCTTTCCTTACTGCAGATGGCAGAATGTTTCCTTCTGCTTTGTAGCTATTTGCATAATGATTTTGCATGAGCAAATATTACAGCACATTGCACAATGAGAAAAAATAATTGTACATTTCCTACAACTATTTGTCAAATCTTATTTTGCTGCAGTGTACATGTCCTATGTTGTTTTTTTTAAATGTCTCAATGACTTTCACAATGGCTCACGCAAACATTAAAGTTTCAGTAATGCTAAAGCTTGTATTTCTATATACATAATAAATTATCAACATTATTTAAAAATATAGTCTGTATACAAACTCAATGACCTACAGATGTATAGCTTAGAGGAGAGGGGAAGGGAGGAGGGAAAGAGGTGATATGATAGTAACTTTCAAGTACATTAAAGGGCTTAGTAAAGCTGAGGCTGTGAGTATTTTTCATAAAAAGAAAAAGGGGTCAAGCTGAAGGGTAGTAGATTCAGGAGTAATTTGTGGAAGCATTTCTTTACAGAAAGGGTGATTGATTCATGGAATAACCTTCCACAAGAGGTGGTAATGACAAACACTGTTCTCCAATCGCCTCTCTAGCTACAATAAAAGTGCCATATGGGGAGAGTGCTGATTGGACAAATATTTAAACCTTTAGCTCACAGAAAAATTGACTTTTGAAATGGGCGGTGGAGCGCGCAGTATTTGAATTTCATATCTATATTAAACAGTAAGTTATAACGCATCTTCCTTACAACTGATTAATTAAACTCCATCTTAAATATCACTATAACATTCCGGATCTGATTTTAAAAAAAGGGAGAGTTTACCATCACTTTATGCCCTAGAAACACCCAAGACCCACTATTTTAAAGTCGATTGCCTGCTCTTTCACTTTAAAAAAATAAAAACATATACAATTAAAAATATTTACACTTATAATGGGCCATCAAAAATGCCTAGAGACCCCAATGATCCCTTGCTCTAAAGCTCAGAACCCCCTCTTTAAAATAAAGCCCCTATGTAAGTTTGAATCACCAGGTGATCACTTTGGCAATATTATTCACACATAGTGTGAATAAATGTGCATTAATAAGAGTAGAGGCTCATGGGAGCCCCTTCATGCATATCAACATGATGTAAATGTACCCAAAGTGCCTAATTTATATGAGGATAACCCCTTTTTATTTTGACTATAGAGCTTACAAAAATCAAACACATGCACCATTCTTTGCAACCGTATTTATTAAAATTGTATAATATATATATATATATATATATATATATATATATATATATATATATATATATATTTGTAGTAACAAGATAGTAGGTAAAGTAGTACTAATGGTAAGTACCTATAGGTGCCAAATATTTTTGTAATCAACAAGCACCTGTTAGGGGGAGGGGCAATATAGCACTAAGGAGACTCATAGATAAATGAGTTACAAAGTCTGCAACAAACCCCTCTGAGGAAGCGTGAGCGAAACACGTGTCAGGGGTCTGGCTTCAGAGAGTTCATACTCTCATTTTTTAACCGCTTACTCTCTATGATAACTGTTGATTGTCAATAGCTTGTAAATCTGTGTTATATTCTGAGATCAGACGTTGTGCTATGTTAGTGAAACAAGTCAGTTAAACGTTAATCTAGCCCCCGCTATAGAAGGGGCTTAAGCAGACAGAATCTATTACACTGAATAGCTGTGCTAAAGTTAACTGTGCAAGCAAGGACTTTATAATTACAGATAGAGTATTAGCTTATTAGCTTTGATCTCGCAATCTGACATCCAACATATTAACACGTCCTCTTGTTACAGAATTATTTCTGAATTTATTAATAGCCGGCTGCAAAAAATATTGTTTGTATCTAACTGTTTAATATTATACAAACCAAGTACAATGTTTCATATTTAGATACATGACTCTCAGAGGTATTATTCACATACCTATGCTATATATTGATATTGAGAGAGTTCAAGCAGATATAATCTATTACATTGAACAGCTATGCTAAAGTTAACTGTGCAAGCAAGGACTTTATAATTACAGATAGATTATTAGCTAGATAGCTTTAATCTCATAACTTGACATTCCACATATTAACTGGTCCTCTTGTTACAGCATTATTTTTTAATTTATTAAAGGGACAGTTCACCCAAACATTTTCTCCCCTTTAAATTATTCCCAATGATCCTTTTAACCTGCTAGAGTGTATTAAATTGGTTACATGTAGCTCCTTTACTTCTATTTCAGCATTTGAAATAGCTGATTTAGCCTGTGGTATCGCCACCTATACTGAACAAATTAATACTGGAGTATAGGCTATTGAATAGCCTAAGTATACACAGCCAGCAGAAGAGATTACACTCTCAGTGGGATACAGGATAGTTAAGTAATAAAATTATCATTTACCATTGTTCTCTCTATGTATTGAGCTTTGGTGTTCTAGCCAAATAAAAGATAAGGAAGCAAATCTGTTTACACAAACTTAGAACATAAGTTCTATCACCTTTAAGTTCAACCCATTGTAATAGGCTGTGGTTTCAAAGCACAAAATCAGCTACTTCATATACACAAATAAACATGAAAATGGAATTTCTCAAATATTTTATACTCTGCAGTTGGTATAACAAGTCATTTAATATACATGAATGGAAAAACAATTTTACTGTACTGTCCCTTTAATAGCCGGCTTAAAAAGATATTTTTTTGTATCTGACTGCTTGATATTATACAAACCAAGTACAATTTTTCATATCTAGATACATGATTCTCACAGGTGTTATTCACACACCTATACTAAATATTAATATCTAGAGATTTTAAGCAGACAGAATCTATTACACTGAACAGCTGTGCTAAAGTTGACTGTGCAAGCAAGGACTTTATAATTACAGATAGAGTATTAGCTAGATAGCTTTAATCTCATAATCTGACATCCCTCATATTAACAGGTCCTCTTGTTACAGCATTATTTCTGAATTTATTAATAACCGGCTACAAAAGATATTGTTTGTATCTGACTGCTTGATATTATACAAACCAAGTATAATGTTTCACATATAGATACATGATTCTCAGAGGTATTATTCACACATTTATGCTATATATTGATATCTAGAGAGTTTAAGTGTTTTTAAACGTGTATGATTGAATAGTTAAACCAATAAAGATAAAGTATGAATGGTTAAAAATCATTCCTGTATTATTCAGTAACAATTTTTCCTAAATAATTGCAGGGTTAAAGCACTCTTTTTTGTTGCAGACTTTGTAACACATTTATCTATATATATTTGTAATAGGGAGGGATTTGTTAGCAAATGAATGCCGAATATGGTCGCATTTGGCTATTTTGAAAGCTGGATATCTTCTTGAAAAGATGCAAAACATTAAGATCTAGAGTTGCACTTATTAGGTTATCAAAAAGGCCAAGAGACCACCGCCTATATAGGTTTTAATAGCCAGGTGATCACGTGGCATGTAAAGGTAAAACTTAATTAAAAAAATAAAAACATATACATTTAAATATATTTACATTTATAATAGGCAATCAAAAATGCCTAGAGATCCGCATAACCCCTTGCTATAAAACCCAGAATCCCTTCTTTAAAATAAAGCCCCTATATAAGATTTAATTGCCAGCTGATCAGTGGGGTAATAGCGATCACCTGGAGTGAATAAATGTGCATTTATTTTAGTTAGAGGCTCATGGGAGCCCCATGTGCACATCAAAAGTATATACTGTAACTATACCAAAAGGGCGGCGCTTATTTATAACCACTTCATATGAAACTAGCGATGCTGATTGGATTAGCAATGTTTTCTGCTTGCTTGGGACCTGCAGTCCTCTGAGGTCCCAAGTAGTACTTCTACTGGGTGTTTAACCTCTTTGTGGGAGTTAAACGCACAGTAGTGCAGGGTTGATGTTCATAAAATGACATATATATATATATATATAATACTTCAACTATAATGGCCCTTTAAAGGAACAGTAAACCTTGACAGATAACAGAATTAATTTTAAACACTGTTGTTGCCTAGGCTGAAAACTTACCAGGTGCATTTAGATATGATTTTTATCCTTACAGGGTGTGACAGCCAATGCAATTGTGCAGCACTGCTACAGGATAAATACAATGATAGGTCAGGGAGCACTACAATACTTAAGTATAGTTTGTAGGTTTATTTTCAAATTTTCCAGGGCAACATTGTTTTTAAAGCCATGGTTCAAATCTGTTGCAGTACTATGCAATGTTTTCTATCCCTTTAACCCCTGCATTCCCCTCACCAAGACCCTGCTTGTATTTGCAACTGGAAAATGACTGCATCACTTACACATGATCTCACCATTTAATAACAAAAACGTTCCAGAGTGCAAGTTTCCAATATCAGGTAGGTGAGTTTGCAAACTTACATTCTGTTATAAATGTACAGCTGCTGTCATTGAATTTCCTTTGTTTGCTAAATATGGTAATTGAGAAGTTGTTGGTGGTGGATTCATGGAATAACCTCCCAATAGTGGTGATAAGCACAAGGGCTGTAAAAGAATTTAAAAAAATGCCTGGGACATGCATAAGGCTATCCTAAGAAAGAAGTAACATGTAATATGTATAGACTACTTGATTGGCCTTTTTGTTCTTATCTACTATCAAATTCTATTTTTCAATGTTTAACCACTTTGTATTCCAATGTTCACTGTAAATGTCTGTGTAACTTTATTATATTAATGGGATTTGATACTGGAGACTATTTTCCAGTTCCTCACAATATCACACACTGAGATAAATAGTACATCTAATACACAGGTGAAATTGATTCACTAACAAGCCTTCTATGCAAATAGTCTTTCCTGCTTATACACAAGAAAAGCTTGACAGCTTAGAGCGAAATCTTTCCTTATTTAGCATTATACTATAGTGCATACCCCTCTAACAGTCCCGATTCTTTTAGGGGTCTATCCCACTATTCCAGGAAGCTTGCAATCTGTCTCGCATTGCCCCATGCATTTTTTTTTAATTCTATTGGGCCCATGCACAGAAGCAGCTGGCTTTTCTCTCTCAGGATTAGATACCTGTTAGATTCCCTGTGGAAAAGGAATGGTGTGTGGGTTAAGCAGGAGTTAGAAGGCTGTATACCCTCTGACCTCAGGTAGTGATAACGTCTAACCCCTGGTGATAATACTAGCATGCCTTCAGTTTTATACGATGAGCAGTGCTAACACCAGGGTAACGAACAGTGGCAGCCTCAGACTGCCAGCTAATGTGCTTGCCAACCCCAGGACCCTATATAATGAATTACAGATACCCATATATAATGTAGTGTGTGTATCTGAATGTATAAGTGTGTGTTTGTATCTACATGTATAAGTGTATGCTATGTAGTGTGTGTATCTGCATGTATAAGTGTAAGCTAAGTAGTTTGTTTATCTGCATGTATAAGTGTAAGCTATGCAGTGTGTGTGTGTGTATCTGTATGTATAAGTATGTGTGTGTATCTACATGTATAAGTGTATGCTATATAGTGTGTGTGTATCTGCATGTATAAGTGTAAGCTATGTAGTGTGTGTGTATCTGTATGTATACATGTGTATGTCTATCTGCATGTATAAGTGTATGCTATGTAGTGTGTGTGTATCTACATGTATAAGTGTATACTATGTAGTGTCTGTGTATCTGCATGTATAAGTGTATGCTGTGTAGTGTGTGTGTATCTGCCTGTATACGTGTATACTATGTAGTGTCTGTGTATCTGCATGTATAAGTGTATGCTGTGTAGTGTGTGTGTATCTGCCTGTATAAGTGTATATGTAGTGTGTGTGTGTGTGTGTGTGTATCTGCATGTGTAAGTGTATGCTATGTAGTGTATGTGTGTATCTGTATGCACAAGTGTATGCTATGTACTGTGTATCTGCATGTGTAAGTGTATGATATGTAGTGTTTGTGTGTGTATCTGCATGTGTAAGTGTATGCTATGTAGTGTTTGTGTGTGTATCTGCATGTGCAAGTGTATGCTATGTAGTGTGTGTGTGTGTATCTGCCTGTATAAGTGTATGCCATGTAGTGTGTATCTGCATGTGTAAGTGTATGCTATGTAGTGTGTGTGTGTGTATCTGCCTGTATAAGTGTATGCTATGTAGTGTGTATCTGCATGTGTAAGTGTATGCTATGTAATGTGTGTGTATCTGCCTGTATAAGTGTATGCTATGTAGTGTGTATCTGCATGTGTAAGTGTAAGCTATGTAGTGTGTGTGTATCTGCCTGTATAAGTGTTTGCTATGTAGTGTGTATCTGCATGTGTAAGTGTATGCTATGTAGTGTGTGTGTGTGTATCTGCCTGTATAAGTGTTTGCTATGTAGTGTATATCTGCATGTGTAAGTGTATGCTATGTATTGTGTGTGTGTATCTGCATGTATAAGTGTTTGCTATGTAGTGTGTATCTGCATGTGTAAGTGTATGCTATGTAGTGTGTGTGTGTGTATCTGCCTGTATAAGTGTTTGCTATGTAGTGTGTATCTGCATGTGTAAGTGTATGCTATGTAGTGTGTGTGTGTGTATCTGCCTGTATAAGTGTTTGCTATGTAGTGTGTATCTGCATGTGTAAGTGTATGCTATGTAGTGTGTGTGTGTGTATCTGCCTGTATAAGTGTTTGCTATGTAGTGTGTATCTGCATGTGTAAGTGTATGCTATGTAGTGTGTGTGTGTGTATCTGCCTGTATAAGTGTTTGCTATGTAGTGTGTATCTACATGTGTAAGTGTATGCTATGTAGTGTGTGTGTGTGTGTATCTGCCTGTATAAGTGTTTGCTATGTAGTGTGTATCTGCATGTGTAAGTGTATGCTATGTAGTGTGTGTGTGTGTGTGTATCTGCCTGTATAAGTGTTTGCTATGTAGTGTGTATCTGCATGTGTAAGTGTATGCTATGTAGTGTGTGGGTGTGTGTATCTGCCTGTATAAGTGTTTGCTATGTAGTGTGTATCTGCATGCGTAAGTGTATGCTATGTAGTGTGTGTGTGTGTGTATCTGCCTGTATAAGTGTTTGCTATGTAGTGTGTATCTGCATGTATAAGTGTTTGCTATGTAGTGTGTATCTGCATGTGTAAGTGTATGCTATGTAGTGTGTGCGTGTGTATCTGCATGTGTAAATGTATGCTATGTAGTGTGTTACTGTGCATTTTTGATGACTTTAAAAGGCCAGAATCTAGAATATTAATGAGGAAAGCAGAGAGCAGTTTTAAAGAATCTATTATTAAATGTCCAATTAAGATAGAAATATTTAGCACTGTCTCTGCAAAGGCTAATTAAACACAGAGCTCACATAGCTATACCAGTGGTTTGAGCTTGTGTTTGCTTTGCTGCGTATTAAAGAATATTAAAAGATATGACTTTATTTAGAATTTTATTTATATTACTTTGGTCTTATGATTTTTTTAAGCCCCATCCCTGCTCCTGCCCACCACATATCACACTTTTGCCACGGAGGGGAGGGGGGCCCTGTCCCTCTTTTGAAATGTTAGGAGGTATGCTATAGTGTATGTGTCTCTCCTTCAAATTCATAACCCTGCATAACAGGATAGAGAGCTCTCAAGCTGTGGAGAGCTTTAGGTCATTAAACCCTTAAAAGGATATAAACCCCAACATTTTTATTTCATGATTCAAATAGAGCATACAGTTTTAACCAACTTTCAAATATACTTCTATTATCAAATTGTCTTTGTTTTATCATTATCCTTTGTTGAAACACAGGAAGGTAAGATCAAGAGTGTGCACGTGTCTGTAGCACTAAATGGCAGCAATTTCCAGACATGTGCACGCTACCTACTACCTATCTAGATATCTCTTCTACAAAGAATAACATGAGAACAAAGCAAATTTGATAACATAAGTAAATTAGCAACTTTTTTAAATTGTATGCTCTGTTTGAAACATGAAAAAATAATTTGTGTTTCATGTCCATTTAATCAGAGCTCATAATTATATTTTGTAAACCTTCAGTAATAGATATGAAGCTTAGAGGATGTGCCTGGTTTCTGTAGTGGATCTTGTTTAAAATATCATATTTATTGTAAAAGTATGGCAGTTCAATGGGAAAAAATGCCCCTCCACCAATTGTGAATCTGTTAGGATTCACAGAAAGGGGCCATTGGTAAAGATGTATTTGAAAGCAGCTTCTATACCAGTATTACATTTGTGGCATTTATTTAGTTGTCATTATTTTTATTTAAAGGGCCATGAAACCCAATTATTTTCTTTCATGGTTCAGATAGGACATGACATTTTAAACAACTTTCCAATTTACTTCTATTATCAAATCTGCTTCATTCTCTTAGTAACCTTAGTTGAAGCAGCAGCAGCAATACACTACTGGAAGTTAGCTGAGCACATTAGGTGAGCCAATTAAAAGAGACATATATATGCAGCCACCAATCAGCAGCTAGATCCCAGTAGAGCAGTGCTGCTCTGGAGCCTACCTATGTATCCAGTTCAACAAAGGATACCAAGATAACAAAGCAAATTAGATAATTGAAGTAATTTGAAAGTTTGTTAAAAATTGCATGTACTGTGTGAGTTATTGAAGTTTAATTTTACTGCCCCTTTGAGTTTACTATTATAAAAACACACATACACTTGAACAGTAAATGTTGTCAGGATGGTTGCTGCTCTCATTAGCTTGTTTCTTAATTACAACTTTGACTGCAAACACATTTTGCAACAAAAACAAAAAAAAAAAGTAATTTTTCAAACAACTTGGTGGCCTATTAAGAACAAGTTTATCACATGTAGAGTATTTCAATCAATTTCCACCAGGATACCATCAACAAGAGTGGAACATAAGAACGTAGTGAGAGATCCCAGTGTTCTTGGCACAATGTAAATGACTGCAAGTAGAATAAGGAGTCCTATGTATCTGTGTAGTAAAGATATAACTTCTGTACATACTTCTTGCCTCCTCAGGGCTTGGCTCAGCTGGGACATATAATGATTAATATACAGCCTTCCTTGCATTTATCTTAATTACTTAATTATAGAAACTAAATTAGCTAGAAAATGCACTTTTAAGGCTGGATGTTAAAGGGCCACTAAACCCAAAATCTTTCTTTCATGATTCAGATAGAACATACAAATTTAAACAACATTACAATTTACTTAAATGATTTATTTTGCTTCATTTTTTAGATATCCTTATTTGAAGAAAAAGCAATGCACATGAGTGAGCCAATCACATGAGGCTTCTATGTGCAGCAACCAATCAGCAGCCACTAAGCATATCTAGATATGCTTTTCAGCAAAGAATATCAAGAGAATAACACAAATTAGATAATAGAAGTAAATTAGAAAGATGTTTAAAAATGCATTCTCTTTCTAAATCATGAAAGAAAAAATGTGGGTGTCATGTCCCTTTAATATTCAGCCTAGTTTTTATCATTATATTTTCTACTTTGAAGCTATAGCCCGTACATTAGCTTGAATTTTAACATGGGAGAGTTAATATGGCACGTGCATTCCCCCTCCCCCGTGCACAGTACCCCCTTCTCCTTACAGATGCCAGTGATGGGTGGATGGTCCACTCGTGTCATGGGGAGGCGGGGATTGTAAGCATATTTTGTTATTCATGCTTATACCTTTCTCATCTTGCATTCTGCACCCGCATGAACATAAAGCTGCGTCTCCACAGCAACCAAGCAGCTGGGACTGAAAATAAGGGGAGAGCAGGGAGTGGAGAAGAGATGGCATTCACCCCTTCACTGCCATCATGGGGGGGACCAGCTTCTAAAGGGTAGGGGGGTTAATACATGATTTACTAACCACCTGGCAGCAACAACTGCTATTGTTTAACTCATTCATTAACAGATTCCTAGGGTGCCATCTGGACATCCCAAACAAAAAAGAAGCTAAATACAGGACTGCAGAGGTGAACATGCATTTGTGTCTCCACCAGCAGAAGCAAGAGTTAATAATATAATGTCTATATACATCTGGAGACTGAATAGCAATGCTCATCAATCATCCTTACCCCAAAAGCAGGAAAAAATATGTTGACTAGAAATATTCTTGATTGTGTATTTCACACCATCATTTTGTTTCAGCTTTGTAAAATAAATTACTAAGCATATGTATGTGTCATCTTATTTTGGGTTAAAGGTTTCTCAACTATGTAAGACCACGCTAGCAAAACAAAAAATAAGGTTCTTTCCATCTTAAAGAACAGATCTGGTCTGAACTCTCTAGGTCTCCTTAAATGATTTGTCATGCCAGCCTTGGTTGAGGGCAGCAGAAACCCCCACTGCCCCTCCCCAGCAACACACCCTCCATTAGCAACCTCCTAACCTCTATAAGAACATATACTCTTGATCACACACCCTCTCTGCTGGCTTTTGGTGACTCAGACCTGTAGTTATTGCTGACATCATTTTACAAGCAGGTCAAGAGTTCAACATAAATAGGGACAGGGGACCCCTAACACACACGGGACTCAAAGCAGTATAAATTATATCCAATTTGTGCATTTATCCCCAATGTGTATTTATATCCAATTTGTCCACTTGGTTATATATATATATATATATATATATATATACATACACACACACACAAATATATATATATACACACACATACACAAATATATATATATATATATATATATATATATATATATATATATATATATATATATACACATACATACACATATATAAACACACACATACACACCTATATACACACTCACCGGCCACTTTATTAGGTACACCTTGCTAGTACTGGGTTGGACCCCCTTTTGCCTTCAGAACTGCCTTAATTCTTCGTGGCATAGATTAAACAAGGTGTTGGAAACATTCCTCAGACATTTTGGTCCATATTGACATGATAGCATCACGCAGTTGCTGCAGATTTGTCGGCTGTACATCCATGATGCGAATCTCCCGTTCCACCACATCCCAAAGGTGCGCTATTGGATTGAGATCTGGTGACTGTGGAGGCAATTGGAGTACAGTGAAGAAACCAGTTTGAGATGATTTGAGCTTTGTGACATGGTGCATTATCCTGCTGGAAGTAGCCATCAGAAGATGGGTACACTGTAGTCATAAAGGGGTGGACAGGGTCAGCAACAATACTCAGGTAGGCCGTGGCGTTTAAAAGATGCTCAATTGGTACTAAGGGGCCCAAAGTGTTCCAAGAAAATATCCTCCACACCATTACACCACCAGCCTGAACCGTTAATACAAGGCAGGATGGATCCATTCTTTCATGTTGTTTACACCACATTCTGACCTTCCATCTGAATGTCGCAGCTGAAATCGAGACTCATTAGACCAGGCAACGTTTTTTCTTCTATTTTCTAATTTTGGTGAGCCTGTGTGAATTGGTTTCAGTTTCCTGTTCTTAGCTGACAGGAGTGGCACCCATTGTGGTCTTCTGCTGCTGTAGCCCATCTGCTTCAAGTTTCGACATGTTGTGTGTTAAGAGATGGTATTAGGAATACCTTGATTGTAACGAGTGGTTATTTGAATTACTGTTGCCTTTCTGTCATCTCGAACCAGTCTGTCCATTCTCCTCTGACTGCTAACATCAACAAGGCATTTTCCTCCAAACAACTGCCGCTCACTGGATATTTTCTCTTTTTTGGAACATTCTCTGTAAACCCTAGAGATGGTTGTGCATGAAAATCCCAGTAGATCAGTAGTTTTTTTTAAATACCCAGCCCAGCCCGTCTGGCACCAACAACCATGCCACGTTCAAAGTCGCTTAAATCACCTTTCTTCCCCATTCTGATGCTTGGTTTGAACTTCAGCAAGTCGTCTTCACCACGTCTAGATGCCTAAATGCATTGAGTTTCTACCATATGATTGGCTGATTAGCAATTTGTGTTACCAAGCACAAATGTAACAATAAAATGCTCTAACACATTATTTTATTATTTGTCCTTTATGTCCCTTCCACTTTAAAGGGACTTTTAACACTAAATACATTTCATCTACCTTCCTCTACTTAAGGGTGCAGCCATGTAGGACTCTAGGTTGGCGGTTATTTTAGTATTACTTTGATTTATGAAAAATAAATTCATCTAACTATCCTGGCTTAATCTAGGGTTGGTTTGCTTCAGCAATCAGAGGCTTTATTGCCTGAGCTTTTCGTCCCTACAAAAAGCTCCCATAGGTACTTGTTGCACAACTGTAAAGATACCATTAAAATAAAGGTACAATATATTTGCTTAGCCATATTTTATAGAGCCACAATCATTGCAGATTCCAAGCAGGAAATGACCAGTAAACCAGTCAGTAGCACAGCATCTTGTGCAAGTAGCTGCCAATCACTAACCTTGTTTTGCATGGGAGTTTCAATGCTTGAGGATCTAGAGTGGTGTTTCCCCGATGTGTTTAAACTCTATGGATTCTGTAAGGGGCAGCTGTCTAACTAAAATCCATAGTATATAACATAGAGATCCATGAGCACACTGTAGTGAAAAGTCGCAAAGGGGCCGGCGTTATTGCAGCTAATTGGATGTAGCTTGCCTTGCCTTATGCGACACCCCCCCCCCCGCATAATGCTCACTCCAGTGGGTGGAGGGCATGGTGTGTACACCAGTACTAGCAGAGACGAGTTAGCTACACACTGTTCTGATAAAGACTGCTATAAAAGGTCCTAGCTGGTGCTTAACATTTAAAGACATTTTTTTTTTTTCAAGTTTATGGTCTCTTTAATACACATGATGTTTGGAATAGCATTACTTATAGTTGGAACTAAATTATTCTGAGATAGTAATCCCGGAGAGATTCTAGACCAAAGGTTGTTATCCTATTGCAGCATCACCTGTGTAAGGGTTAATGTGAGTGGAACTCAATATGTAGGAATAGGCTTTTAAAAGGCTTTAATTAAGCAATAGAAACAAAACTAAGGATTTGTCAATATCAAGGGTAAAGCAAGAGCAGTGTCCAGGAACAGGTCAAAGGTCAGCAGGTATAGGTGGACAGACTGGCATAGGATACTGGATAGATGCTGCAGATAAAACATGATACAGGTAAGCTGCGAATGGTACAGCAAGCACAGGAGATTCAGCACGCAGAGGATACCCAGTGGGTACTGTTAGTGAGGTTGCCACATGATACCACGTACGTGCAGCGGGTATAGCAGGATTCAGGTAAGCTGCCACTAGTACAGCAAGCACAGGATAACCAGTGAATACTGTTGGTGAACCTGCTACGGGACACCAGACAGCTGCAGCGGGTACAGCAGGATACAGGAGACTTAGCAGGAACAGGAACAACGTAAGTAACCAGCTTGGGACTCAGCACGCATTATAAGAACTCGCATTATGCCCATATGTCAAAAAACAGTGTTTCCATCTAAAGTATCACTCATAGGTGACCATTGGATATTAACCACACTCTCCTGATCTACCCCTTCCAATAATTTATCAGGTCGTATTCAGAATTGAGACCCTTAGGGACTCGAGTCTGCAGCTTGAATACCCAATACATCTCTTGTTTACCTAAGATCTGTCCTCTATTGCCTCCGCGTAAGGGAGTTTTGACCCATTCGATGGCTTGCCACCTCAGGGTAGCGCTACTTTTATTGTGAACAAACTTGAAATGTTTTACAAGGGGAGTTGTAGCTTCACCAATTTTGATTGTGGACAGGTGATTACATATCCTGGCATTTACCTCAGTACTGGTGAGGCCTACATACTGTAGGTGACACTCTATGCATGTAAGTAGATAGATGACATAGGAGGATGTACACTTGAGACAAGCAGAGATTTTGAAAACCTCCCCCGTGACCTCGGAGTGAAATTCCTCTGAAATAATGCTAGAATCACATGGTTTGCATCTAGATTTGCCACACCTGTACATCCCCCTATGTCTGAGCCAGGACCCCTGTTCGTTTTCTGAGCTACTCGGTAGTTCTGATGGAGATAGAATATTTCCTAAAGTTCTGCTCCTTCTAAAGGAACAACGCAAACCTTTGTCTACACAGTTCACAAGCTTGTCATCTGCTGACAACAATCTAAAATGTTTGCTAACAATATTACAAATATCTTTATATTCCGTACTATAATCTGTGACAAATGTTACCCTATCTTGTAACAAGGTGTCCTGTTTCCTGATGAATTTTGAACCTTTGAGTAGTCTCTCTGTCCATTCTATCGACCTGTGATTGGGCCTGATTTATGACATATTTGGGGTAACCTCTCTCTTGTAACCTGGTTCTGAGGTCTTGACTTTGTGTACAATAAACTGACTCTTCTGTGCAATTTCTCTTAACCCTTATAAGCTCACCTTTAGCTACTGCTAAAGATACATGCTTAAGGTGGCAGCTTTTAGCATGTAACAGAGTGTTCTTTGTGATAGGTTTGCTATATATACTGCTGAGGACTCGTCCTCCCTTATCTGCTGTTAGGGAGAGATCCAAATAGTTTATAACAGTTGGATGTTGGTCAAACGTAAAACTTAAACCCACCTCATTCTTATTTAGTCCGTTGATGAAATCTGTCAAGTCTGAAATTGGGCCTCGCCACACAAAGAGGAGATCCTCTATATAACTCCTATAAAAGGCTATATGATCCTTGTGTGAATTTTTTTATCTCCAAAGATGTGAGACAGCTCCCACCAACCCATAAAAAGGTTGGCATATGAGGGCGCAAATTTGGCCCCCATGGCTGTCCCACATCTCTGGAGATAAAAAGTATCCTCAAAGCGAAAGTAATTGTGTGTGAGCATGAAACGTGTGACCCTCAAAATGTACTCCACAAAACCTGTATCAAAATTAGAAAAATTCTCGAAAAAGTACCTAATGGCTCTTAAACCTTCCTCATGTGGAATGGAGGAATAAAGAGCCACTACATCTACAGTCAGCCATCTATAAACCCCTAAATCCCATCTAAACTCCTCCATAAGATTTAATAGATCTTTAGTATCTTTAAGGTGGCTCTGTAAACCAACCACAAAGGGATATAGAAGTGCATCAAGCCATTGTGATACATGTTCAAAAATGGACCCTATTCCACTTACAATTGGTCGTCCCTTGGCATCTGTCAATTTTTTGTGTACTTTTGGAAGGTGGTGGAAGATGGGCACTACTGGAAATTCAGTGTATAAATACTCATAGGTTGATAAATCAAAATACCCATCCTCCAAACCATCATCCAAGAGAGTCTTAAGATCTCTTTGAAAAATCTTGGTAGGATCCCTATCCAATACTGCATAATTGTTAGTGTCATGTAGCTGTCTATGTGCTTCACTAATGTAAGCCGTTCTATCTAAGACAACCACTGAACCTCCCTTATCCGCTGTTCGAATCACAAGGTTTTTATTTTTCTGTAATTCAAAAAGTGCTTTTCATTCTATACCTGTTAGGTTAGATTTAGTTCTAGAGACCCCAGTATTACCAGTCATGGAGGAGAGGTGTGTAAGGTCATTTTCGAGTCTCCTAAAAAAGGTTTCTAGGACTGGACCTCTTGTCTGTATGGGGTAGAATTCTGATTTTTTTTCTTAAAGCCACTAAAGCTAGTTATGCAATTATGTGGGTCCAGAGAGTCCCCTTCACCCCCTAATTGCTGTAGTGTGATTACATCACATGCCTCCGAAAAGTTTAGTGGCCAACTCATTTTCACTTTCAATTTTAGTTTCTTATACATCAATTTCTTTATTCCTTCACATGTATCCTTTGCCCTTTCATCTTCACTTATATCTGGGTATGCACTAACACACTAATTTTTACATAGTCCATTGATGCTGGACAGTAATCATATGTGTATGCAACCAGGCTATAGCATCAAAGTGAATATGCAGGGAGAAAATTGATTCCCATCTCAATATGTATGAGATGTGTGTCCACTAATATGATATACAATGTCAATCTCTCACATACATAGTTGTTTTATTACACACAATTGCAGGGTTTAGAAGGCAATAGACGCTGCCCTTTAGAGGTTTTGGACAGTGGTGTCACAACAGCTTTTAGCATTTGTTTGCCTATACAAAATGCAGGGTTTACTATAAATATATTTGTCTATAATTCCAGTATTGTGTATGTATGCTAATTTTCTGCCCAGTATGACAATGGTTAAAGTTTACTTGCTTTTTAACTCACACATTGGAAAGCATTCCAATCAACCAATGAGAATGCTTTTTGTCTTTTAAATAGAGCAGCACTGGTGTACTCCATTAGCTATGATTACGGTATTACACTGAAACATGTCAGCTGGAAGTACCATTTGCTGAGTGTTTTGTACTGACCCCCATGGTTTTTATTATCCACATTGGAATATTAATCAATTTTGAATTTTTATTACTTTTTGTTTACCTTTTATATATCTATATATATATATATATGTATATATATATATATATATATATATATATGTATATATATGTATATATATATATATATATATATATATATATATATCTATATATGTATATATATGTATATGTATATATATATATATATATATATATGTATATATATATATATATATGTATATATATATATATGTATATATATATATATATATATATATATATATGTATATATATATATATGTATATATATATATATATATATATATATATATATATATATGTATATATATATATATATATATATATATATATATATATATGTATATATATATATACATGTATATATATATATGTATATATATATGTATATATATATATGTATATATGTATATATGTATATATATATATATATGTATATATATATATATGTATATATATATATATGTATATATGTATATATATATATATGTATATATATGTATATATATATATATATATATGTATATATATATATGTGTGTATACATATACATATATATATATATATATATATATATATATATATATATATATATATATATATATATACATATATATATACATATATATACAATCATATCCTCCATGTGTATCTGCACTCTCAATGTCCAATAGTCGCCAACCAGGGTGCCAGATCAGTAAGTATTCATAGTAATCTGCAACATAGGACTGCACTCACTGGATTTATGTAAAAAATCTCTTTAATTAGGTAACGTTTCGGAGCACGCAGGCTCCTTCCTGAGACCAATACAAAACATGCAACTAAACACTGTGTCTTATAAACATATTGTGCCCCACCCACCACCAAATTAACTGTGAATTGCGCCAAAACTGGGGTTGTCATAGTGATAACCCCTAACCCCCTCAGTGTTACCATATTACTAATCAAACAATTCCTAGGATAATTCATAAAAGCTTCAAAGTTGTATAGGTGGTACAATAAATGCATGAGCCACAAAAAGTGCCTATTACTAAATGTAAAGCTAAACATCCATGTGTTCCAGTACATACATAAATGGATTACTTAGATAAGAGATATATGACTGCCAAAACATTTCATATTGGTGTAAATTAGACCTTCATATGTGATATATAGACATATAGATATATATGGCAGTACAGCAGTGCATTACACATAGTCACATCGGTTATACATGTATTAGTCATTACATCAGAGTAGCACTGTGTAACCCTCTTGTTGTGTTTGAACTGTGAGTTCATATTAACGTTTATGAAATGCCGTTCCCACTAGGTGATAATGTATCTGCAGCTGATCTCTATTCAATCAAAATTAGGGACTCGTACTGTAAACCCTTAAAGCAGCATTATCACTCTTACCTTATGTATTACTTAATAATATGTCTGTATATATTGTGTTTTAAGGTCAAATTAGGCTCCCAATCTTCTGTAGGACAGATCGTTGCATGAACAAAAACGTAGCTAAAAGAACGGGCCACTAGATTGTATTAGGCGCCCAGAGAAGCAGCTCCGGCGCCCGTACTGCTCATTAGCATAGCGCATGGCTAATTTACATAAGTTGATGACGTATGCGCGTGTATCTGCGCGTCGTCATGGTGACCCAGCAGGGCGTTAGGCAATATGCGATCGTGACCGCTTGTGTTACATCGTGTTAGCTATAGTCAAAGCCTTAATATGGGACACACTTAAAGGAATATTCCTTTAGCAAGGGCATACAAAAAAAAAAAAAATAAAGTTTTAAAATTTATATTTCACACTGAGTGGGCTGAGAGCATCGTAATGGATGTATATATATGTGTGTGTCACCACTGTATTACTGACATACATCTAAGTGTCTCATAAGGCTAACCACATTATGTATAAAGTTTGTACATATACTTTAAGTTAGGCACACTAAGTATGACAGAGAGACCTTATCCCCTGTAATGTTGATAACAAAAATAATCAAGTAGCAATCCATAGAAATGCAGAAGGCTGTGTAAATCTTTGTAGCCTATTCAACAATAAAACAGCCATAGGGTTAGACTACGTGTGGGGTCAGTTCAGATAGAACTGAAAGTTTTTTACATTAACACATATGTGTATACAAATGTTTAATAATAGTACAATCTAGGACCTTGTGCCTGGACCCTCATGAGTCCATTCAGTAAAACCTCAAAATATATCATTGGTTTACTGTTATAAATGGCAATCAAAGTGACATCACATTCTCCCGAATAGCTTAGTATAGGTTTAGCAATATAGTGTTATTAGATTGTTAATGTCTTTAGGTAAAAAAAGTCTGTATCAGTCCTACTGAAAACAGATCCTGTGTTAAGTTGCCAGGAACAAACACAGTGTACTCCAACTAGTTCAAGAATACCATAGGTGTCCCATTAATACCCATATGTCACGTATTAAAGTGACCTGCTTCCATCACTAAGTAGCCAACACACAGGCCCATAAATGACACTTAAGTTGGACCCACCAAGTGTGTATCACACTAGGGCATATGAAACTCACTGGTTAGTTAACCAACTATAGTGTGTCCAGGCAGGTCCTGTACCTTATCTGTGCTCGGCTGGTCCAACATCATGACCTGACTTGTGTCCCACAATCGCGGGTGGAATGCACCAGGTGCCTCATCACAAGACCGGAATGTAAAGTAGCCATTGTAGCTTAGTTTCAGAGGAAGCAGTGCCAGTCATTGGACATATTCAGGCCTTTGGGGTATAGGGTACCAAGTCTATGAATCCATCTCGCTTCCATCTGGAGTAGGGTTCTATCTCTGTCCCCACCTCGTTTGAGGGATGGAACGTGGTCAATCAAGATGAACCTTAAATCTGTTACTTTATGTTTGGCCATAAGGAAATGTCTTGCCACAGGTTGGTCCGAAGTTCCTTTATCCAGGGCGCTTCTTATGGCTGATCTATGGTTCGCCATTCTGAGACGTGCATTGTCTGTCGTTTTTCCTACATAAAATTGGCCACAGCAGCAACTCAATAGATAGATCACATGAGTCGTCGTACAGGTGATATAATGTCTTATTGTGTACTTTTGAGTAGTGTGTGGATGTCTAAACACTTTACATGGGATCATTCCACTGCAAGTTGTGCATCCCAGGCATCTGTAGCAGCCCTTTTTCTTTGTCATAAGCCATTGCTGTTTCATATAGCATTGCTGTGGGTCTGTAGCCATGAGTAGATCCCTTAGACTCCTTCCACGTCTATACCCCATAATGGGGGGGTCCATATGTGTAAATGGTAAACTCTGGTCAGTCGCTAGGATCTCCCATCTATTTCTGATGTCCTGTGCCATCTTGTCTTTCCCTTTATTATAGGTGGTGGTGAATATCATCCTTTCCTTTTTGGTCTGTGCCAGACATTTAGACTGGTGATCCTCCTGAGTAATGATCTCATCAATGACACCCTGTATGAGCTCCATCTTGTATCCCCTTTGTAGGAACTTCTCTGTCATCATTTGTAGTTGTGGTTCACGGTTACTATTTTCAGTATTATTTCTTAATACTCGGATCATCTGTGACTTTATGATCGCCTTTCTGGTGTGTGGAGGATGGTTACTGGATGCCTCAAGAATAGAGTTTCGATCAGTTGGTTTGGTGTATAGAGTTGTGAATAGTTTGCCTCCTTTCTTATAGATTCTTAGATCTAGAAAGTCAATACTGTTCAGGTCATATTTCAACTCAAATTTAATTGGGGATTCAAGTGTGTTAAGTTGTACTACCCATTCCTTCAAGGATTCCTCCGTGCCCTGCCATATGAGGAAGACATCATCAATGTACCTTTTGAAATGTCTTATTGTATCAATATTGTATACATCTATGATATCACGCTCATAGCGCTCCATGTACAAGTTAGCGTAAGATGGGGCCATGTTCGACCCCATTGCTGTCCCCATAAGCTGTTGGTAGAACGTACTTTCAAAGCGAAAGTAGTTGAGGGTTAAACATTTCTCCAGTAGATCAAGTATCAGGGAAAGCGGAGGTCCCACATATGGGAACCTTGACAGGGCTAGTGTGACCGCCTTGAGTCCATCTGTGTGGGGGATAACCGTGTATAGGCTCCTTACGTCCATAGTGACCAACAGGTCACTGTCGCTAATTGTGTCCACGGTACTAAGTATGGTAATGAGGTCACCTGAGTCCCTAATATATGAGTCCATTGATCTCACCAGTGGCTGTAGGATTGCATCAACAAATATTGCTAGGGGTTGCAGCAGGGACCCCCGTGCCGATACAATTGGCCTCCCAGGGGGGTTCTTTTGGTCCTTGTGTATCTTGGGAAGGGTATATAGAATTGGATGTATGGGATACATACTATTGAGAAAATTAAATTCATCACTGCTGATCCAATTCAGCCGTTTTGCTTCAGATAGAGTCATATCAATGTCCCTTTTAAAAGAGTTAGTTGGATCTCGGGTAAGTTTTTTGTAAGTCTGATGATCATTAAGTTGGCGAAGAATTTCCTTGCGATATTGGTCATAGTTCATCACAATAATGGCTCCTCCCTTGTCCGCTGGGCGAATGACTATCCCAGTGTCATTGGATAATGATTTGAGTGCCATTTTAAAAGGGACATTGATATGACTCTATCTGAAGCAAAACGGCTGAATTGGATCAGCAGTGATGAATTTAATTTTCTCAATAGTATGTATCCCATACATCCAATTCTATATACCCTTCCCAAGATATACAAGGACCAAAAGAACCCCCCTGGGAGGCCAATTGTATCGGCACGGGGGTCCCTGCTGCAACCCCTAGCAATATTTGTTGATGCAATCCTACAGCCACTGGTGAGATCAATGGACTCATATATTAGGGACTCAGGTGACCTCATTACCATACTTAGTACCGTGGACACAATTAGCGACAGTGACCTGTTGGTCACTATGGACGTAAGGAGCCTATACACGGTTATCCCCCACACAGATGGACTCAAGGCGGTCACACTAGCCCTGTCAAGGTTCCCATATGTGGGACCTCCGCTTTCCCTGATACTTGATCTACTGGAGAAATGTTTAACCCTCAACTACTTTCGCTTTGAAAGTACGTTCTACCAACAGCTTATGGGGACAGCAATGGGGTCGAACATGGCCCCATCTTACGCTAACTTGTACATGGAGCGCTATGAGCGTGATATCATAGATGTATACAATATTGATACAATAAGACATTTCAAAAGGTACATTGATGATGTCTTCCTCATATGGCAGGGCACGGAGGAATCCTTGAAGGAATGGGTAGTACAACTTAACACACTTGAATCCCCAATTAAATTTGAGTTGAAATATGACCTGAACAGTATTGACTTTCTAGATCTAAGAATCTATAAGAAAGGAGGCAAACTATTCACAACTCTATACACCAAACCAACTGATCGAAACTCTATTCTTGAGGCATCCAGTAACCATCCTCCACACACCAGAAAGGCGATCATAAAGTCACAGATGATCCGAGTATTAAGAAATAATACTGAAAATAGTAACCGTGAACCACAACTACAAATGATGACAGAGAAGTTCCTACAAAGGGGATACAAGATGGAGCTCATACAGGGTGTCATTGATGAGATCATTACTCAGGAGGATCACCAGTCTAAATGTCTGGCACAGACCAAAAAGGAAAGGATGATATTCACCACCACCTATAATAAAGGGAAAGACAAGATGGCACAGGACATCAGAAATAGATGGGAGATCCTAGCGACTGACCAGAGTTTACCATTTACACATATGGACCCCCCCATTATGGGGTATAGACGTGGAAGGAGTCTAAGGGATCTACTCATGGCTACAGACCCACAGCAATGCTATATGAAACAGCAATGGCTTATGACAAAGAAAAAGGGCTGCTACAGATGCCTGGGATGCACAACTTGCAGTGGAATGATCCCATGTAAAGTGTTTAGACATCCACACACTACTCAAAAGTACACAATAAGACATTATATCACCTGTACGACGACTCATGTGATCTATCTATTGAGTTGCTGCTGTGGCCAATTTTATGTAGGAAAAACGACAGGCAATGCACGTCTCAGAATGGCGAACCATAGATCAGCCATAAGAAGCGCCCTGGATAAAGGAACTTCGGACCAACCTGTGGCAAGACATTTCCTTATGGCCAAACATAAAGTAACAGATTTAAGGTTCATCTTGATTGACCACGTTCCATCCCTCAAACGAGGTGGGGACAGAGATAGAACCCTACTCCAGATGGAAGCGAGATGGATTCATAGACTTGGTACCCTATACCCCAAAGGCCTGAATATGTCCAATGACTGGCACTGCTTCCTCTGAAACTAAGCTACAATGGCTACTTTACATTCCGGTCTTGTGATGAGGCACCTGGTGCATTCCACCCGCGATTGTGGGACACAAGTCAGGTCATGATGTTGGACCAGCGGAGCACAGATAAGGTACAGGACCTGCCTGGACACACTATAGTTGGTTAACTAACCAGTGAGTTTCATATGCCCTAGTGTGATACACACTTGGTGGGTCCAACTTAAGTGTCATTTATGGGCCTGTGTGTTGGCTACTTAGTGATGGAAGCAGGTCACTTTAATACGTGACATATGGGTATTAATGGGACACCTATGGTATTCTTGAACTAGTTGTAGTACACTGTGTTTGTTCCTGGCAACTTAACACAGGATCTGTTTTCAGTAGGACTGATACAGACTTTTTTTACCTAAAGACATTAACAATCTAATAACACTATATTGCTAAACCTATACTAAGCTATTCGGGAGAATGTGATGTCACTTTGATTGCCATTTATAACAGTAAACCAATGATATATTTTGAGGTTTTACTGAATGGACTCATGAGGGTCCAGGCACAAGGTCCTAGATTGTACTATTATTAAACATTTGTATACACATATGTGTTAATGTAAAAAACTTTCAGTTCTATCTGAACTGACCCCACACGTAGTCTAACCCTATGGCTGTTTTATTGTTGAATAGGCTACAAAGATTTACACAGCCTTCTGCATTTCTATGGATTGCTACTTGATTATTTTTGTTATCAACATTACAGGGGATAAGGTCTCTCTGTCATACTTAGTGTGCCTAACTTAAAGTATATGTACAAACTTTATACATAATGTGGTTAGCCTTATGAGACACTTAGATGTATGTCAGTAATACAGTGGTGACACACACATATATATACATCCATTACGATGCTCTCAGCCCACTCAGTGTGAAATATAAATTTTAAAACTTTATTTTTTATTTTTTTTGTATGCCCTTGCTAAAGGAATATTCCTTTAAGTGTGTCCCATATTAAGGCTTTGACTATAGCTAACACGATGTAACACAAGCGGTCACGATCGCATATTGCCTAACGCCCTGCTGGGTCACCATGACGACGCGCAGATACACGCGCATACGTCATCAACTTATGTAAATTAGCCATGCGCTATGCTAATGAGCAGTACGGGCGCCGGAGCTGCTTCTCTGGGCGCCTAATACAATCTAGTGGCCCGTTCTTTTAGCTACGTTTTTGTTCATGCAACGATCTGTCCTACAGAAGATTGGGAGCCTAATTTGACCTTAAAACACAATATATACAGACATATTATTAAGTAATACATAAGGTAAGAGTGATAATGCTGCTTTAAGGGTTTACAGTACGAGTCCCTAATTTTGATTGAATAGAGATCAGCTGCAGATACATTATCACCTAGTGGGAACGGCATTTCATAAACGTTAATATGAACTCACAGTTCAAACACAACAAGAGGGTTACACAGTGCTACTCTGATGTAATGACTAATACATGTATAACCAATGTGACTATGTGTAATGCACTGCTGTACTGCCATATATATCTATATGTCTATATATCACATATGAAGGTCTAATTTACACCAATATGAAATGTTTTGGCAGTCATATATCTCTTATCTAAGTAATCCATTTATGTATGTACTGGAACACATGGATGTTTAGCTTTACATTTAGTAATAGGCACTTTTTGTGGCTCATGCATTTATTGTACCACCTATACAACTTTGAAGCTTTTATGAATTATCCTAGGAATTGTTTGATTAGTAATATGGTAACACTGAGGGGGTTAGGGGTTATCACTATGACAACCCCAGTTTTGGCGCAATTCACAGTTAATTTGGTGGTGGGTGGGGCACAATATGTTTATAAGACACAGTGTTTAGTTGCATGTTTTGTATTGGTCTGAGGAAGGAGCCTGCGTGCTCCGAAACGTTACCTAATTAAAGAGATTTTTTACATAAATCCAGTGAGTGCAGTCCTATGTTGCAGATTACTATGAATACTTACTGATCTGGCACCCTGGTTGGCGACTATTGGACATTGAGAGTGCAGATACACATGGAGGATATGATTGTTTTTTATCTGGCACCCAAAAGGATTTACTGAGCTGATACTCACACCACCTGTGGGTCTCCACTAGCAACAGTGGGGCCTTTTTGTTTCATTTGTTTGTTTTCTGGAGAAAACAATTTTGTCTTTGGTCTGCAAGGACCTTTTAAAAAAACACACAGTTTGTTTACCATTACTACTAATCTGGCTTTGTTTGGGCCCACATCCGGCTGCTCATACAATCTATACCTACAAGAGACAGTTTAATTGAAAGAAATAGTTATCACAAAACTTACAATATGGCAGAGGCAGTAGGTGATCCTGAACTACCTGAAGAGGAATACACTACAAAGACATTTGCGTTTACTAGTGATGATGCCATGAGGATCCTGGTGGATTCAGAAACAACAGATATGGAACAAATTGAAAACTCACAAACTATCTATAATACTCTAATGAGACTTAGAAAGAGAGAAATTGACCTTGAGCTACATACAGTATATTTATCTAAATATTACAAGAAAAGCAAGATCGCGAGAGGATTCAGGATAAAAAATCAACCAACCATTGGAAGGAACAATAAAAACTTCTGCCTACGGTGGTGCCAAATACTAAACAAATGTTCACTGGATTTAATCTTATTAGTGATTGAAGAATGTACTAGTATTTTGGCCACTGTGAAGGATGAACTAACGGAATTCAACACTCATAAACTACAGATACTACAGACTGACACAGGCGAACCTTGGATGGAGAAAATCGCTAAACAAGTTACTGAATATAGAAAGGAACTAGTGGCATTCAAAAACCAAAAACTACACACAGTGGACAATGACTATAAAGACAAAAGAATATATGCTTGGATTCATGGGAACACCCAGGGAGGACAACAAAGGCAAAGAAGACAGCGCAATTACCGATCCAGATACCTTAATACGGTGGATAGCAGCTCAGGCTCTGACAATGAGGCTACTAGCAATGAACAACGCTATCAAGACCAAACTCCAACAACATCACAAACAACTTTTTTAGGGGTTACCACGAGATCCGCCAACACAAGAGGTCGAGGCCGCATCCGAGGAGGGGGAACTACTGTGGGCAGAAGACCCCCCCTACCTCGAAGATAAAAAACCCTGACATTGTAATCAACTTGAGCGACAGGACTTTGGATGAGGGTGAAGTTAGCCTGTTAAACAAAGGTCTGACGTTTATCCCCACATTTACCAATGATGACTTTGAAAACTATTTGGATATACACAGATTCCAAAGGAACCTTAAATTAAAAGAACATTTCAAAGACTTTCCAACTGAGAAAGAAATTAAGCGATTTAAACCAAAAAGCAAATTCGAACCAAAAACATGCGGATCAAGCATCAAAACCTACACCAGACTTATTGGCAATGACAGTAAAGAACTGGAACAGATGAAACACAGACCTAACCTCAATAGAGCTGAAAGAATGGCACTCAAATCATTATCCAATGACACTGGGATAGTCATTCGCCCAGCGGACAAGGGAGGAGCCATTATTGTGATGAACTATGACCAATATCGCAAGGAAATTCTTCGCCAACTTAATGATCATCAGACTTACAAAAAACTTACCCGAGATCCAACTAACTCTTTTAAAAGGGACATTGATATGACTCTATCTGAAGCAAAACGGCTGAATTGGATCAGCAGTGATGAATTTAATTTTCTCAATAGTATGTATCCCATACATCCAATTCTATATACCCTTCCCAAGATACACAAGGACCAAAAGAACCCCCCTGGGAGGCCAATTGTATCGGCACGGGGGTCCCTGCTGCAACCCCTAGCAATATTTGTTGATGCAATCCTACAGCCACTGGTGAGATCAATGGACTCATATATTAGGGACTCAGGTGACCTCATTACCATACTTAGTACCGTGGACACAATTAGCGACAGTGACCTGTTGGTCACTATGGACGTAAGGAGCCTATACACGGTTATCCCCCACACAGATGGACTCAAGGCGGTCACACTAGCCCTGTCAAGGTTCCCATATGTGGGACCTCCGCTTTCCCTGATACTTGATCTACTGGAGAAATGTTTAACCCTCAACTACTTTCGCTTTGAAAGTACGTTCTACCAACAGCTTATGGGGACAGCAATGGGGTCGAACATGGCCCCATCTTACGATAACTTGTACATGGAGCGCTATGAGCGTGATATCATAGATGTATACAATATTGATACAATAAGACATTTCAAAAGGTACATTGATGATGTCTTCCTCATATGGCAGGGCACGGAGGAATCCTTGAAGGAATGGGTAGTACAACTTAACACACTTGAATCCCCAATTAAATTTGAGTTGAAATATGACCTGAACAGTATTGACTTTCTAGATCTAAGAATCTATAAGAAAGGAGGCAAACTATTCACAACTCTATACACCAAACCAACTGATCGAAACTCTATTCTTGAGGCATCCAGTAACCATCCTCCACACACCAGAAAGGCGATCATAAAGTCACAGATGATCCGAGTATTAAGAAATAATACTGAAAATAGTAACCGTGAACCACAACTACAAATGATGACAGAGAAGTTCCTACAAAGGGGATACAAGATGGAGCTCATACAGGGTGTCATTGATGAGATCATTACTCAGGAGGATCACCAGTCTAAATGTCTGGCACAGACCAAAAAGGAAAGGATGATATTCACCACCACCTATAATAAAGGGAAAGACAAGATGGCACAGGACATCAGAAATAGATGGGAGATCCTAGCGACTGACCAGAGTTTACCATTTACACATATGGACCCCCCCATTATGGGGTATAGACGTGGAAGGAGTCTAAGGGATCTACTCATGGCTACAGACCCACAGCAATGCTATATGAAACAGCAATGGCTTATGACAAAGAAAAAGGGCTGCTACAGATGCCTGGGATGCACAACTTGCAGTGGAATGATCCCATGTAAAGTGTTTAGACATCCACACACTACTCAAAAGTACACAATAAGACATTATATCACCTGTACGACGACTCATGTGATCTATCTATTGAGTTGCTGCTGTGGCCAATTTTATGTAGGAAAAACGACAGACAATGCACGTCTCAGAATGGCGAACCATAGATCAGCCATAAGAAGCGCCCTGGATAAAGGAACTTCGGACCAACCTGTGGCAAGACATTTCCTTATGGCCAAACATAAAGTAACAGATTTAAGGTTCATCTTGATTGACCACGTTCCATCCCTCAAACGAGGTGGGGACAGAGATAGAACCCTACTCCAGATGGAAGCGAGATGGATTCATAGACTTGGTACCCTATACCCCAAAGGCCTGAATATGTCCAATGACTGGCACTGCTTCCTCTGAAACTAAGCTACAATGGCTACTTTACATTCCGGTCTTGTGATGAGGCACCTGGTGCATTCCACCCGCGATTGTGGGACACAAGTCAGGTCATGATGTTGGACCAGCGGAGCACAGATAAGGTACAGGACCTGCCTGGACACACTATAGTTGGTTAACTAACCAGTGAGTTTCATATGCCCTAGTGTGATACACACTTGGTGGGTCCAACTTAAGTGTCATTTATGGGCCTGTGTGTTGGCTACTTAGTGATGGAAGCAGGTCACTTTAATACGTGACATATGGGTATTAATGGGACACCTATGGTATTCTTGAACTAGTTGGAGTACACTGTGTTTGTTCCTGGCAACTTAACACAGGATCTGTTTTCAGTAGGACTGATACAGACTTTTTTTACCTAAAGACATTAACAATCTAATAACACTATATTGCTAAACCTATACTAAGCTATTCGGGAGAATGTGATGTCACTTTGATTGCCATTTATAACAGTAAACCAATGATATATTTTGAGGTTTTACTGAATGGACTCATGAGGGTCCAGGCACAAGGTCCTAGATTGTACTATTATTAAACATTTGTATACACATATGTGTTAATGTAAAAAACTTTCAGTTCTATCTGAACTGACCCCACACGTAGTCTAACCCTATGGCTGTTTTATTGTTGAATAGGCTACAAAGATTTACACAGCCTTCTGCATTTCTATGGATTGCTACTTGATTATTTTTGTTATCAACATTACAGGGGATAAGGTCTCTCTGTCATACTTAGTGTGCCTAACTTAAAGTATATGTACAAACTTTATACATAATGTGGTTAGCCTTATGAGACACTTAGATGTATGTCAGTAATACAGTGGTGACACACACATATATATACATCCATTACGATGCTCTCAGCCCACTCAGTGTGAAATATAAATTTTAAAACTTTATTTTTTATTTTTTTTTGTATGCCCTTGCTAAAGGAATATTCCTTTAAGTGTGTCCCATATTAAGGCTTTGACTATAGCTAACACGATGTAACACAAGCGGTCACGATCGCATATTGCCTAACGCCCTGCTGGGTCACCATGACGACGCGCAGATACACGCGCATACGTCATCAACTTATGTAAATTAGCCATGCGCTATGCTAATGAGCAGTACGGGCGCCGGAGCTGCTTCTCTGGGCGCCTAATACAATCTAGTGGCCCGTTCTTTTAGCTACGTTTTTGTTCATGCAACGATCTGTCCTACAGAAGATTGGGAGCCTAATTTGACCTTAAAACACAATATATACAGACATATTATTAAGTAATACATAAGGTAAGAGTGATAATGCTGCTTTAAGGGTTTACAGTACGAGTCCCTAATTTTGATTGAATAGAGATCAGCTGCAGATACATTATCACCTAGTGGGAACGGCATTTCATAAACGTTAATATGAACTCACAGTTCAAAGACAACAAGAGGGTTACACAGTGCTACTCTGATGTAATGACTAATACATGTATAACCGATGTGACTATGTGTAATGCACTGCTGTACTGCCATATATATCTATATGTCTATATATCACATATGAAGGTCTAATTTACACCAATATGAAATGTTTTGGCAGTCATATATCTCTTATCTAAGTAATCCATTTATGTATGTACTGGAACACATGGATGTTTAGCTTTACATTTAGTAATAGGCACTTTTTGTGGCTCATGCATTTATTGTACCACCTATACAACTTTGAAGCTTTTATGAATTATCCTAGGAATTGTTTGATTAGTAATATGGTAACACTGAGGGGGTTAGGGGTTATCACTATGACAACCCCAGTTTTGGCGCAATTCACAGTTAATTTGGTGGTGGGTGGGGCACAATATGTTTATAAGACACAGTGTTTAGTTGCATGTTTTGTATTGGTCTGAGGAAGGAGCCTGCGTGCTCCGAAACGTTACCTAATTAAAGAGATTTTTTACATAAATCCAGTGAGTGCAGTCCTATGTTGCAGATTACTATGAATACTTACTGATCTGGCACCCTGGTTGGCGACTATTGGACATTGAGAGTGCAGATACACATGGAGGATATGATTGTTTTTTATCTGGCACCCAAAAGGATTTACTGAGCTGATACTCACACCACCTGTGGGTCTCCACTAGCAACAGTGGGGCCTTTTTGTTTCATTTGTTTGTTTTCTGGAGAAAACAATTTTGTCTTTGGTCTGCAAGGACCTTTTAAAAAAACACACAGTTTGTTTACCATTACTACTAATCTGGCTTTGTTTGGGCCCACATCCGGCTGCTCATACAATCTATACCTACAAGAGACAGTTTAATTGAAAGAAATAGTTATCACAAAACTTACAATATGGCAGAGGCAGTAGGTGATCCTGAACTACCTGAAGAGGAATACACTACAAAGACATTTGCGTTTACTAGTGATGATGCCATGAGGATCCTGGTGGATTCAGAAACAACAGATATGGAACAAATTGAAAACTCACAAACTATCTATAATACTCTAATGAGACTTAGAAAGAGAGAAATTGACCTTGAGCTACATACAGTATATTTATCTAAATATTACAAGAAAAGCAAGATCCCGAGAGGATTCAGGATAAAAAATCAACCAACCATTGGAAGGAACAATAAAAACTTCTGCCTACGGTGGTGCCAAATACTAAACAAATGTTCACTGGATTTAATCTTATTAGTGATTGAAGAATGTACTAGTATTTTGGCCACTGTGAAGGATGAACTAACGGAATTCAACACTCATAAACTACAGATACTACAGACTGACACAGGCGAACCTTGGATGGAGAAAATCGCTAAACAAGTTACTGAATATAGAAAGGAACTAGTGGCATTCAAAAACCAAAAACTACACACAGTGGACAATGACTATAAAGACAAAAGAATATATGCTTGGATTCATGGGAACACCCAGGGAGGACAACAAAGGCAAAGAAGACAGCGCAATTACCGATCCAGATACCTTAATACGGTGGATAGCAGCTCAGGCTCTGACAATGAGGCTACTAGCAATGAACAACGCTATCAAGACCAAACTCCAACAACATCACAAACAACTTTTTTAGGGGTTACCACGAGATCCGCCAACACAAGAGGTCGAGGCCGCATCCGAGGAGGGGGAACTACTGTGGGCAGAAGACCCCCCCTACCTCGAAGATAAAAAACCCTGACATTGTAATCAACTTGAGCGACAGGACTTTGGATGAGGGTGAAGTTAGCCTGTTAAACAAAGGTCTGACGTTTATCCCCACATTTACCAATGATGACTTTGAAAACTATTTGGATATACACAGATTCCAAAGGAACCTTAAATTAAAAGAACATTTCAAAGACTTTCCAACTGAGAAAGAAATTAAGCGATTTAAACCAAAAAGCAAATTCGAACCAAAAACATGCGGATCAAGCATCAAAACCTACACCAGACTTATTGGCAATGACAGTAAAGAACTGGAACAGATGAAACACAGACCTAACCTCAATAGAGCTGAAAGAATGGCACTCAAATCATTATCCAATGACACTGGGATAGTCATTCGCCCAGCGGACAAGGGAGGAGCCATTATTGTGATGAACTATGACCAATATCGCAAGGAAATTCTTCGCCAACTTAATGATCATCAGACTTACAAAAAACTTACCCGAGATCCAACTAACTCTTTTAAAAGGGACATTGATATGACTCTATCTGAAGCAAAACGGCTGAATTGGATCAGCAGTGATGAATTTAATTTTCTCAATAGTATGTATCCCATACATCCAATTCTATATACCCTTCCCAAGATACACAAGGACCAAAAGAACCCCCCTGGGAGGCCAATTGTATCGGCACGGGGGTCCCTGCTGCAACCCCTAGCAATATTTGTTGATGCAATCCTACAGCCACTGGTGAGATCAATGGACTCATATATTAGGGACTCAGGTGACCTCATTACCATACTTAGTACCGTGGACACAATTAGCGACAGTGACCTGTTGGTCACTATGGACGTAAGGAGCCTATACACGGTTATCCCCCACACAGATGGACTCAAGGCGGTCACACTAGCCCTGTCAAGGTTCCCATATGTGGGACCTCCGCTTTCCCTGATACTTGATCTACTGGAGAAATGTTTAACCCTCAACTACTTTCGCTTTGAAAGTACGTTCTACCAACAGCTTATGGGGACAGCAATGGGGTCGAACATGGCCCCATCTTACGCTAACTTGTACATGGAGCGCTATGAGCGTGATATCATAGATGTATACAATATTGATACAATAAGACATTTCAAAAGGTACATTGATGATGTCTTCCTCATATGGCAGGGCACGGAGGAATCCTTGAAGGAATGGGTAGTACAACTTAACACACTTGAATCCCCAATTAAATTTGAGTTGAAATATGACCTGAACAGTATTGACTTTCTAGATCTAAGAATCTATAAGAAAGGAGGCAAACTATTCACAACTCTATACACCAAACCAACTGATCGAAACTCTATTCTTGAGGCATCCAGTAACCATCCTCCACACACCAGAAAGGCGATCATAAAGTCACAGATGATCCGAGTATTAAGAAATAATACTGAAAATAGTAACCGTGAACCACAACTACAAATGATGACAGAGAAGTTCCTACAAAGGGGATACAAGATGGAGCTCATACAGGGTGTCATTGATGAGATCATTACTCAGGAGGATCACCAGTCTAAATGTCTGGCACAGACCAAAAAGGAAAGGATGATATTCACCACCACCTATAATAAAGGGAAAGACAAGATGGCACAGGACATCAGAAATAGATGGGAGATCCTAGCGACTGACCAGAGTTTACCATTTACACATATGGACCCCCCCATTATGGGGTATAGACGTGGAAGGAGTCTAAGGGATCTACTCATGGCTACAGACCCACAGCAATGCTATATGAAACAGCAATGGCTTATGACAAAGAAAAAGGGCTGCTACAGATGCCTGGGATGCACAACTTGCAGTGGAATGATCCCATGTAAAGTGTTTAGACATCCACACACTACTCAAAAGTACACAATAAGACATTATATCACCTGTACGACGACTCATGTGATCTATCTATTGAGTTGCTGCTGTGGCCAATTTTATGTAGGAAAAACGACAGACAATGCACGTCTCAGAATGGCGAACCATAGATCAGCCATAAGAAGCGCCCTGGATAAAGGAACTTCGGACCAACCTGTGGCAAGACATTTCCTTATGGCCAAACATAAAGTAACAGATTTAAGGTTCATCTTGATTGACCACGTTCCATCCCTCAAACGAGGTGGGGACAGAGATAGAACCCTACTCCAGATGGAAGCGAGATGGATTCATAGACTTGGTACCCTATACCCCAAAGGCCTGAATATGTCCAATGACTGGCACTGCTTCCTCTGAAACTAAGCTACAATGGCTACTTTACATTCCGGTCTTGTGATGAGGCACCTGGTGCATTCCACCCGCGATTGTGGGACACAAGTCAGGTCATGATGTTGGACCAGCGGAGCACAGATAAGGTACAGGACCTGCCTGGACACACTATAGTTGGTTAACTAACCAGTGAGTTTCATATGCCCTAGTGTGATACACACTTGGTGGGTCCAACTTAAGTGTCATTTATGGGCCTGTGTGTTGGCTACTTAGTGATGGAAGCAGGTCACTTTAATACGTGACATATGGGTATTAATGGGACACCTATGGTATTCTTGAACTAGTTGGAGTACACTGTGTTTGTTCCTGGCAACTTAACACAGGATCTGTTTTCAGTAGGACTGATACAGACTTTTTTTACCTAAAGACATTAACAATCTAATAACACTATATTGCTAAACCTATACTAAGCTATTCGGGAGAATGTGATGTCACTTTGATTGCCATTTATAACAGTAAACCAATGATATATTTTGAGGTTTTACTGAATGGACTCATGAGGGTCCAGGCACAAGGTCCTAGATTGTACTATTATTAAACATTTGTATACACATATGTGTTAATGTAAAAAACTTTCAGTTCTATCTGAACTGACCCCACACGTAGTCTAACCCTATGGCTGTTTTATTGTTGAATAGGCTACAAAGATTTACACAGCCTTCTGCATTTCTATGGATTGCTACTTGATTATTTTTGTTATCAACATTACAGGGGATAAGGTCTCTCTGTCATACTTAGTGTGCCTAACTTAAAGTATATGTACAAACTTTATACATAATGTGGTTAGCCTTATGAGACACTTAGATGTATGTCAGTAATACAGTGGTGACACACACATATATATACATCCATTACGATGCTCTCAGCCCACTCAGTGTGAAATATAAATTTTAAAACTTTATTTTTTATTT